>NC_141541.1:51617000-51974000 GCF_021556685.1 Rattus norvegicus | reverse complement strand
CAGTGCATGGTGGGATAGAGACAGGGGCATCCCGGGGCTTTGACTAGCCAGTCTAGCTGAAATAGTCAACTCAGACCATGTCTCTGAGAAAGATACCTTCAATGCCAGTGTCTATACATACACACAGGGGCTGTCACACTTGTACATATGTGCAACACACACACACACACACACAGACTTTTATTTACAGAAAGCAGAAAGAAATAAGACTGGAAAGATAGCTTAGTAGATAAAGGGATTGCTGCACAGACATGAAGAGCTGAGTTCAAATACCCAGCACTCACATTTTAATAGCACGCACATTTTAATAAAAGTCCAGGCATGGACATTCAGTGAAAGGCTCTGTCTCAAAAGATAAGGTAGAGAATAAGGGAGGAATGTCACCCAACATTGATCTTTGGCCTTTATAAGCATGCAGGTACATGTATGCACACACCTGTACACACACACACATTTACCCCGGCACATGCCATACACACAATACGCAAAATACAAAAATAAACATATAAGACAGAGAAATAAGAAAAATTAATCTGTGGACTTTTATATAAATTCGGGCTTGCAGCAGAAGCTAGAGGAAGGCACATGCCCTCTGCCCCGCCTCTTCCCCAGCGTCACCATCCCGCACTGGATTGACACCATTCTACAGCAGCATGCACTGACATGTCATTATCATGGTTTACGCTTGACTTCAGCACTGCTGTTTTTCGACCTGTGGGTGTTCACAAATGTGTAATGTAAGTGCCCACCACTATAATGCAATGCAGGACAATTTCACTGTTCTAACTATCCTGCATATTCTGCCCCGATCATCCCCACCTCCCTTCTGGCAGCCACCGATAGATCTTTTCACTGTCTCTACTGTTTTTGTCTTTTCCAGAATGTCTCGGCAGGAGTCATTCTGTGTGTAGCCTTTCAGAAGGGCTTTGTTCACTGGGCAGTATGCTTTGAAGGTCCCTCCACGTCTTTTTGTGGGTAAATGCTCATTACTTTTGGGCACAAATAATATTCCATTGTCTGTACATAGCACCGTTTCTCCATTCATCTACTGAAGGACGATCTCGATTTCCTCTGAGTGTTGGCGATTATGAATAGAGATGCCATATTAGTTACTTTTTTTCCACTGCTGTGACAAAACAGCTGATAAAGAAACTTAAGGATGAGGTGATTTTGGCTCTCGGTTCATGGAGGGAAATCATAGTTTGGGAGGCGAGGCAGCTGGTCACACATGCTGTCAGGACAAGAGGTGAGCTCTGGTGCTCAGCTCTCTTTTCCTTTTTGTTCACTCTGGGGCACCAGTGCATGGAACAGTGCCATATATATTTTCCCATCTCAGTTAACCCAGTCAACATAACCCCCACAGGCATTCCCAGAGGCCTGTCTCCTTGGTCATTTTAGATCCTGTTCAGGTTGACAATCCACGTTAACCCTCACAGGAAGATCCCCATGGGGTTTGGATGAGAAGCTAAGTTTATAGCACATGGGTAGACACCAAGAAGTGGGACTGTTGGGTTCCATATTTAGTTTCATGACGGTCAAACTGTGTTGGAAGTGGTTGGACCGTGCAAGGATCATGGGAGCAATGGACGAGATTATCTGATACAAGAAACATGAGAACAATAAAGAAGTGGATGCATAGAGATTACGGACAGAGCGTTCCTGTAGCTCCATGCTCTCATCAGCTTCTGGTGATGTCAGTTCTGGATTTTGACCATTCGCATAAGTAGGTATCTAATGTCTCCTTTTATATACTCATTCCCCTCTTGATAAACAATTTGGCATTTCCTTAATATATTTACTTTCTTTTCTATGTATCTGTTAATGTCTTATTACTTTTTTTGTCTGCTTTTTGAGTCAGGGTTTCTCTGTGTAACAGCCTTGGCTGTCTTAGAACTCGCTCTGTAGACCAGGTTGGCCTTGAACTCACAGAGATCTGCCTGTCTTTGCTTCCCAAGCACTGGGACTAAAGGTGTGTGCCAGTACCCACCTGGCTTTGTTATTTTTTTAAATCTAGGCTGTCTTGTTATTGTTGAATTTTAAGAGTTCTTAGTGCATTGAAGTTCTTTATGAAATCTATATTTTGCAGATTTTTTTCTCACTCCATAACAAATCATCTCATTTGTTGACATTGTCCTTTGAGGAACTGAAGGTTTTCCTTTTCTCCCGACATTCCTCCTCCTTCTTGTCCTTTTTTTCTTTGACAAGATGTTGCTTTGTGGCTCAGGCTGACCTTAAACTTACAATTCCCCTGCCTCAGCACCCTGAGTGCTGGGGTTATAGACATGTTCAGTTAGAAGTTTTAAATTTTCATAATGTCTTAGTTTAATTTTAATAAAGTTTAGTATCTCAGTTCACTTTCTTCCTACAACATAATACTGTAGAGTGAATAACATTATTATTTTAATGATTTATGCATGAAGTGATTAAGCAAAGAGGAATGTGTGTTATCTTATAAGGAACTTATTTCTTTGTATTCTTTTTTATGTGTTCTGTCTGTGAGTAGGTTTATACGGACACCATGTGCCTCAGTGCTTACAGAGGCTAGAAGAGGTCACTGGACTGACACTTATGATCTGCCATGTGGGTGCTCTTAACCATTAAACCATCTCTCCAGCCCTGTGACTTGCTGCTTTTATTTTTGAAGCTATGTAGCCCTTGTTGATGTAATACTATGTAGCTCATGGTGGCCTTGAACTCACAGTAACCCTTGTGTTTTAGTCTGGCACAAGCTGGGATTTCAGGTGTGGGCCACTATGCTCAGCTTTAAAGTGGGTAATTTGTATGAACAGATGCTTATTTGACTCAGGTTCTAGAGGCGAAGAGGCCCAAGGTTAGGGGGCTACCTCTGGTCAGGGATTTCACCTGCATTGCTGCATGATGGGTATCACATGACCACATGATTTGAGAGAAGGTGGTAGAAAGAAAGAAGGGAGGGAAGGAGAAAGGGAGAGGGGAAGGGGAGGGGGAGGGATGTGGTGGGAGGGAGGGAGAGAGGGAGGGGGAGGGGAAGGGAAAAGGGGGGGAAGAGAAAGAGGGAGGGAGAGAGAAGCAACCTCTGGTGACTTTAACCCATTAGATCTATTTCCCTACCATGTTGTCCTGGGGATTCTAATTCTACCACAGGATGAGTCAAATCACAGCATGAAGTTTACTGAGTTACTCTTGTTTTCAAAGAGTACTGCTTTCTCCTGTATTTAAAGCCAAAGTAATCTAGATTTTCTCCTGTGCCGTCTTTTCAGGGTTTTATAGTTTTGTGTCTTACCTCTAAACTCGGGGATTTTTGAGTTACTATCCATGAAGTCCTGTCTGGGTCTAGCTGCATTGTTTTCTATTTGTGTTGGATTCCGGTTAAAGACAGGACTATGCTTTCCAGGGTCACTGGCTCTTTACCAGACGGCCGTATGCTCATCACTATTGCTGAGCAGTTTATGTCTGAGACCTGTTCCACCCACTTGTCTATTCTTCCTCCAGTACCACACTGCCACGACGACTTTCCTGAGGTCTACAGACTCCAGACTGTTTCTCCTTCCATGTTGTGCTGGTTGCCTTGGGCCTTTTGTCTTTTTTTTTAACTTAAACTTTAGGATCAGTTTATCAATATACACAAAATAACTCCCTTGGATTTTGTTTGAGATTGATGATGGGGATAAAATCCTGGTTGTCGGCTTGATGGCAAGCGTCTTTACCTCCTGGGCCTTCTCATGGCCCACGATTTACTGGGTTGGGAAGAATTGACAGCCCGCCCATCCATGATCAAGGGTATCTCTCCAATCTTTTATTTTCCTGATTTCTTTCATAAGACTTTTATAATTTCCCTCATATAAGTCTTATGTATATTTATATCTAAGTATATTTTGTATATCTGTATATCTACAAATATATATTATATATTATTTATATATATTATATAGAGTATCTATATCTAAGTATGTTTTTAGGGTAGGATCTCATGTAGTTCGGGCTGCCCTCAGCCTTGCTATGTAGCTGAAGATAACCTTGAACTCCCGAACCTCCTGCTTCCGTCTCCTGAGTGCTGTGACCACAGCTGTGCACCTCGTTTCTATGCTGGGTTCAGATCCAGCCCAGGGCTTCGAGTAAGCTAGGCAAGTGCTCTACAAACTGAGCTGCACCCCCCTCCCCTAAGTACGTCATTCTCGATGGGTTCTGATATAAATGGTACTGAGTTTAATTTCAAATTAAATCTGCTCATCACTGGTAGGATCGAAAACAAAGATGCAAAGTTTCTAGAGAGAAAGAGAAGATCACCTCAAACAAGGACCATGAGGAGGAGTTGAAATGACTCGCAGAAACTCCTGGGGGGTGGAACTTGCAGTCCCAAATGTTGTCTAACTATAAAGGCTAACAAAAGTGTCCCTAATTGCAAAGGGCACACAAAATATCTCTCAGCAATTAATAAAGTAAATCCGGTGGCCAGTGAGATGGTTCAATGGGTAGGAACTCTTTCTCCTAAGCCTGACAACCTGAGTTCAATCCCACATGGTGGAAGGAGAAAATCACTCCAGGAGCTGTCATCTGACCTACCTCTACTCACATGTTGTGACGCGCGCACGCGTGCGCACACACACACACACATACACACAATCATCATTATCATCTAAGGGACAGACTATGATAAGAAAAGACAAGATTGGAAATAAGCTTATCAAACGCCACTTATATTTGACTAGAT
Organism: Rattus norvegicus; assembly: GCF_021556685.1. Taxonomy (NCBI): domain Eukaryota; kingdom Metazoa; phylum Chordata; class Mammalia; order Rodentia; family Muridae; genus Rattus; species Rattus norvegicus. Next base: position 51,969,310 of record NC_141541.1, on the reverse strand, counting down.
GGACTATCATTGGTCAAGCAAAATGCAGATGTGTCAGAGAGACAGGAGCTAGGAAACAGCTAAAGAGTCACACAGGCTACTCTACATGTCGGGAAAAAACCAAAAAAACCAAAACCATACTATGAGGTGGCTCTTAGATCCAAGGGAAAGCTTAAAGCAGTGTGTTGATTACTTACGCTGAATGTTAAGGAGAGCTCTCTTAATTAATGTGTAATGGTTGTGCAATGGTTAAAGCAGCTCAAGGAGGAGGGCCTCTGTCAGGAAGCAAGAACAGAGAACAAACAAACGATGTGTTTCAATCTAGATGGCAGGAAAAGCGTCAGAGAAAGTCCCGGGAAACAAGAACAGTGGAAACAATAAAACAAAGGAGAGAGTGCTACTCAACACAGTAATGACAAGCCTGCCTTGGAAAGACAAACATCTTTATCTTATTATTAAGATTAGTGTGTGTGTGTGTGTGTGTGTGTGTGTGTGTGTGTGTGTGCGTGTGTGTGTGTGTGTATGTGTGTATGTGTGTGCGTGTGCATGTGTGTATGTGTGTGTGTATGTGTGTGTGCGTGTGTGTGTGTGCGTGTATGTGTATATGTGTGTGTGTGTGTGTGTTGTGTAGTAGAACTGGTACAAGACAAACATATGTGCTCTGATTTTGTCAACTTGACACAAACTAATGCTACCTTGGAGGAAGGGACTACAACTGGAGAATTACCTCCATCAGACTGGCCTATGGACATGCCTGAAGATGTTTTTGGAGGGTCCAGCCCACTGTGGGCGGTGCCATTTCTGGGGAAGCAGTTCTAGGCTGCATAAGAAAGCAGGCTGAGCAAGCCATGGAGAGCAGGTCGGTAAGCAGTGTTTCTCTAAGATCTGCCTCACTTCCTGTCTCTGGGTTCTTTCTTTGAGTTCTTGCCTGACTCTCCTCCATGATGGACTGCGGCCTGGGGGTTTTGAGATGAAACGCTCTCCTCCAAACTGTTTTTGCTCAGAATTTTATCACAGCAACAGATAATTAGTAACAGATTATTAGAATAAACTCTTCCTGACATGCCAACTCTCTAACACTCAGGATATTTTATAGGTTTTTAAAAGTGAGTTACTAAATGTCAAGAAAAGGCCAAAACAACAAAACATACACAATTCCTGTATCACAGTTCATTTCTGGGAAGAGACACCATGACCAAGGCAACTCTTATAAAGGAAAACATTTAATTGGGGCTGTCTTACAGTTTCAGAGACTTAGTCTATTATTTTCATGGCAGGAAGCGTGACAGTGTATTGGTGGTGCATGCATGCACGTGTGTGCATGTGTGTGTGTGTCTCACTTGTGTATATGTGTGGTGTGTGTGTGGTGGTGGTGGTGGTGATGTTGTACATCTTGATCGTCAGGCAGCAGGGACTGTGTGCCACACTGGGCATAGCTTGATCAAAACCTGCCCCCCAGTGACACACTTCCTCCAACAAGGCCACACCCACTCCAACAAAGCCACACCTCCTAATAGTGCCACTCCCTATGGGCCAAACTTTCAAATCCATGAGTCCATGGGGGGCATTCCTATTCAAACCACCCATTTTGGGCTGGGTGTGAAGCTCAGTGGTAGGGCACACATTTAGCATGTGTGAGAGGTGCTTTCTGTTCCTAATTGGTATCTAACACCAATATTTCCAAAAATAGAAGAGAGAGAACACTATTCGAGCCACTTCATGAATTTGATATGCTTTACACGTTATAGCAAATATTCTGAAGGAGAAGGAGAAAGAGAAGGAAGAGGGGAAGAGGTTATAATACGAAAGGAGAATTTATGCTACTTTTATTTATAAATACAAGCATAAACCACTCCAGGAAATCAGTTGAATGTGATACTATATGAAGAACAATACATAGTTTTCCAAGTAATATAATGGCGAGTAACATTAAAATTTTAACTACTGCTGTGCATAGTATAATTGGACCTATATTCCAGAGTGAAAAGGTCAGACTCATAATACTAAGTACTAGATGATTCTGTTCCTGAGACTGTTAGCAAGGGCGGCAGGAGCCAAGAGTTCAGAATTGCTACCTTGGGAGTAAGGGCACTGGTGATGCTTACTCACCAGTAGAGGATTAGGAAAGCTTACTGTGGTGGTGGAGAATCCATGACCTTGGTCAGAATAGCACTTAGCATGTGTCTAGATGTAAAACTTCGCTAGTCTGTGAACTTAAGATTTATGTACCTTAGTGCAGGCTGCCATATGAGAATGAAAAAAATATTCTAAGTGAGAAGGGGTCATGTGAGGCAGGCGAGGGTTCCCGATCATAGGGTGTATTGTTATAATTAATCCCTTTAAAGTAGAATTGGCAGGCCAGGCATGGTGTCCTATGCTTGTAACCCTAGCCCCTGGAAGGTAGAGGCAGGGGGATCAGGAGTTTGACAGCCTTCTCCTCTCCATAGCAAGTTCAAGGCCAGTCTTGTGCACCGGAGACCCTGTCTCAATAAAACAACAAAATAAACAAAAGGTAGATATTAGCAAAGTTTTTCTTGTCAAAGAGCAGATAGGAAAGCTTTTCAGATCGGTGGGCTGTGGTATAAACAAACACATTCAATATGAATGAATGCACGGGGCTCTTTCTAGTTAAACAACTTAAAAAACAAATCCGATTTAGCCTATAGCCTATGTTTTGACAAAAACAAAAACAAAAAGAAAAGAATCAAAACCGGAGAGCCCTTTAAATGATTGTACGGGCATGCACGTGCGCGCGCGCGCGCACACACACACACACACACACACACACACACACACACACACACACACATATATATATATATAGAGAGAGAGAGTTCTAAGAAAGTTCAACACAAATAAATGATTTTTTTTTTAGATCCAGGTTTTGAGGGGTGGCTATTTATGTGTTAGGGAGAATGAGTGGGTTCAATTCCCAACACCCACATGGCGGCTCAAAACTGTCTTAACTCTAGTTTCAGGTGATCTGATGCCCTCTTCTAAAGCACCAGGCACTTGCATGGTATACCAATATACATTGAGGCAAAACACTCACACTCAAAAACAAACAAACAAATAAACCCCCCAAAAAAACCCCAAACAAAAAAAGCTAAAAACCCCAAATAAATAAAATTGTAAAATACATGTACTTAGAGTGAGAACTCAAAATAGCTATATTTTTTAATTGCAAAATCTAATGAACATGAAAAGTGTTTGGGGGGGCTGGAGGTGTGTCTCATTAGCTAAGAGCATTTATTTTTGCAGAAGACTCCACTTTCAAGGGTTCTGATGCCCCCTTCTGGTCTCCACAGACACTGCATGCAAGTCGTGCACATAAAGGCTGACAGGCACTCACACCTGCACATAAATACATATAAACAAACAACAGTGCTTTTTTTCTTACTAATTTTAGATATTTAAATACTTATTTATTTATTTATTTATTTATTTATTTATTTATTTATTGGTTCTTTTTTTCGGAGCTGGAACCCAGGGCCTTGCGCTTCCTAGGTAAGTGCTCTACCACTGAGCTAAATCCCCAGCCCCAAGACTTATTTATTTTATGTGTTTTGTTTGCATGTGTCCACACGTAGGTATAGGAAATCTAAACCAGATTCTCTGCAAAAACAAGTACTCTTAACTGCTGAATCATCCCTTCAGCCTCTTACTAATCAGCCCTTGATTTATTTCTGTCTTTGTACCTCTGCATCTACATCTTTAGTTCAAAGGAAGCTTGGGAGAAATCCTGTAATTCTCAGAGGGCATTCATACACCAGGACACTAGGCAATGACCTTATCTATTCAGAGTTAAGCCATACACCCATGACTCCGGCTAGACATGTCTCCAGCTCAAATTCCCATCTCCTGGAGCCTAGTACCTGTGGGCTCTCGGTGCTAGTCAACATTGAGGCTGGTGGGATGGAAAGAGAGCAGTCTTCAGTGGTTATGGTGAGGACACCCTGCCTTTCAACTTTTCAATTACCTCCGCTTACTCTGGGCCCTACCAGGGTTCTGAATCAGAGCAAAACCAACTTCTCATAGTAAGAAAGAAAACCACAAGGGTCCAAGGGATTATTAGCTAACAAAGAAGGCCCAAGACCACAGAAGAAAACAAAATCCAGGAAAGGCCATTAACCCGAGGCCCCAAGTAAAAAGAAACACTGTATCTATCTTTGAGATGATTTCATCTTGTAAAGATACCTATTAACCCGAAATTAATTTCTACATTCAATTAAACTCCAGCAGGAATTTTAGGGAATTAAATTGATTATAAGCTCTACATAGGAGAATGGAGAACTGCAAACAACTAATTCCAATTTCAACAGAACAAAGAAACAACACTTATGCCGTGCATCTTCAAGATGGTTACAAAGTCAAAATAATAAACACGGGGCATTATTGTCAAAGGACTAGACAGACTAGCTGGAGAAACAGAGTAGGAGACCAGAAGCAGATGTAGACACACACAGATAAACACATCTAATAAACAGAAAGAAGGCTGAGTAAACGAGACGGTGAAGGAACTCGGCAGACGACGGGGGACGCATTCAGAGTAGCCAGAAGGCTAAGTTCCAGAGGGAAACGTCTCAGAGAAAACGGCCCACTTCTTTGGGAAGAAGTTAAATTGGGTTCATGCTTTATTTTTTTTTTAAAACTCCAAATGAATAAAGACTTAAATGTGAAATGCAAAATTATAAATCAAATAGAGGAAAATGAATTGGAAAGAACTCTGAACCTCAGAGAGAGAGAGAGAGAGTGTGTGTTCCTTTGAAAAGATTTGAAAAAAAAAATACATGGAGTGTAAGGCACAAAATAAATGGATTTGATCATGCCAACATTATAGATTGCTGTTAAAGGACGCAAACCATAAACCCCAAAACCAAGAAACGACCACACAGAACCCAACTAGTGGAGGTCACAGTGGTATGGCCTTTAACTCCAGCACTTTGGAGGCAGAGAGGCAGGTAAATGTCTGTGAGTTCAAGGCCAACCTGGACTACAGAGTGACTTCCAGTTATATATTGAGTTATATAGTGAGTCTCAAAAACAAACAAACAAAAACCCCACACTGTACCCACAGTTAACAAGGGGTGGTGGATGGAGTGGAGTGGGGATGGTTTTTCAAACTTTAAGGCTGTCAAAGATTAATATCCAGCATTTATTTTTAAGACCTGTAAGTCAAAAATTCACACACACACACACACACACACACACACACACACACACACACACACAACACCAGTGAGGGCAGGCCATTCACAGAAGCAGACATATGAACAAATGATAACTATACCATTATTGCTCGATTTCTTTAACACAATTAAAGAAAGAAGGTGGAGTTTAAAAACCCCTTGGATTGTCAAAAATTAGAAAAGTGAAGTCCTCTTAGGTGATAACGAGGACCTGAGCCAGCTTATGTCCTCCTCCAGGAATGGGAAGGTAAAAATGGCGATCGAGGTTAAGATGTGGCTCATGGGGCAGAATACCTAGCAGGCAACAAGCCTTGGGTTTGACACCAACCCTTAGAGGAAGTTCAAGGTCGTTATCAGCTGCTGATGGAGTTTGAGACTGACATGAGCTTCCCGAGATCTGGCCCTGAGAACAGGAAACAAGTCCTGGCTTCTGCAGCCTATGTGACAAAAACCAGAACAATCCAGAGAACATTAGCCGGGTCCCTGTGCACGGATGACACACAGATCTATAAAACGTCCTGTATTTTTAAACAAAGCACAGCTCGAGCGCGTGATGGAATACCGGGCTGCAAACAAAAGCTGCGAGCAATTACTACATCTTCCTCCCGAAATAGGGAAGTTGCCTCACGCAACCCAGAGGCGGGAAATGTCAGAGACGGAGTGGCACAGAAACCATTTACATACATTTCCAAGAAGCAGGGGACACCATGCTTCTGCACATTGCCCATGTGTCTGAATAGGCAAACTCCATGCGATGGGATAGAAGGATAGCCCTGTCCTCTGGGGTGACACAGGGCACACATTAGATGTAGCTACGTTAGAGTGGCATAGGCTGGTTGCTTGTTGTCTAGAATCGCCCCCACCCCGTGTGGATTTCTGCTTCTAACTGTGCCTTAGGCTTGGGGTGGGGTAAAAATCCTGCTTCTCTTATGGCTGGGTAGAGAGAGCCAGCAGAGGGTGTAATGGCTGCTTTTAGAACACAGAGGCCATATCAGGTATCCACCTGTCAAAGCAGCTTCAACAGAATGTCACTTAGCCGCCCACAAATAAGTTAAAAGTCCCAGTTCTGGTAAGTCCTCTGGGCTGTGAGGGCTAATCTTATCTTCTCCGCGAGAGCCGTTCACCCTGGGTCTCCATATGCCTGAAATGAGTAATTTTTAATGGGAGCACCAGCTTTGCTGGAAGACTGTCTGGGCCCCGAGTTTATTACCCTTGTTTCCCAAGCCTCTAGGAGGGAGGGACCCTGCTGGCCTCCCTCTGCAATACTGCTGTCTCTGCATTCAGAAGCGAAAGGGGAAAAAGTGAAATAAATAAGAATAAGGCCCCAAATTTTCTTAAGAGCCAAAGGATTACTTAATAAAAACAGTCGAGCTCGAACCTGTAAAATCAGACAGCGAAAAGATGAAAGTCTGTTCGGAGGAGACCAGAAAGGGCTAAGCAAAGTCTTCTGTCTGGATTAAAAATGACTGAAGTGATGAAGCAGGGGAGCCTGAGGAACAGTGTGTGAAGCTCTTGGATGCCCACACCAAAGGGAGGCCCCCTGGAGCCGCAGGATAGAGCCTGGGACAGGGTGCTTTGGTCTTTCTCCTCGGCTTTGGGCCTGGGCTGGAGCCCCCCAGGCCACATATGATGTCCAGTGAAGACTCTTCTCCCTGGGGCTGCAGAGCCTCAGTTCCTTCACTCCTGGCACTCTGTTTCCTCTTGGATGCCTCAGTGTCCCTTCCACCCTCTTCTTTCCTGTGTCTGCTTCTTCAGCTGAATGGGGAAGAGTTCTGTAAACTCTGCCATCCCCTCAGTACTTCAAGATCTGGGCAAACAGCAGAGTGGCGGCTTCCTTATCTCCCGCAAAGGTCCGATTCCCTGGAGCCCTGGGCCCCAGGGAGAGGTGAGGGATGTCTGCTAACCAAGGCTCAGCTCGGGACTTCCTCTAGCAAGTTCCAGGAGAGCTTCTAGGAGTCTTTCCTCACCCCAGTCCCCAGCTGGGCTCTGGATCACAGAGAGATCATGCATCAATTAATCCTTTAACTACAGCCTTAACAGCCAAGACATCCCGCTCCAGGCGCCGCGTGTGGAGGCCATCGGTCGGTGATTAACTGATATTGATTAATTGACAGACGGAAAGGTCTTTCGTTCTGTTTTCCTTCCTCTCAGTCTATACTGCAAGCTCTTTGGAAGGGGTGTCTCTCTCCCTCTCTGTCTCCCATGTGTTCTATTTATTAGTCAAGAAGTACTTGACTATTTTAGGCCTCAGAAATACCAGTCCTGTCCTCCCAAAGCCTGCTATCTGGATGGGGGTGTGATGCAAAGGAGAAAGGGAGAGAGGGAGAGAGAAAAGTGGGGGAACTTAGCTCCAGGGAAACAGACAAGAGAAAGTAACCATTCATTTTGAGACACCCAATGGATACTAAAGAGTGACTGAGAAAGACATCTGAAGACAACCTACACACACAGGTACACACACATGAACACACACACACAGGCACATGCATGCACACACATATATACACATACACATACATATACACACATATACACACACACATAGGCACACACACAGACACACACAAAGACACACACATGAACATACACACATAGGCACACACATATACACATGTACACATACATACACACACATACACACATATACACATATACACACACATACATACACACATGCACACACATACATACGCACATATACACACACACAGGCACACACACAGACACACACACACAGAGGCACATGCACACACACATATACACATGTACACATACATACATACACATACACACATATACACATACACACATACACACATGCACACACATACATATGCACATATACACACACACACTCACACACATGAGGGTGTACATACCTATGAATGTCCATGTGCCCATGAAAGTCCACACACATACACATAACCTCCCAACATTAATAAAAACAAACAGTGTTGGGGTTGGGGATTTAGCTCAGTGGTAGAACGCTTGCCTAGCAAGCGCAAGGCCGTGGGTTCGGTCCCCAGCTCTGAAAAAAAGAAAAGAAAAAAAAAAACAGTGTTGTAAGTTGGAATGTGGTACCTCCCCGAGGGACACCCATGCCTGGAGCTTGTAGCTGGTGAAGGGGGCAGGATGCAGTGGATTGGGAGACTCAGCAGATGCCACCCAAGTGCAGGCCTGTTTGGATCTAGATCTGAACGAGACAACTGTCCAAAGCCCCGGCTGACTCGACTGAGGAGACATAAAGGTGCCATGAGAATTTCATAGCCTTCGGAGTCGGGGCTCATTTTGTTGCTGGTAATGGTATTGTAATTAGGTGTTTGGAAGAGAAGCCCTGGTCTGACAGAGATGCTCGAGAAGTATTTACAGGTGGAGTGAACGGATGGCGGAGATTTGCTTTAAAATCTTCGGGAAGGAAAGAAGCAGCGCGTGGGAGGGAACAGAAGAAACAGACAGCCAAATGTTGTTAGTGTTCTGAAGCTGGGTGATGGGCACACGGGCCTTACACCAGGTCCTGAATCTTCCGGCTAAAAAGTGAAGATGGTATATAAGGGGTTTTTAAACGTTCCCTATCTTGTTGAGGATGCTGGCCATGGTGTTACCAAATGTAGCTCTGGAACACTTAGTAGGATGACGGGTCTGTATTTGAAGAGGCCATGTGTGGGCCCAGCTTGCTCTAGACAGACTGTCCGTGAACTGGGGGCTCAAATGGAACTGGGCAGCCCGTATGTTGGCCAACTGCTTCCTGCTACCTGAGACTGGGCCCCAGCTGCTTACCTGTCAAGTGGGATGGCTGCAGCTGCTTTTGGCAGGGTCAATACAAGCATTAAGTAAAGCAGTGTCTGTAGGGTTAGGGAGCTGGCCCAAGCGGGTAACAAGACAACCTGGGTTTGAATCCCCGGTACTTACATAGAAAGCAAGGCATGGCTGTGTGCACCTGAATGCCAGCATGGGAGGAAGACGGAGACAGACACAGGAGGGTCCTGAGAGCTTGCTGGTCAGTCAGCCTAGCTCTGCCCCAAGATAATAAGGTGGAAATAGATGGAGGAAGATACCCAACATTCTGTCTGGCTTCCACGTGCAGCCTAACACTCATGTGCACACACCACATGCATTTACCACACACACGCATACATGCATATACACATACACACATACACACACGCATACATGCATACACACACATACACATACACACATACATGCATACACACACACACACACACGCATACATGCATACACACATACACACACATCTCTAAAGCACTATCTCATTCCCAGTACCGTTGGAGGCAAAGGCAAAGTGATGCAGACGGGGCTGAGGACGATCATGGCTGGGTTCTAATGGTTGGCAACTAGACACTCGAGTTGTAATTATGTGTTACAGACACCTCAGCTTGATTGCATGCAAGCACGTGCTCATGATCTGGCTGTGCAGACAAGAATTTGAACTCCAAGAGAGGCTAGGCAAGGTCTTTCCATGGATATCCAGGGAGGAAGTGAACAAGCAGCCGGTCAGAGGAAAGGCGTAGTCACATGGACCGTGGAGAAGCTCATGTGGTGGGCCTGGGATGAGGTAGGGAGATAGAGCTAAAGGTGGGGGGCAGCACCCAATAGTTATAAACAAGGGGTTGAGGTAGCATTGTCAACAAGAGGGGAGGGACTGAAAGCTGTTGGCAAACAATCTAAAACTCTGTACAACAGGCCTGGAACTGAGAAGCCTGCACCCCCAGCGGGCTGGCTGGTTCACAGGTCTCTGCTGCTCCCCAAGTCCCCTCTGTCTCCAGCTGGCACCAAGCTCTTGCTTTATGGATGAGCCAGAGAAATTCAAGCTGACTAGGACTCTGGAGACCCTTTCTCTCTAAAGAAGCTTCTGGAACTCAACTTGGATGGGGCAGGGAAGTGGTCAGAGCATTTACAAATGGGACTCCCAGTAGTCAAGAGACCAGGAGGCAGGCTCCAGAGGGCAGGGTGTCTCACTTGGCTAGCTTACAGAAAACCTGAAGGCACAGGGACAAGAGGCTGCTAATTCAATTCTGTCTCCTTCCCTGATTTCGTCAAACCCTATACTGAGTAGAGGGAGAGGGGAGGGGTCCCTCCTTCACATGCTATATTCCACGATCACATGGGGAGCCATTAATTCTGCCTGTGTCACATTAACACCAATGAAATACCCGGCAGCTCCCACTTTCCCAAAGTCAACATTGATTACCTCTGGAGCCCTGCATCACCTCAGAGGAGCCTTTCATCCTATGAGCCTGCCTGCTGTGGGGGCTCAGAGATACCAAAGGCATATCCTCCCTACAGAAAGTTAGGAGGCCCTATGTTGGGGGAAGGGCTTCTCTTGCTTCTCTCAACTCAGAGGTGCCCTCACCTCACTGTCTGCCTCCTCTGAGGAAAGGATGTGTTCCCTCAGGCCTAGGCTTCTTGCTGGGATCTGAACCTGTGAAGGCTGACAGGGAACTTCAGAGAGGTACCTGAGAAGCCTCCGGTCAACCAGAGAGGTGAGGTTGGGGCCTCACTGCAAACCGGGAAGCCAGGATCCAAAAGTTGAAGGGTCTGAGGAACACAGGCTTCAGGCCTGAAATAAAACAAGTATCCTATGGATAGCTGCCTCCTGCTATCCATGGGATTCCATGAGCCTCCAGCTGAAGTGCATTATGGGAGGCTCAGTATTTCCCTCAGTCTGGCCTGATATTACCTCCTACCATGTTCGGTTTTCCTTCTTAGAACCCTGCATCTAACCAGGTGAAGGTGAGCATTTCAAAGTTGGAGAGCTGGGTTGGGGTGCCTAGGGGGGCACTACCCCAACAACCACAGCTTATCTTTGAACTTGCTTTCTTGTCTGAGGAAAACACAAAAAGTAAAGTTGGTATCTTCTTTGTTGCAAGTTACTTATGGGTGACGGTACCTAGCCTCCCTTCTTCTCAGGGTCTTCGAGTTACTTCTGCATCAACGGAGCTCACCAGAACATTGGCACCTGTGAGCCTGGCCTGAGAGCCCGGACCACACCTGTACGCCTTCCTCCTGGGTCTTGCAATGCTCCGGGTAGAACGTGCTCTGTGGGAACGTCTTCATAAACTACTAGCAACGGTTGCCTAGGGCTGGTGTAATTAAAAACAAAAACCAAACCAAACCTTGCACCGGGGGCTAGAAACAAGTTCTATCGTAATCACAGGGTGCAGAGTCTGCCATTCAAGTGTCCACAGGGCCACACCCACTCTGAAGCTCAGGGAGGAGCCCCGCTCCTCCCTCCCCCCCACACCATTCCCCTTTCCCCGAATGTGGCTCTCCTGATATTCACACATATGAGGGGTTGAGGCTTTGGGGGCCTGTCTAGGAGCTAAATGTAGCAACAAGGAGAGAGTCAGTAAAGCTAATGAAGCAAAACCCACATGTCCCAATCTACTAAAAATAGATCTGTCATCTGATCCGGCCTTCCACTTCAGGTTACATATCTGAAGGAGATGGGAAACGAACCTAGCATGCTAAAGGGATCTCTGTGCAGCTATGTTTGCTGTGATAGTACAATAAGTATTACAATGACTAAAGCATGGAGCCGTCTCGATACCCATCAGCACAGGAACTGGTGAGGGAAACGTAGCACATGCACGTAGGGGAGCCTTGTCTGGTCAGTTCCAGGGCATCCTTAGGTACACAGTGAGTTTGAAGCCAGCCCTGTCTTGAGAAATGGAGGAAAAGGAAAGGGTGAAAAGCTGAGCCGTGTAGCTCAGTTGCTGAGGGTTTGTGCAGCGCCCATACCGCCCTGGGTCTATCTACTGCATTACATTAGCTGAGCATGGTGGTGTCCACCTGGAATCCCAATGTGCTTGGGAAGTGGATGCAGGAGGACCAGGAATTCAAGGTCATCCTTGGCTCCATAGCAGATTTGAGACCGGCTTGGGATATAAGAGACTCTGCCGTAAGAACAGAGTAGTCTAGAACCCCATCCTCCATCCCTTGTCTGCTCTCGCCAGTCGAGGGAGGGAGCTGTCGTCAGCTGCTGAGCTCCTGTAATTTGCTGGAGAACAGCACGGACTCTGGCTTCACCCAGGAGGAACTGGCTGAGGGGAGGCTTCAGTCCAGGACACAGGGTGAGGGCCACTCTAGCTACATCATCCTCTTCATTCTGCCTTGCCCCCACCCCACCCCCACAAATCTACTTCTGTGAGTTCACACTGGCAGTGCTGCCATGACCCAAGTACCTCTCGTACTCCCTATGGATATAGCTGTCAGTCACTTTACAGTAATCAGATGCCTTGCTTCCCAGTCACTCCTCACTGTTGACCCAAAACAGCAGCCTGCAGCCTGATAATTCCCCGAGTGCCGAGCTTGGCTCAGAAAGATTCCTATTTAAAGGGGGGAAAAAAGTCCACATCTGGTATATTCAAGTAAGCTGTGTTAGCCTTCTGCTGTGGTAACGTATGCCCGAGATAAATCAACTAAGAAGAGTGTGGGCTGATTTGGGCTCGGGCTTTTGGAAGCTTTGGTCTGGTTTGGCTCCCTGCTTTGACTGTGTTGAGGCAGCGTGTCATGGTGGGAGCATGCGCTGGAGGAGGCCGGGTCAGCTGTAGAGCTCACGTGATCTGCTAGAGATCCCTGGGGATCCCCAGATGCACCCAGGAAGGACTGGCTGGGGAGAGGGACTTCCTCTAGGTTAGAAGCAAAATCAGAGGAGAGTGAGTGACTGTTGGCTGCAGAGAGGACTTGCTGTTTAGGGGTACTTCCTGCTCTTCTGGAGGACCTAAGCGGGGTTCCCAACACCCATGATGAGTGACTCACAACCACCTGTAACTCCAACTCCAGGAGACCTTACACCCCCTCTTCTGGCCTCAAACATGAGTGCGTGCGCATACACACACACACACACACACACACACACACACACACACACACACACTTTAATTACCTCAGGCTCACTGAATACACCAGCTGTGTACCGTGTGCATTTGGCATGGCTCCTCTGCGATTCCTTGGCAGCACTGAGCTTCAGAGGCCTTCAGTGGCCTTCCTTCCGGTTGGAAAAGCTTGAAATGGACCTCCCCCTCCTTTGTTTTATGCTTCTCATCCCCTCCTGCTGCTGACATTCCTTGTGCTCTCTTCCCTAAATACAATACCTGAAGGAGAGGGTTGCATTTTGAAGAACCTAGGCCCCGATGGCTGCCCTGTTGGCTTTCTTTACAGGCTTCTAGATAAACTCAAGGACTACTTCAATGCAGTTTGCAGGCTGAAGTTAGGAGTTGATCGCTGGGACACTAGGTCATGGGTGGTTGTAGTATCTATGGGCATTACACACACACACACACACACACACATACACACACACACATATACACACACACACATACACACACACATACACACACAACGCATAAATACATATACGTGTGTGTGTGTGTGTGTGTGTGTGTGTATTTATATCTGAGTATTTAAATAGGTGGGTAGATGGTTGAAGAGTTACGTAAACAAGACCCGGAATTGGAATATATACCTGGGTCATTTATTTTGCTCTTTATTTTTTAAGTACAGCTTTGCAAAGCATTGTGGTTGTACTGGCTAGTTTTGTGTGTCAACTTGACACAAGCTGGGATTATCACAGAAAAGGAGCCTCAGTTGTGGAAATGCCTTTATGAGACCCAGGTGGTCAACTAGTGGTCAAGGGGGGAGGAGCCAGCCCATTGTGGGTGGTGCCATCCCTGGGCTGGAGTCCTGGGTTCTATAAGAGAGCAAGCTGAGCAAACCAGGGGGAGCAAGCCAGTAAGTGACATCCCTCTGTGGCCTCTGCATCAGCTCCTGCTTCCTGACCTGCTTGAGTTCCAGTCCTGACTTCCTTTGGTGATGAACAGCAATGTGGAAGTGTAAGCTGAATAAACCCTTTCCTCCCCAACTTGCTTCTTGGTCATGATGTTTGTGCAGGAATAGAAACCTTGACTAAGACAAATTGGTACCAGCATAGTGGGGTATTCCTGTGACAACTTGATCTTTGGGGAGGACTGTGGGGGGACTTTGGAACTTTGAGCTAGAAGAGCTATTGGAATGTTAAGAGCTTCTAGGAGCTTGGAAGATAATGTTGAGAACAGTGCAGAAGATGGAGGCCTGGCTTGTGAAGTTTCAGAGGGAATATTAAAGACTCTTGTCAGGGTCATGTTGCTTTGTTTGTGAAGATTCTGTAGCTTTGGTTAGCTGGGGCTGAAAAATCAGCTGTGATTAACAAGATACCAGAACTACTAAAGTGAACCTTTGAGTTACTGGGACAATTGATACTGCTTAGCTGGAGCTAAGAAATTAGCGGTGATTAAGAAGAGACCAACATCATTGAAGTGAAATCTTCCGGCAAGTGTTTGAGAGCACAAAGAGGCTGTGTTCCAGAGATAGCCAAGGTTGTACTTTGTGCTATGGCTGGACTTGGTAATGTGTAAGTCACCCAGGTGGTGCTAGTTTTGAAGTCATGAAGAGCAGCTGAGGCTGGGCACTGTGAGAGGCCATGGAAGGCCATTGGTGAAGGTGAACCCTCCGTTGCAATTGATGGCCCAGGTCTGAAGGGGTCATGCAAAGGAGTTGAGGCCTGCCACCATGAAGAGAACCTGTGAGAGGTTATTGGTGAAGCCTAGCTGCAATGGAAGACAGCAGCATTTTGGAGATGCCAGTGCCATGAGATGACCACCAAGAGCAGCAGCAGCAGTGGAGAACTGGCATTTGGAGCCTAGAAGACAAGGTGTGTGCTACAAAGGGCAAAGCTGGAGAAGTCACCCAAGACCTTGGAGGAGCCCAGAAGATTGTTGGTGGATCCCAGACATCGAAGGGTTAAGAGTTTGACTTCATTTTTGATTGTGACTGTGCCCTGATATTTTTCCCTCTTGAAGTAAGACAGTATCTTAGTGGAGTCCTTAGTTAAGAAACTTTGAATTTTAAAAAGACTTTGAATTTTAAAGATATTGGACATTTTAAATGGATTGAATTTTTAATATGTAAAGACTGTGGGACTCTTAAAGTTATTTAGATCTTGGGGATGAATAAGAAAATAAGGGTCGAGGCTTAATAGTGATGTCAAGTTGACAAGGGGTCAATTGTACACAAACTGGAGTTAGTACAGAAAAGGAGCCTCAGTTGTGGAAATGCCTTTATGAGACCCGGGTGTAAGGCATTTTCTCAACTAATGCTCACGGTGGGAGGACCCAGCCCATTGTGGGTGGTGCCATCCCTGGGCTGGTGGTCTTGGGTTCTATAAGAAAACAAGCTAAGCAAGCCAGGGGAAGCAAGCCAGTAAGAAACATTCCTCCATGGCCTCTGCATCAGCTCCTGCTTCCTGACCTGCTTGAGTTCCAGTCCTGACTTCCTTTGGTGATAAACAGCAATGTGGAAGTGTAAGCTGAATTAACCCTTTCCTCCCCAACTTGCTTCTTGGTCATGATGTTTGTGCAGGAATAGAAACCCTGACTAAGACAGTGGTCCATTCTTTTAATTCCAGAACCTGAAAGGTAGAGGCTGGTGGATCTTTGTTGGCTCAAGGACAGACTAGTCTACATAGAGGGTTCCAGGACAGTGAGAGCTACATAGTGAGGCCCTGTCTCAAAAACAAACAAAAATCAAAACAAAACCAGAGGGACAAGCAAGCATTCCCAGAGAGCCGCTGGTCTTCAGTCTACACTGGAATCTGGGAGAAGGGGCTTCTAACACCAGTCAAAGAGTCCCTCAGCTGCTAGCTGCGTGTGGCAGTGCAGGTTAGGGCAAGCAGACAAAAGGCAAAAGCTTCCTTCTCCATGTGCTTTCCTATTAATTGGCTGCCAAGATTTAGGGTGGGTCTTCCCGACTCAAATGATCCAATCAAGAAAATCCCTCACAGCATGGCCAGCTGCATGGGTTTTAGTTAACAGTAGATGTAGTCAAGTCAACAGCCATGTTAGCCATCACAGATTTGGTCTCTCACCCCTCTCTCCTCTCTCCTCTCTCCTCTCTCCTCTCTCCTCTCTCCTCTCTCCTCTCTCCTCTCTCCTCTCTCCTCTCTCCTCTCTCCTCTCTCCTCTCTCCTCTCTCCTCTCTCCTCTCTCCTCTCTCTCTCTCTCTCTCTCTCTCTCTCTCTCTCTCTGTTTCTGTCTCTGTCTCCTCTCTCTCTCTCTCTCTCTCTCTGTCTCTCTCTCTCTCTGTCTGTCTCTCTCTCACACACACACAAATTGACTTCATTTTTTTATCTTTATTTTTTAAGATGTATTTATTCTCTCGTATATTGCATTTCCTCTCTCCACTCCTCGAGCCCCCCCACCTCCCCACTTACCCAGATCCACTCCTCCTCCTCTGTTTCCCTTCAGAAAAGAGCAGGCCTCCCAGGGATATCAACTGAACACGGCATAACAGGTTACAATAAGACCAGGCACACATCCTCACATCAAGGCTGGGTGAGGCAACCCAGTAGGGGGAAAAGGATTCTAAAAACAGGCAACAGAGCCAGAGACATCCCCACTCCCACTGTTAGGATTCCCACAAGATCACTAAGCTACAAAAACAGCATAGGCACAGAAGGCCTAACTCAGATCTATACAAGCTCTATGAGTGCTGCTTCAGTCTCTGTGAGCTCCTATGAGTCCTGCTTAGTTGATTCTGTGGGCTGTGTTCTTGATGTTCTCCACCCCTCTGGTTCCTACAATCCTTCCTCCCCCTCTTCCATGGAGTTCCCTGAGCTCTGCCTAGTGTTTGGCTGTGGTCTTGTTATATGTTCCTATCAGTTACTGGATGAAGCCTCTCTGATGACAATATGCTAGGCTCTGGTATAGCAGAATATCATTAGAAATCATTTCAATGACTTTTTCTTTGCTTCTATCCTAGGTTTCTGGGCCATGACCAGCTTCTGGTTCCCAGCCATGCAAGCAGTGTCTGGCATGGGCTCCCCTTCGTGGTGTGGGCCTCAAGTTGGACCAGTCATTGGTTGGCCACGCTCACAAGTTTTGTATCATCGTTACCACAGCAGATCTTGCAAGCAGGACAAATTGTAGGTTGAAGGTTTTGTGGATGGTTTTGTGGATGTCCCGGTCCCGCCACTGGAAGCTTTGCCTGGTTACAGAAGATGACTGGTTCAGGCTCTGTGAACTCCATTACTATGAGGGTCACCCTCGTAGATTCCAGGGAGGTTTTCTGCACTAGGTTTCCACATCAGCCCTGTAATGCCTCACAATTCCAGTAGTCTCTCCAGTCTGCCAGCACTCTCTCCCTCCACCCACCCCATGCCCTGATTCCTCTCATCTTAGCTTTTTAAGGATTTATTATGTCTCTACGTGTGTGTTCATGAATGTGCACCGAAGGCATGCAGAGATGCCCGTCGAGCCCAGAAGTGGGTGTCAGATACCCTCAGACTGGAGTTATAGGTGGTTGTGGGCTACATAGGGATGTTGAGTACAGAACCCAGGTCCTCTGCAAGAGCAGTAAGAACCCTTAACTGTTGAGCCATCGCCCCAGCCCTTTTTATCTTAAAATAAAAAAAACTTTTATTTTATTTTAGCGTGTGTGTGTGTGTATGTATGTATGTATGTATGTATGTATGTATGGTCTGACTCACTTGTCCTGTGCATATGGTGGCCAGAGGTTGATGTTAGGTACCCTCCTCAATCGTTTCTACACTTTATCATTATTATTTAAGAGAGGGTTCCTCACTGATTCTGGAATTTTATGTTTTGGGTAGACTGACAGGCCAATGGATCCCTGGAATCCCCCTGTCTTTGCTCTCCCAGCATGGTGTTGACAGGTGTACCACCATGCCTGACTTTTTTTTTTTTCTATTCTTTTTTTTCGGAGCTGGGGACCGAACCCAGGGCCTTGCGCTTGCTAGGCAAGCGCTCTACCACTGAGCCAAATCCCCAGCCCCCATGCCTGACTTTTATGTGGGTGCTGGGGAACCAAACTCAGGTCTTCATGCTTACAAAGCACGCACTGCATCCACCGAGCCGCTGCCTCGGCCTCCCATCCTGTTTTTTTATTTTATTTTGAATCAACTGTGCACATTTATGGGGTAGAACGTAATGTTTTCGTCCTTATACACCTCGTATAATCGAGGCAGGGTAATTAACATACCTCTCATTTTAAACCACTTATCGTTTCTTTGTAGTGAGGCATCCGCAGTCCTTTTTCTGCTCTCTGGAGATGTATTGCACATTATTCCGTAGCGTGCCACCCTACTGTGCAGCAGAATACCAAGGCTTGTTCCTAGCCAGCTCCACACCATTGACCAGCCTCCCTGCCTAAAACCCCCAGCTCACAATTTAAAAGGTAACCAAAGGGAGAATTCTTCTCTCCTCAATGCCAACCAATATTTTCTGCTTCAGATGTATTTTTGGAGATGTTTCGGCATATCTAAAGAGCAGTGTCTGGGCCCCTCCTTTTAGACAGATGGGGATAAACAATTCTCACCCCTCCTTGTTCCTTTCTTTCTTCATTTAGAATTAAATCTTAGAGATCGCCGCACTTCATTTCAAGGAGGCATTGCGTTCCTTTCATATCTGTGTGGTAATCTCCTGAATAGAAGGAAATAATTTAGATAATTTAAACAGTCCTCAATTAAAAGGCATTAAGTGGTTTCTAATCCTTTGTTATTACAAATGATAATGCAAAGGGAAAACCTTGAGCAAATATCATTTCCCACTCATATAAGATACATTTCCCCGGAACCCGAGAGCATCATAAGATATTCCTCAGAATACGCTGAAGTAAAGAATCTTATCAAAAGGTATTTTGTCAAAGTTTTTCTAAGATAAGGTCCCACATAGCCCAGGTTGGCCTTGAACTCACTGAGCACTGGAGGATGACTTTGAACTCCTGATTGTTCTGCCTCCACCTCTCAAGCCCTAGGATTGCAAGCATGTATCATATCACCGGACTTGGCTTTGAACTTTAAATCTTGACACACATGCCAACTGCCTGGTGCAGTTATGCCAGTTTACAGCCTGGCTGTCGTATCCAGACATGGCTTCCTGCACTTACCCTCGCCAAGTCCATGGCTGAAAACGGTATCTTAGAACAATCTGAATGTGCAATATTCCTATGATGGCTGAGTGAAGGGCTTCCTTCGTTTCCCTTTCTGTAAATGTCTGCTCATATCTCTTTGTGTTTTTTTTTTCCCAGACAGGATCTTATATAGACCCCAATGCCATATCTGGTACAAGATGTTTGTAATATTTCCTTTCTTTTTAGGGGTTTGGGGTGGTGCAGGGAATTGAAGCTAGAGGTTTGTGCATATCTAGCAGTATTCTACCTCCTCCAAGCTACAACCCCCAGCCCTGTTCACCTCTGTGGCTGTTTCCTTGTTTACAGTTATTATTCTTCTGACAGTTGTTTTTAATTGTGTGTGCATGCATGCATGTGTGCATGTGCATGTGTGCATGTGATGTGTGTGTGTGTGTGTGCACATAGAGACCAGAAGACACTGAGTCCTGTCCCCCCCTTACGACCTTGCAACATTGTCTCTCACTGAATCTGGAGCTAGGCTGGTGGCCAACAAGCCCAAGACATCTTCCTGTCTCAAACCCCCTTCCCCACAACACCAGGGTGGAGGGTGGGTAAAAGAACACACTCAGCACTTTGACAAGTTTGAGCTCCGGTCTCATGTGTGTACAGCAAGTGTTCTTACCCATTGAACAATTTCCCCAGGTCCTCGTCGTTTTTAATCAAAGTCTCATGTAGCCCAGGTTAGCCTGGAACTTGTTATGTAGCCAAGGATGACCATTAACTTCTGATTCTTCTGCTCCCAACTCCATGTGCTAAGAGTGCATAGCCACACTTGGTTTCTGTGGTACGGAGGATCAAACCCAGGGCCTCCTTCATCCTAAGCAGGCTCTCTATCACTGGAGCTACAGTCACAGCCACCCTGATGATTCGTGAGTACTTTTTATTAAAGAAGTTGGTTTTTTGTCTATTATAGGATTGTTGGTGTCTCAAACCTTTTCCTGTGAGTTAAGCCTTTTGCTTTTGTGAATGTTTAGTGACCTCCCTGAGAAGGCATCATCTTGACTTGTTGAACTAGGTGTAGCTGTCCCTGAGATGTGAGCAGAAGCCTATGCATCCCTTTGGCTGAAGCCTGCCTTGATGTGTGCTCTGCCTTGCACAGAACCTGGAGTCACCAGATGACATCTATGCCTTTAAGTTGACAATCCAAAATGGAGGAGATGGTCCTGACAGTGCCAGCATAGAAGCCTCAGCTAGTCTGCAACAGAGGCTGTTGTAAGTGCAGAGAAACATCCCATTGTTATTTAATAGCACCAAGAGTGTGAATGGTCTTCTCAATGCAACATGAACGTCGTGTCCTGACTGATACAGTCACAGAAAGGGAGTTTTGTCCCAAAGGGAATTCATTTTCAACACAAAGATAGAATCTAGAATCTCACACACACTAAGCAAGCATTCTACCACCGAGTGACATCTGCAGACCTTTCTTTTTTCTTCTTTCTTTTCGAGAGGAGATAATTGTATTGTCCATAATTACATTATAAAAAAATAATCTAGAGACAATAGACTGGTATGGGGAGGGGAGGGCCATAGATGAATAGCAAATGAGCTATAAGAGCAATCATTTAAATTTACTCTTTTTGCCTGTGATATTAGGATGACTGTTTCAAAGCCCGAGTCGGGTGTGAGGGCAGGTATTGTTCGTGGGCCAAAACCTGCAGCAAAATTAAGGCTTTCTGTGTCTCTCAGCTCTGCTTTCCTGGGTAAGACTTCTGAGCCCTCAGTAAAGGTGATGTCCCTGCACCTCAGACTCCAGTAGTGAAAGCGGCATTCGTGCTTGGATCCCATTGGGTGGACATAGAGGCCAAGTGTTTAGTGCATAATGAGAATCTAATGAATCCCTTCCGTTTAGTCACAGCAGCCCAACAGCTAACCTCCTGGGTGAAGAATGTGCCGCCCTCAGCCTCCTCTTCCCGTCTAGCCTCATTGGCCTTCTTGCCATCATGCTATAACTTTAACAGGAAATTGGGAGTTGGTGTATCAAGTTCACCATCAGTTATATAGAGAATTATGATCAAGCCTTGGCTACATAAAACCCTGTGTCAAAAGCCAGCTCCCAACTAAATGCTTCCTTGTATAAGTTGCGTTGGTCATGGTGTCTTGTTTCAGAAATAGAATAGTAACAGAGAAGAGGAGGAGAAAGAAAAAGAGGAGGAAGAAGAGAAAAGAGGAGAAGAGAAGAGAGGAGAAGTGAAGAGTCCTTACAAACGCGTATCCTTTCACCAAGAGGCCAGAAATCCAGAACTGTGGCACCGGTAAGGCCATGCTTCAGTGAAAGGCTCTCAGGGAGCAATGTTTTCTCAGTTCTTCCCAGTGTGGGTAGCTCCCAGCATCCCTTGGGGCTCTTGGGTGTAGCAGCAACACTCTGGTCTTCGCCTTCATGTTTATATGATTCATTATTTCTCTGTGTTTGTCTGTCTCTGTCTCCTCCTTTCTTCTTATAAAGACATCAGTCACTGGGTAGAGTTTACCCTAATCCAGCATGAGCACATCATAATTACATCTGTAAAGCCGAGACAGGGAAGCAAGCCTCAGGTTTGATGTAGATTTTTGGCGAATACTTATTCACTCACTGTGGCTGCCTCGGCAGAGCAGTGGGAGAGTGAGATGCTTGGGTCCATGTCCAGGGTACAGCGAGTGCCAGTCAGTGTTGGTCATTTTGAGGACAGCAAATCATCACAATTATTTCACTTGCAAGAAACCCCACTGTGTTCTCAACTTGGTGGTTTAAGGGAGGCTATAAAGAGTCACTTCCCGGCTGGAGGGATGGCTCAAAGGTTAAGAGCACTCACTGCTCTTCCAGAGGTCCTGAGTTCAATTCCCAGCAACCACATGGTGGCTCACAACCATCTGTAATGGGATCTGGTGCCCTCTTCTGGTGTGCGGGCATCTGTGCAGGCAGAACACTGTACATAATAAATAAATCTTTTTAAAGAAATCGCTTCCTGGCAATCTCTCGTCATGGGTTTCTTTTTTGCAAGGATATCCCTTGGCAGATCCCGGGCTCCATCGGACGAGCGACCTTAGTGAAGAAGCATCAATCTGTGTTCCACAGATTTCCCAGGGCTGACTTCCTCAGAACCAAACTTCATTATGAACCCAGCCCTGAGCAGCTGTTGGTAACTCTGAGGATGGAGTGTCCTGAACTGGGAGATGGGATGCAGGGTCAGCTATAGATGAGCCACCTGACTGACAGGTGAGGGAGGAGCGATTGCCAAAAGAGAGATCAGCATACCGGAGCACCAGACACCAAAAAGGAAAAACCCCAGAGATCACTGTTGACCATGTCTACTGCGTGCGTGATGCCTGGTACGGAGTGGGAGGTCAGGAAGGGGTGATGACATCAGAGGAGCTGGACAGAGGTCAGGTACAAGGCTTTTAACCGCTCCCCAAACCGGCACTGCACAGAGGACCTTATTTGTTCAGCACAACATCTGTGCAATTGAGACTCGAGTTGTTGATCCGTTCTCTAAGGCAACAGAATGGAGGGGGGCGCTGGGGCTCAAGGCCAGGTGTTTGACTGCAGGGCCTCAGTCCCTGTTTATTTCGCCACGCTGCCTTCATTCACCCAACCTACGGCCAGAGAAGAAAGCGTCCGAATGCACACCAATGTCAGGTGCAACAACAAAGTCGGTTTGTTGACAGAGACACAGAGGAGAGGGCTAGGGAAGGAGTCATCCTGAGAATCTCGAGTCTGAACGTGGGACTGGAGGAGGAGCGCATTCCTGGGCTTTCTGAGAGCTGTAGGAGTGGGTGAACTTGGTGCCTGAGCCATGAGCAGCACGGGGGAAGGGACACAGGTTTGCCAGGGTTACCACCTCTCAGTAGTTTTCTCAGTTACAGATGACACGCTCTTTCTACCGTCTGGTTCCACTATGTAATACCCCACAATTGGGACTCTTCTGTAATCCCAGCACATTGGAAGCTGAGGCCGGAGGATCGTAGCGAGTTCCAGGTCTGAGAAGAGGGCTCGGTAGGTAAACTGACTGATGTGCAAGCTGAAGGACCTGACTTTGGGTCTTCAGCACGCACCTTAAAAGGCGGGTGCAGTGACCTGTGCCTGCAACTCCACTGCTGGGAAGGCAGAAGCAGAAAGATCCTTGTGCCTTGCTGGTCTAGATGAATTGATGAACTCCAGGTCAGAGACTCTGTCCCCAAAACAAGGTGGAAGAGCAGACACCCACTATTGACTTCTGGTTTCTACACACACACACACACACACATGAAAGACAGGGAGAGAGAGAGAGAGAGAGAGAGAGAGAGAGAGAGAGAGAGAGAGAGAGAGAGAGAGAAAGAGACTGTTCTTCACTCTGTTGTGGATAACTCAGCTACTATGAATATTCTGGAGCAGCTCCCCTTTGGTGACTGTAGCCCACATTTCTGTTGGGTGGATTTGCAGGAGGTCTTTGTCCCAGCGATGGCTGCTCCCTGTTGAAACCCCTCATAAAATGCAGAATCCTACCTGTCCTGAGTGCTCTAAGCCTAGAAGTAAGGAGTTGGACAGGATGATCCTCTAAGGCCCTGCCCAGAGTCCCTCTGAAGGACCTGGCCAAGGGTTCTTTTGGCTTCAGCTCCCACCAGCGTCACTGTTTGTCCATGAAAACGTTTCCTATGATTAGCTGAGTAATGACCTCTTAAAACTGCAGAGCTCATATATAAAGTAATAAAACACAGGAGCAAATCTCTCTGACACATACTGGTGATTTACTCTGCCAGCCATAAAGATAATTGTAGTTCGGTTGATATATAAAAGGCGGCAAACCGAGCGTGTGAAGAATTAGCGAGGGTCGCACCTCACCATCCACGTGGGCCTCGTCACCAGTCCGGCAAACAGCCTACAAACACGACTCAGTAGCAACTGGCTGCTACTGCCGCTGAACACGGCTGGCAGCCCTGAAGGTACAGGTGATGGTGGCCATTCTTGGGGTTGAACTTGTTCATTTCCACAGGTAACTTTGTGATGTTGTAGGAGAAAGTTCCGGTCTGGGCAATTTTTTATCACCAGCTTTAAGTATCTTCTCAACTCTTTAGGAGTTTATACTTGTTTCTTTTCTCATTGCGGTAACCAAATACTGGGCATGAAGCAATTTAGGACAGGAAATATTTAATCCGGCTCATAAAGGTGTGAGGGCACAATTCACTGTGATGGGAAAAGGCATGGTGGTGGGAATGGCTCCAGTCTATGGTGGTAGAAGTGTGGGATGGCTTGATCACCTCTGAGTGGACCGGAATCACGGGATGAAGCCGCCGAATCTTTGTTGGCTCGCTCTCTCTCTCTCTCTCTCTCTCTCTCTCTCTCTCTCTCTCTCTCTCTCTCTCTCTCTCTCTGCCTCCCTGCCTTTCCTTTTCCTTTTTTCCTTGTTTTGGGACCCCTGTGCATGGGAGAATGCTGCCCACACTTAGTGCCAGTTGTTCCTCCTTGATTAAATATGGAGGTGTGTCTTCTAGGTGATTCCCAAGCCTGTCAAGTCGACAGAGATGAACCAACACCAGTCCACACCTGTCTCAGGGACAGAAAGCTCTCTAAGTCCTGGTTTTGTCACCAGGAGAGTGACAGGGAATGCGCTGAATTTTAGAGCCAATTTTTCGAAGCAAAAGTCAAGTTGCTCCATGTCCAAGCACCGGGACAATGAAAAGACCAAGGGAAAGGCTTATTTGCATTGAGGCTTGGAAAACGGTGTCCCAAAGGATGGTGGTGTGCTGAGACGATGTTACTTTAAATGGAAAAGCCTTAGAAAGAGTAGGAACAGTGGCTAGAAAGGTGGCTCCGTGGTTAATAGCACTGAGAGGATCAGGGTTCGATTCCCAGCATCCACATTGGGCAGCTCACTCGAAATTAAACATCTCTGCACACACTAGAACTGGCATGCAGATATCCACACACACATACAAGTAATTAAAAGTAAAATCTTAAAAAATAAACAGGTGCAGGGACAGACTTTCTGTGAAGCTTCTCTGTCTATCTAGCTGTGAAATCCTCAGATCCTCAACAGATGGGACTCCCTTCCCCACATGTCACCCCAATACCCTCACCCCAGTGCCAGTGATTAAACTGGGCAAATGGTCTCCCACTGAGCTCCTTCCCAGACCTTTTATTTATGAAATGTGGTTTCACTAAGTTGCCCAGCCTGGCTTTGAACTTGCAGTCCTCTTGCTCTGGCCTCCTGAATAGCTGGGATTGTAGAGGTGGACTACCACACTGGCTTACATCTTCCCTTTCTGTAAAGGAGGAGAATAATGGGGAAAAGTAGATAATGTTGAGTGGGGGGCAAATACTTTTTAGATGAATCTAATGGGGTTGAAGACTATACCGTGGTCTGGGGTAAAGCCTGGCCCATAGGTCAGACAATAGTTAGAAATGGCTCTCTCTATGGGGCCAAACGAGGGCCTTCTTTGCTTCTACTGTGTGAGTCCCAGGGATTGAACTCTGGTCTTCGTGTTTGGTGGCAAGGGACTTTGCCCACTGAGTCACTCCTCCAGCCCCCTCCACTAGAAATTTAGTGAGAGCTTGAGGAGAGAGCCAGAAAGCATTAGGTTTTTGTTTGTTTGTTTGTTTGTTTGTTTGTTTTTGTACAGATTAGGGCTTTGGGGGGTCTGGGCTTTTGGTGGATGAGAGAATATTGCAGGAAAGCTGCTCCCTGCACTGAGAAGGAAGAAATGGCAGGCGAGGCAGCTAGATTCTGGTGTAGGCAATAAGGCTTCTCTGTGCACCAAAGCATTTGGTCTTTGGGGTGCTGCTTCCTGAACCCTGACAGATATGCATCATAGGAGGACTAGAGTTGTTACCACCCCCACAGCTGAGGTAGACTATCACAACTCTTGGTAATTCAGCAGGTCTGTCTGTCGTCCTGAAAAAGCATTAACTCTTTCTCTAAATTACCCACCTTTCCTCTTCCTTCTATCTGCTACCAAAGGACAAAACATTTCTATATCTCACTGGATTACTGCCCTCCCATGATGCTTTGCTCTTGCCTCTCTCTCTCTCTCTCTCTCTCTCTCTCTCTCTCTCTCTCTCTCTCTCTCTCTCTGCTTCTTGTTCATTCCTTTGTTTCCCCTTCCTCCCTTTCTTCCTTCCTTGTGGCAGGATCACATGTTGACCAAATTGTCCTCAGAGTCACTATGTGGTAGAGGATGGTCTCGAACTCTTGATTCTCCTACTTCTCCCTCCCAACTGTTAGGATTACAGGTGAGTGCTATGGTGTCTAAAGAAACCCCATTTTATGCTGGGTACCCACTAGTCATTTGTCCTTGACTTCAGGCCCTGGAAGGTAACTTCTCAGTAAACCTGATTCAGTGACACCCCCCACCACACACCCAGAAATCTACAGCCATGGCCATCTACTTGTTATGATATGACTAACTGCTTTCTTGGCTTCTGTAGCCCGCTTGTGCAGACAGTAAAGGACTATTTTGACGTCTCCCTGACTACCTAGTCTTGGCAAAACAGAACGGCCTTGGCTTGCTTATGCAGATACTCTAAGTCTTTTTGTGGTTTTCCCCTTTAAGAGTCCTTTCCTCACCCCACTTCACACAGCAATCTCCAGTTTGTCCTGCTAACAGTATTCAATAAATCCTTTAATTATAATTGAAGTGGGTCTATAGTCTTTGCCCAAGGGTCAAGAACTCAATAACAGTGCCACTACACCTGGCTGTCCATTCATAGATTCAAATACTGACTACTCACAGTGTGAAAGAATAATTCCCTTCATCCTCTGCCCTTGCAACTGGGGCTGCCCTGATGCCACAGACTCCTGGGACTCCCCTGACATTCATCACTGTTCAAGAAAGGAACCAGGGATCTGGGAGGACCCTCAGGCATGAAAATCCACACACCCTGCCTGGTTAGAAACTGAGGAAGAAAGAGAGAGGTGTTATTCTCCAGGTTCTGCACATAGAGGAAAACCAGTCTTTTCCTTCTAGGTTCATTGGCTGGGACCCAGGAGACAAAAGACAAACAAGAGGAAAATATAACAAAATACCTTGGATAAGTAATTTACGAAGAGAAAGGGCTTGCTTTGACTTATAATTGGAAGGTTCCAATTCATGATTGCTTGATTGGCCCTGTTGTTCTGAGTCTGTTGAAAGCACCGAGTGACAGAGCAAAGCACTCTATGGCTAGGAAACGAGAGAGACAGACAGAGAGAGAAAGAGAGAGAGAGAGAGAGAGAGAGAGAGAGAGAGAGAGAGTTAGTGATCGTAAGGGCATCCTCCCAATGGCCCAAAACTTCCCAGTAAGCTCCATGTTTTAAAGATTCCACTGCCTCCCAATAGTCCCATGGTGTGTGTGTGTGTGTGTGTGTGTGTGTGTGTGTGTGTGTGTGTGTGTGTGTATGCATGCATGCATGCATGCATGCAAGCTAGCTTTCATTTAACACATTGGCCTGAAGGGGAATGGTTCAATTTCTAGGGGCTGAAGGAATGGTTCAGTGGTTAAGAATGCTTCCTGCTTTTGCCGAGAACCAGAGTTTAGCTCCCAGCACCTACTTGGGGAGGCTCACAATTGTCAATAAGTCCAGCTCAGAGGGACTTGATGCCTTCCTTGGGCATCAACAGCATTATGTGAGCATGCACCTGAGCATGGACACATGCACACAAATTCAAAAAAACCTCAAAAATCCATATTATAGTAGACACCCAGGGAAAGGTTAGGAAATCTTTAAAAAGTGGCTGAGAATTCAGATCAACACACCATTTTCAACTGAAACAGAGGAATAAAGGTGCGTGGATCTCAGTAAAGATGAGGTGGATCTGGGAAATCACAGCCCACACTCAGTGCCTTGCCCATTGGAAAGCATTCAGAGATGCCCTCACGAGTGGGGGATTTCCACACAAAAGGGCAGCATGTCCCCAGAGGCACTCCGCACCCCCAGTGTCTGCTGCTGTCGCTCAGAATAATCCTTCCGCTGAAGAGGCATATTTTGGGGTAGTTATTCTGGTCTGCTACAGGCTTATTCTGGGGTGGCATATTTTGTTGTTTTATAATTGACAGAGAGGATCAGTGTCAGATCTGAGATGGCGGAGCTGTGGGTGAAGGGCCAGAATCTAATGAGCAGTGCATTCATTCTTTTACCACGGTACAACTGGAATTTATCTCCTTCCTTCCCTTCTTCCCTCCTCCTCCTTTCCCTCCTTCCCCTACCCCCTCTCTCTCTTATTTCCTTCTCTCTTTCTGCCCTGCCTTTCATGCGTACCCTATGCATGTGTACTTTTGCACCTGCGTGAGGGGCCAGAGCCTGATGTTGAGCCTCTTCCGAAGTTTCCACCTTAGTTTTTGAGACAAGGTTCCTCATTGAACTTGAAGCTCTCTGATTCAGCTAGACTGACTGGACAGTAAGTCCACTACCAGAATCTACCTTCTCTGCGTTGAGATTATTGGCACCCACTGCTGTGTGTATGTGTGTGTGTGTGTGTGTGTGTGTGTGTGTGTTTTACATGAGTTCTGAGGGATCGAACCCGGGTCTTCATATATGAGGAAAGTCCTCACCGTTGTCTGACAAGTGCTTTACCAGTACAGCCATACCCTCCCCCTCAATATATACATTGCTCTGGGCCTTGTACCTAGGGCTTTGTGTATAACCAGGCAAGCGCTCTACCACTGAGCTGTACACCTCGGGTCTATTTGTACTTTTTATTTTGAAAAAAAAGAGTCCTTCTACGTTGCCTAGGCTTGTCTTGAACTTTGGGTCCTCCTGCCTTAGACTCCGCACAAAACAAAACAAAACAAAACAGAAACAAACAAACAAACAAACAAAAAAACCCAGTATTTTAAAGGAAACTCTGGCCAGCTGTTTCCCTTTTCTTTAATCCTCTCCTGCGGTCCAGTTGGAGGAAGCTTGTCTAGAGATAGGGGATCTGGATGTTTATGATAGCAGTGGAATTTCTGCGAATACTGGGCTATGGGTCTCAAGTGACAGTGGCCTAGGAGGTTAGATGCAGCTGCAGGTGCCTCCTGAGCACCCCAGGCGGGAGGCCAGAACATCTGGGGTCTTCTGTCCCCCCCCCCCCATCCCTCTCTTCTGATCTTCCCAGGCAGGCACCATTTTTTGTTTGTTTGTTTTGGTTTTTGCCTTTCCAAACCAAGGCAGGGTGCCCCCTACTGGCTGGATGAGGAAATTTTCCAGTGAGTCCCAGGACCTAGGTAGCTTGGGAGAAACTTTGCAACAGACTAGGCAATCAGAAAGCCTTTCCCTAATATTAAGAGGCATCCTCCAAGCCTCTGAGCTCCGCCTCTTAGTCGTGAATAGAGGAAGGGCCGGTCAGCGGGGCTAAAGGAAGACACCAACTCCCTTCAAGCGCACAGCAGGTCGAAAGGTAGTGGTGGAGTCCCCTGTGGACTCCGGAATGTGTAAACTTGGGACAGCCACAAACTGCTCCCTCTGCTTCAAGCTCAGGCCCCTGCTGGGTTATGGTAGCAGACCTTGGAAGTTGAAAGCGGGTCTCTAGTGTACCCCAAGCCCCTCCTGTCGTTGTAGAAGGCTGGAATCCCTCAGTCTGGGAGGCCGTTTTGCAAACTGCGGAGCGCAGATGCTCTGAGGCTCTTTGAATGACAACGGGGAATGACAACGGGGCGGGGGCACCGCGGGCGTCCATTTGTTCTGCTTAGCGGAGGAGGCCGCTAAACAGCGTTGCTAAAGACCGCATCTCCACGTCCACAGGCTTCTGGGAGCCGTCCCAGCGGGGAGCTCGGGAGAAGATGAATCGTGTTGAATGACACAGGACATGGCAGATTGGATGTTTAATTTGGGTATCTCTTTAGAACACCCCCACACCCACCCCCTCGGTTCCCACTTAGCATCGTACCGGAGGGAGAGAGAGAGCCTAGCGCCTCGCAAATTGCCTTGTCAGGCACAGAGAAAAAAAATCCCAACGTGACTGATGTCTAGGTGGATGCCTCAAAGAGCGCGGGAATGGACCTGCATAAAGACAAGTCGTGTGTCAGAGCCAGAGATTTGAGCCAGAAGTCGGGAAGGACTGCCCGCGGAGGAGGGTTGTGAGACCCTTGTTGGAGTCTGGCGTCTCTGGGGGAGGGGAATCTTGTGAGCCAAGAAGAGGGGGCTAGCTGGGTCGGCCAGAGCACAATGACGACATCCCGGCTCCCAGGCAGTAGCCTTTCCTGGCCGATCTAGCACGATGCCTGACCTCACAAATCACAACCTGTCACTACCGCTCTCCCCGCAGCCTCACCTGCCTCCAGATCTTTCCAAACAAGGAAAGAAGCTGCAAACATGGCAATCAGCTTTCTGGGCGGTGGTAGACAGATGCCAGGACGCAGCAGGAGTCAGAGCCCATGTAGCCCACAGAGGAAGGAGTGACCGGTCTGTGGCAGCTCCCACCCTCAGGCTCCTGACATTGGTGCATTTGGGAAGCCTCCTCCACCCTGAAGCCAGCCTGCAGGGTCTCCCTGAGCCATGGCAGAAGAACTTTCAGGGTCAGAGCTGGGACCTCTCAGGTTGTGTTTCTGAGACCAGCCACGGTTCCCTTTTCCTGAAGACAGATGAAGTGGGTGCACTTAGGATCTGAATGCATATGGACGGTCTCCACTGATGCCACACTGTGCGTCATTCCTCTGCATCAAACAATGGAGAACTGCCCCCATAGTTGAAGGGCATCAGAAAACAAAAACAGAAGCTAGACAGCCCTCAGTATTCAATCCCTTCCCCCAACACCCATCCCCTGGTAACCAAGTCCCCCAGTATGCATACATGACATTCGATGGGTGGACATTTCAAGTTTTAACCACACAACAGGCACAGAATTGTAGAACAGAAGCTGGGTGGCACAATTGGAAAGTGGAGGCAGTAGGATCAGGAGTTCAATGCTACCATGGTGAGTTCGAGGCTTGCCTGGGCTATATGACATCATGTGTGTATGTGTGTGTGTGTGAGAGAAAGAGAGGGGGGAGGGGGAGGGGAGAGGGAGAGGAAGAGAGGGAGAGATGGGGAGAGGGGGAGGGAGGAAGAAAGGGAGAGGGAGAGGGGGAGGGAGGGAGAGAGAGGGAGAGAGAGAGAAAGAGAGAGAGAAAGAGAGAGAGATTTTCACTTTGTAGCTGTTGTCTGGCTTTCTTTAGCCTCCATCTATATACTGGGGGTACACTCCTACCCAACAGGAAGCGGGGCACGTGGCCAGGCCACTTTATCTCAGGAGTGTGTGTCACTCTGTACAGCATGTTACCTGGTAAAGGCCAAGTAACTCCCATCACCACCACAACCAAAAAGCCAACCATAAGCTCTGAGCATGTCTGTTTCTCCTTGTGTAACAGGAGGCTTAGCTTCTAGGAGCCCTGCCAGGTAAGGGACCCTGAGGGCTGGGAGCCTTCCTGAAGGGCTAATACCTTCCTGAAGAGACTCTGCTGAATCTCTGCTCTCTGAGGGTCTCCTATCTTAAAGATTGTCTCTATGAAGAAATAGATTCTGAGGAATCTATTCTTTTTTTTTTCTTTTTTTATTAACTTGAGTATTTCTTATTTATATTTCGAGTGTTATTCCCTTTCCCGGTTTCCGGGCCAACATCCCCCAAACCCTTCCCCCTCCCCTTCTTTATGTGTGTTCCCCTCCCCATCCTCTCCTCATTGCCACCCTCCCCCCAATAATCACGTTCACTGGGGGTTCAGTCTTAGCAGGACCCAGGGCTTCCCCTTACACTGGTGCTCTTACTAGGATATTCAATGCTACCTATGAGGTCAGAGTCCATGTATAGTCTTTAGGTAGTGGCTTAGTCCCTGGAATGCTTGGCATTGTTGTTCATATGGGGTCTCGAGCCCCTTCAAGCTGAGGAATCTATTCTTAAAAAGGTAAAAGGGCCAGGCATGGTGGTGATATCTTCTTACCATCCAGCACTTGAGAGACACGAGCAAAAGAAATTATTGCAGTTTCCAGCGAGCCAGGGCTACATAGTGAGAGCGTCTCTAACATACTGAAGTGCCGTGCTCGAGGGGTTCATCCTTCAAACAGGCAATATAGAATGCATGTTCCATACTTGTTGGCAGGAGGATTGTTCTCCTTGGGGTATAATGTCTACCTGCTATAGTCGGGTTCTGGAGCGTCCCTGAAATCTCAGACGTTAAATCCATGAACCCCAGACTGGCACTACTGATAGATGACGGAACCTCTAAGAGGTGGGTCTGATAGAAGGTGTTGGCTCACTGGAGACTTAACTTTGAAGGGCATCGTGGAACCTTGGTGTAGGTTGATGTCTTTATGCAGGTAAAGGCTGGTACCAGTTAGGTCAAGACCATGATTGGACAGTAAAAATATAAGGCGGGGACAAAGCTTTTGTAAGGTGAGAGAAAAAGAGAAGGAAGGAGAATCAAGATGGATACAGAGAAGGATGACCCAGATCCGGGTGGTCTTGAATTGCCAAGGTAGCAGCTGGGATGGATTTCTGTAGGCAAATTTATCTTATCTAGGTGGGAGGTTTATATCCTTATCAATTGGTTGTAAGTTTATCCTGTGGATGTATTGTGGAATGAGAATTTAACATATAAATCTGATTGTTGGGTTACGGTTGGTTGAGTCTTGATTTTAACGGGTTGTTGGGAGTTTATATCATAACTATTAGGGGGCGGATGTTGGGAATGGGAACAGGGCAGCGGCAGAGAGTTACAAGAGGGTAGCGGCCGCTGGGCCAGGGGGTGGATGCTGGAAATGTGAACAGAGTCCACAGTAAGAGAGCTGTGAGATAGGCAGTCTCTGAATGAAACTAGTGTGGCAGTGATGGCCGTAGTCAGAGAGTACTTGGGGGCAGCGTGGAGCCGCTGAGATAAACCAGCGCTAGTTCAAGTGGCGGGCTGGAGTCGGAACTAGCACCCGACCTCGAGGAAGTGGTTTAGCACCCCCCCCTTTTTTTAACCAGAACACCTTGGTGACTTTCTCTTTCTCCCTGCTTTGAGTTCTAACCATGTGCCTCGCCATGAAGTACCCACCTTGACACAGACCCAAGACAGCATGATCCCAAACCACAGACTGAAATCCCCCAAGTCACAAACCCAAATCCACCTTTTGTCTCTGCAAGTTGAAGTCCTGGAAAGCTGCCTCAAACTCCATCCCAGGAGACAGTGATACTCTGAGGGGAAACAGAGCCTGCTTCAGATGGTAATGCTAGGCATT
This sequence comes from Rattus norvegicus, assembly GCF_021556685.1. Taxonomy (NCBI): domain Eukaryota; kingdom Metazoa; phylum Chordata; class Mammalia; order Rodentia; family Muridae; genus Rattus; species Rattus norvegicus. Next base: position 51,936,051 of record NC_141541.1, on the reverse strand, counting down.
CTAACAGATTCACCTTATAGTGCCATCCCACAGACACCATGTGGGAATCCTGCAATCCAGTTCACTTCTAATATCAACTACACAAAAGTAGCGCAAATTCTGTAGGTTAAGTGGGTTGACCCCACAAGATGCTACCCCTTAGTCCTACCTGTTTCTAAGGCTCTGTACTTCTGCATGGCCAGTTACAAAAAGGAATCCCCAGGTCTGGCCTCAAGTTCAGACTGCATAATTCAATAGAGCAATTTACAGAAATCACTGGATACATTGAATCCTTTATGTTTGGTTTAGCTTTTGTTTCTTTGTTTTGAAACAGAGTCTCACAGTAGCTTATGCTGGCTCCACTCTCTTGGCAGTTGAAGATTATGTTGAAGCCCTGGCCTCTGACCTCGCAGATCTCCCCAGTGCTGCAATTACAGGTAGGTAGCACCACACTTGGTTTTATGTGACGCTAGGGTTTGAACCCTGGGCTTTGAGCACGCTAGGCAAGCACTCTATTAACTGAGCCATACCTCTAGTCCTGATTGCCATTCTATTCAAATGAACAGTCAGATGATACACAGTGCATGAGCTGGAAGAGTTCCAGGTTCAAGAACATTTGTCCTAACCAGGTTCTAATCAGAGAGGGTGTCCCACCTCCTGGTATGTGAAGACCAATAGGGCTCACTACCTAGGCACCTGTCCAAACCTCATTACTGAGAGCTTTTTATTGAAGTTTCATTGTGTGGGCATGATTGATGAAATCATTGGTCACATGACTGAACAGAGGCTCCGGCCCCTGGACTCTCTTTGGAGCTGAGAGGGAAAGTTCCCACACTGGCAATCAGTTGGCTGTTTTTCCTGAGCATCAGCCCAGCTCTGTTACAGTCTTCTCCTGTGATTCACCTCCTTCGCACAAACCTGCAAGTAGCTGGGAGGGGCTCGTTACAAACACCTCACAACACTGCTGCCACCGGTACATTCCAAAGAGCTTGAAACCCTGTGTCCGGAATCAGGGATTAAAAAATTTAAAGATGTGTGTTTTTATTTTACTGGACCCTCCTGCTCACAGCAACGGTCCGAAGCCTGGCTTGCCCAGGAGAGAACAGAACTTGGTCAGATTAATTGGAAGAAGGCAATGATTTGGGTAAGGAAGAGTGCCCCAGGAAGGCAGGGTCACAGGTAGCCTTTAACTGGATGGATGCCTGTCCTGTGGCAGGAAGTTCTGTGGGAGGAAGTGGGACCCTTGGGCGAAAGGGAGCTTCCTCCAGAGCGAAGCAGCAGTGGGCAGGCTGCCTGGAGGCTCCCAGCGCTCGCTACCTTCACTTGGATGCAAGGTCCACGTGAGCAGTGACTCAGTCCCTTGGATCTCTGCTTCATGCCTAGAACCTGAGTATTGCCTGGCAAAAAGATCCTTAATAAATATTTGGTAAATATTTATTTGATTGTGTGCCTGTTTGTCAAGGCAAGTAAAGGGAAGTTAGAGTAAACAGCATGAAGGCACCACACTAGCCATAAATCACAAGCTTTAGACTTATCCAGCCATTTCAAAATAATAATAATAATGATGATGATGATGATGATGATGATGATGATGATGATGATATTTTTAAGCTGCTTATAGCTAACAGAGGGATAGACATTTAACACTTTATCAATAAAACACAGACCGAACCACTTCAGTTAAATATATCAGGCGGCACCCATCCATTAGTTGATGTCTTCCCCAAAGCCTGTGGAAAGGAAGGCAAAAAGCTATTTAAAGAGCACAAGCCCATCACTTCAAAGGTGATACACAGATGGAGATTTTGAGGTAAAGAGAGTGGACTGAAAGCACGCGATTAATCCTGACTGGGCATGTGCACCATGACATATGAACACCTACACATTCTCTCTCTCTCTCTCTCTCTCTCTCTCTCTCTCTCCCCCCTCCCTCCCTCCCCTTCCCTCCCCTCTCACTGTGGCCCTGTTGGAGGAAGTGGGCTTTGAGGTATCCTATGCTAAAGCTCCACCCAGTGTGGAGGACGATCTCCTCCTTGCTGCAGGAGGATCAGATGTAGAACTCTAGCTCCGTCTCTAGCACCATGTCTGTCTGGACGCTGCCATGCTTCCCGCCATGATGGTAATGAACTATGTAAGCCAGCGCCAAATAAATGTTTTCCTGTATAAGAGTTGCTGTGGTCATGATGTCTCTTCATAGCAATAGAAACCCAAACTAAGACACAGACGCTGTTCCCTTCTGCATCTGCTCTCGAGATGTGTTTCCCTTCCACATGAACTTATGTGTACTGAATGCTAAGGTCCCCACCTCCTCCCTCTTCTCAGGTGCTCACAGGGAGGCTGGAACGTAGACAGGCTTTCTCTGGGGATTCCTAACCAGCCAGGGTAAAAAGATTTCAAGGTGCAGATGGTGGACACTACGTAACTCAGAAGCCTATTGCTCTACAGTGTTCTCAGACAATAGTGTCTGTTGTCTACTGAGAGCTTCCTATGAGCATGATACCCAAGTCTCAGTTTAAAATATTATTGCCATCATTACTTGTTGGCATGATATGTGTGTGGGATGCATATGCTGCAGCATGCCCGCAGAAGTCAGAGGCAACTTTGTGGAGTCTCTTCTTTCCTCCCAGGGGTCAAGCTCAAGATGCTGGGCTTGCATGGTAAACACCTTTATTTGCTGAGCCATCTGAACTTCTTTCTGGCCCCTCAGATTCTTTTCAAATAACAAATAAGATCTCGTTGTATAGCCCAGGCTAGCCTCCAGCTTGCAATCCACTTGCCTCAGCTTTCATAGTCCTGTGATTATTAGCATGCCCTGACACACACAACCCTGGTGCACAAGTCTTAAAAATAAAATCCCAGCACTGGTTTATCATGCCTATGAGGAAGGACAGGGACATAAAGGGACAAAACAAACAGGAAAAGCAATTTAGCAGAACTAAGTGCTGTACAGAAAGAAGAAAGCTTCCGAACTATACCTAATGTCCTTAGAGAGACAGGCGAAGATAATCACATGAAACTAGAAACGCGTGCCACAGGAAAGAACAACGGCAACAAAGGAGCCCTTGGAAATTAAAGGTGTGACAAACGAGAAATGAAAAGTGAGATTCTCAACAGACGTCTTAGAGGGTAAAGTTTAGGAAATCTCCCGGAAATCAGAACAAGGGAGACAAGAGAGGGGAAATAGAAGAGATTCTAGAGGAGCAATCGGGAGTGAAAGGGTTAAAAAGAAGAGGCAGAGGGGACTCCTAAGTCTGGGCTGGGGGTGCAGCTCCAGGCAGAGTGCTTGTCTTGCATGCCTGGGGTCCTGGATCCACCCCTATCCCCCAAACAAAACGAACAACCAAATCCTGGGCCTGAAGACCATGAGATTTGGGGATGACCTGTGGCCTCTGTAATTCTAGTATTTGGGGGTTGGGGGTGGGGCAGGATGATCAGGAATTCAAGGATAGCCTTGGCTACATGGTGAGTTCTAGACAAATGTTGGCTACACTGTCTCAAACCCCCAAAAGGTCCATAATGTGTTCACACACGGAGAAGCCAGTCCATAGCAAGACCCACTGTCAAATTCCACCCTGCTGGGTATAGAGAGGAACTCGCAACCTTCCAGAGAAATTGGTTAGGGCACCATTAACAAAGGACTAGGTATTAAAATGGTACCTTTACAGTCTTTATAGTAAATATTGATTTAAAAAAAAACCCAATATAATCAAGGGGAGGTGTGAGGAGTATTGGTTTTGTTTGTTTGTTTGTTTGTTTTTGTATGTGTTAGTGTGTGTGTGTGTGTGTGTGTGTGTGTTTGTGAGATAGTTGGAGCTTTAAAAAGCTGAATGCTCATTCTACATAGTTGAAAGTCAATAGATAATGTCCACAAATGTGGCAATATAAGCACATTTTTAAAGATATGTGAAAGTGAATATCATAGACTTTTCTAGAAGTATTGCCTCGTCTGTCTTCTAGGAACCTGCTGCCTCTCTCGGTTGGGGGTGGAAATCATTGAAGATTGCCTTTTGTTTGTTTGTTTGTTTGTTTGTTTGTGGTATCAAATGAAATAGAATTGCATGACCTTAAAGTCATATCCATATGTAGCGTTGCAAAGGTGAAAGAGGGCAATCACAGAAACGGGTGTGTGTGTGTGTGTGTGTGTGTGTGTGTGTGTGTGTGTATCTCTGTTACACTGTATGTATTTGTGCATCTTTATTCTTCCTAATGGTTCTCCTAACAAACAAACAAACAAACAGTCCAGCTGCCAGGGACACTTCCAGGAATGGGTGTGTCCTCTGTGGATGATTGAGCGTGGACAGGAGTTTGAGGGAGACATTTGAAGAGGTGAGGGCTGGCCAGAACCGTCCAAGAGATTATCTAACACGGGAGTTTGGTGTATTCTTTGTCCTGATTGGTTAATAACCACCTGAACTTTGCTGTTATCGGGGAGAAAAAGTGGCTCTTGGGCCAACAGAAGAGTATAGGTGTCTTCACCTGGGGACTGGAGTGCCTGGGGGAAGTGACCAGCCAATAGCTTTGTGGGAAGCCATCAAGAGCCAGGCCCTGGCTGTGGAGTCGTGAATGATAAAGGATGGTTCAAAGGCGCAGGAAGAGAGCATGCTGGTGCAGCCAGCAGGGAGGCCTGGTGGCTAAAAGCATAACCAACTCTAAAACGTTATTAAAAAGGCTTGTTTAAATATTGTTCTGTGTGTGCACATATGATGAGTGTGCATGCTAGTTTAGGCATGAGTGTTCCACAGCACAGGCGTGTGTAGAGAAAGGAGGAAAACTTAAGAGTCAATTCTTTCTTCCCTCCATGTGGGCTCTGGGGATTAAACTCAGGCGATCAGGTTTGATAGCAAGTGTCTTTACCCAGTGAGAAATTTTGCTGGCCAGAAAGCATTTTTTTTTTAAATTTATATGTTTGTCAGGCATAATCGTGTATGCCTGTTATCCCAGCACTCAGGAGGCAACGGCAGGTGGATCTCAGTGAGGGGAGCTTGGGATAGCTAGATAGAGACCCTGTCTCAAAACAACAAGCAGTAACACTCCCCCAGTCAAATGTATATGCTTTATCATGTACTAAAATGGTGGCACTTATCATTAACCAAAACAAGGAAACTCAGTAAAACCTCCACCAAGAGAAAATCTCCAGTACTGAGACAAGAAGATTTGCTCCTGTTCCGCTGCTCCCAGGGATCAGTGCGTGTCCCCAGGGCTGTCTGGGGGTGCGGATGAAGGGACTTAAGCTTGGAGCCTGGGTGGATTAGGAAAAGAACACAGCCCTTGGCATGACATGACAGCATGTGTAACTGTGGCAGCAGGAGCAGCCCTCTAACTTGGGTTCTGCCAAAGTGGGAACATTCCTGATAACCTGTGACCTGGCCTGTCCTCAGGTGAATGCTCTGCCTGTGAGGAGGTGTGTATGTGGGTGTTTGCCTGAGCACATGTGTGTATGCATATGTATGAGTACATGTGTGTATGTGTATACATGTATGTAAACATGTGTGTGTGTATGAGTGTATGTGTGTATGTTTGGGTATGTGTGTATGTGTGTGTATATATGTGCACTGGCTGTTTCATCATGTGACTTTGTGGGGCCGGGGAGATGGCTCAGTGATTAAGCGAAGAACTCTTTGGTTCCTAGCACTCACATTGGTTAGCTCACAACTATCTGTTATGCACCTTCCATGATATCTGATGCCCTCTTCTGGCCTCCACAGATACCTGAATCAACGTAACCCTCTCCCAGTTAAAAAATAAAACAAATCTCATCCATGGCTTTCTAGATACGGCTCATGTGTCTGTGAACCCAGAGTTGTGTATGGATCTGTAAACAATGTGTGTAATAGATGTGTGCTCTCTCACGTGGATCAATCTGTGTTTGTGTGAGCGTGGTGATGAGTGTGGTCTATGAAGACAGGTACATTTGGGTGTGAGAGTGCCTGTGTCTGCATATGAATGCCTACACGTGAGTCTAATATATATGTATATGTGTGTGTGTGTGAACTTACACACATGCAGAGAGAGAGAGAGAGAGAGAGAGAGAGAGAGAGAGAGAGAGAGAGAGAGAGAGAATGTGTTTCACATAGCCCAGAGAAACCTTAAACTCACTACATAGCCAGATGACTTGGAACTCCTGATCCTATTCTCTACCTCCTGGGTGTGAGGATTACAGATGTGTGCCATTGCACTGGGTTTTATGTGATACTGGGGATTAACCCCAGGTCTTCCAATATGCTAGGCAAGCATTCTACCAGCTGCATTCCATGTGTATAAAATCACATGCAAATTACTTGGTATGTGTAAATGTGTGTGTGTGTGTGTGTGTGTGTGTGTCGCGCTTACTGGAAAGGAGAGGCCTTCCCTCCATCCCAGCTCCCACACCCTGGGTCCTGCTCCCATTTGAGTCGAGCACGGTGAGTTTGGGAGAGAGAAGAGCGTCCTTTCAGCTGCCTGTCACAGGTTCTAGGAGCTGTGACAAGAAAATGTGCTTGTTTATACCTAAATACCTTGATAACCCTCAATTTCACATGTGCGTCCAGGGAGGGGCGGGGACGGGAAGCATTCAACTTGAAGGACACACAGATATTACACTCGGTATGAAAGTTAATTTGAGAGCGCAGGTAGTGCGCAGGGCTGGAGACACACTTCCGAAGCTCCAGAGATCCGGGCCCCGTTCCCTTTTCACTCTCTCTGCCTCGCACGTCTTTTAGCAGAGCCTTGGAATAACATTAATTTATCTAATGCGTGCATACCATAAGTTACTTTTTTAATTATTATGATCAAAATATTGCTTAAAATTGACGCCAGCTGCATGTGTTTCTGTCGGAGTTCATAATTGCCATTGTAAATTGGGGAGCAGCTCAGTGCTCGGAGCCTCCCTGAGTAACGGCCCTGATACCATTATGGAGAGGTGGATAAAAATAAACCAGAAGATCGCGTGGCAAAAATACACCAGCCCCAGTTAAAAGGATAATTAGCGGAGCAGAAAGGGAAGCGTAGATACTTTTGCGAGGACTGAGGGGGCGGGAGCTGCGCCGCACCATGATGGGGTGCCGGGAGGGGGCGCTGCGGAGCGCAGGTCGGCCTCCCTTTGGGGATTTTCTCTGTAAAGGAGAGATAAAGAAACTCTTGGGGTCGCCTCAGTGCGGATGCGTTCTGAGAAAGTTTCCAAAGTTTTCGGTCTAAGGAGGCCAGTGTTAATTAGCTCAGGGAAGGCTAGATGGGCGGTCTTTCTCCACCTACTCCATTCGGATTGTTTGTCTATTGTCCTTTGAACCCAGGACTAGGGCCTAGGACATGCTACACTGAACTGTATCTCCAGACCTCTTTTCGAATTTTAATTTTGAGACAGGGTTTCATTAACTTATCTAAGCTGGCCTTGAATTCACCTGTAGCCTAGGACTCCTTGCTCTTTCAATTCTCCTGCCTCAGTCTCCCAAATGATTGGGATTGCAGACAGAAACCCCGGGACCCTGCCTTCCTTTCCCTTTCTGCCTCCCTTTCTTCCCCAGAGATTGAGCCCAGGACAATGCACAATGCTAGACAGTTGCTTCACCCCAGCGGCTGCCTCCAGCCGAGGTCTAGACTGACAGTCCCAAGAACCTAGAACGGAAAGCTGCTTTACAGCCCGGGGCTTAGAAGCCCAAGTCTCTGTGTGCTTGTGTTTGAGAGAGGGTGTCACTATGTAGCTATGTGACTGGCCTCAAACTCCATATGTAGCCCTGGCTAGCCTCAAACTCTATGCAGATCAAGCTGGCCTCAATTTCCCAGAGACACACCTGCCTCTGTCTCATGAGTTCTGGGAATTCTTTAATTTCTTCATAACCCAGGACCCATCTGGGCATTTCAGACCCCTCAGTGCACAGTAGAGACTGCAATCCCTGAGGAGCATATAGTCTTATGGAGCTAATAAAGAAAGAACAGGCTAACGCAGGCACGGAACATACAGCTGTCAAAAGCACACACATTTAAGTTGTGACTTTGGCTGAATGACTTGACCCAACCCTGCCGAACTTTTTGGCCATACAAACACCGACGTGGCAACAGTCCTACAAAGAGCTGACACTTATGTGTCAGTTGCCACTCGTGGGCAGTGTCCTCAGTGATTGTGTGGATGTCATCTTGTTTAGCCCCTGAGAAATCTCAGGTCAGGAGAGAATGATGACGGTCTCCCATAATTATTGTGCGTGCTTGTTTGTGTGTATGTACATGTGCACAGGGTCCATGTGTCCACTGATCCCTTTCCACCTGTATGGTTTTGAGACAGGGTCTCTCTGAACTGCAGCTCAGTTCAGCTAGGTTGGCTGACTAATGAGCTGCAGGCTTTGCCTGTCTCTAGTCCCCCACATGATCTTCTGCTAGGGTTATAGGGACATAACTATAGGGTTATGGCTCCCAGGGGTTAAAACTCCAAGGTCCTCATTGTGAAATAGGTACTCCACTGACTGAGCCATCTCTCCAGCTGGAAAAATGGTATATCAAAGCTTGTGGAATAGATCCATGAGGCTGTCACCCCCTGCTCCACACTCATAAGCAGAATCATCCAGTCCTTACCTCAGTCACCTCTGCCACATGTGTCTCAGAGTGTAGGTTTCCATACCCCGGGGGTTGACAACAGCTCACAAGGGTTGAGGGAAAAAAAAATGTGTGTGAATTAGTTAGTATGGTTTCTGTGACTGACCAGTTAGCCTTTGATGGGGGCAGAAAGGAAGCCCCGCCCAGTCTGAACCTCATCCGAACCTGCAGAACTGAGTGTGCATGCAAGGTACCATTTGGAGCTCACGGAGGGACGCTGCCTGTGAGAGGACCTATGCTCCTGGTCAGACAATGGAATTGGGACTTAAATGAGGATCGGATGTTTCAAGACAGTTGGAAGTCCAGATATAAGGCTCCCTTTGGACCGCTAATAGAAGGAAAGAAACAGAGAGCAAACAACAAAGTCTCCACCAGACTGAACCCAGATCACCAAATGTTATTAAACCACCAAGCCTTAAAACAACAACAAAAGGCTAGAAGGAATCAAATGTGTGTTGGGTGGGGGCTGTGAGCAGGGGACCGGAAGGTACAGGGTTTTCCTTGGAGGAGGGCACTATGGGAGGACAAGGCTGTCTGAGTTCTAAGGCTGGCCTGAGCGAAGAGTAGGTCAAAATCCCAGGGAGAGAAGCCTAACTAGACGAGGCAGGTTCGGCCAGCTGGCATTTTGTGCAACCTGGCCAAGGATTCTGCTAAATGTCTATGAGACAAATAACAGTGTTGGAGGGTCTTTGGCCTTGACAAGGTGGGGGTGGGGTGGGGGTAGGATGGGAGGTAGGGGGTGTCATTCGGAAATCTGTTAGTCACCTGAGGATGGTTGCCTGGGACTGGAGGGCACGACTGTGAGGCACACCCACTTGTCTGCTGTCTAGAGACTCAAGTGACAGCCTCCTGGTGACCCTGCCCAAGGCTTGCTATGCACCAGGCCGGCGTGGGCTTTTGGTGGATGGAAGCCTCGTGTGGGAACAGGGCAGCAGAGTGGCTCAACCCCTGCTCCTGCCAGCTCTGTTCTCCAGCCTGAGCGGCGTTTGCCTCACCCTGCAGCCATCAGGCTCCACCCTCCTGTCTTCCTGTCGCTCAGGGTGACTCCCTAATGACTATAATCAGAATGTGTGCGGAGAGGCGAGGGAGGGAGGTGCAGTGAGTGGAGAGAGCTTCCCTAGTTACCCAGTCCATTAGTGGGGCAGTGGCCTGTCACAGCTGTCCTCGGGTAGATGGGGCCTGGACTGGCCACGAGGACTGGGACGTGGGAGGAGAGCTGGTGCCTTCCCCACCCCTTCCACCCTTTCTCGATTCCTGGGTACTCTGGCTTAGGAGCTCTGCTCTAATTATAAATGGTTGGCCAGGGCCTGTAATTAAAAATAAAGCAGAAGACAGGCAGTATTGTCTCCTAACATGCTTTTAATTGGTGGAGTTAATTTTAACAGAGCCTAGCTGGTGCTGTAGACGTGGGAATTCCAGAATGGGGGCCTTTGCTGGCATCCCCTAGAGTGCCTGCCTGGTGTTCATCTACCCAGCTGCCTCCCCATCAGCTCGGGGAGTACTCCCTGGGCCCTGGCCTTTGTGTTTGTAGCTGCTGTGCCTGGCACATGGCAGCCAGCGGTAGGATGAACAGAGTGAGAGGCAGGCTGTGAGCAAGGGCGGGGGCCCGGGAGCCTCTCTTTTGCTGGATTCTCATTCTTAGGATCCCTTAGCCATTCCTCTAGTCCGGAGCCCGGAACCTTCAAGGAAGAGGAAGAGGCTCTCAGGCTGGCTCAAGTGGCTGGGTAAGGCTCTTGGGACATCCAGGGACAGGACAGGAAAAAGTACACGCCACTTAGAAGGTATAATAGGAAAAAAAAAAGTAGAATAGGAAATCAGGGCAAAAGGAGCTCGCTCTCTCTCTCCAGCACCCCAGACCTCCCGCTCCCACTCCTCTCCCTGGAAACCCCCAACCCCAGGGGACTTGACCTCCAGAAGTAGAGGCAATTTTCTCTTTTAATTTCAGCTTAAGCTGTGTGTGTGTGTGTGTGTGTGTGTGTGTGCGTGTGCGTGTGTGTGTGTGTGTGTGTGTGTGTGTGTGTGTCTGTGTATAGAGCCCAGGCTGACCGCTATGTAGACCAGGGTGGGCTCAAATTTACAGAGATCAGCCTGCTTCTGCCTCCTCAGTGCTGGGATTAAAGATGTACGTCCTGATGCCTGGGCAGTTTAGGCATTTTAATTCCACTAACAGTTTCAAGGTAGGCAGATATGTTCAAATTTAGTTAATTTTTAAAAGATAGACCAGGATGGCTCATCTGCTAAAGGTGGTTTACCTCCCTGCCTGAGTTCAATCCCTTCCCTGGGACCTAGCTTCTTAGAATGCTAAAAGTCCTGGCCTACCTGTAAAGAAATATCAGATCATGGGGCTGGGGAGATGGCTCAGAGGTTAAGAGCACTGGCTGCTCTTGCAGAGGGCCCACGTTTGGTTCCCAGTACCCATGTCAGTGAGCTCACAGAGTTCTGCTGTATCTGAGGGCACATATATCCTCATACAGACCTATGACTAAAAATACAATACGTCTTTAAAAAGGAATCTCAGCTCACACGCTCAACCGCCATCTGAGCTTCCCCAGAGCTGGGACGGTTCTATCCCCATTCCTTCAGAATGTCTAACCAGAAACCACAAAAGCAAAAGTGTCCTAGTGTCTGGAGGGAATCTTACATGGAACCCAGCATGTAGCAGGTTCTCAGTCAAACCGTAACACCCCGTGTCCTGCCGAGTGAAGCAGTTTAGCCACATACATTATTTTTGCCAAGGTGGAACGCGAAAGATTCCCAACAAGACAGCCCTTTCTGGGGTTGGGGATTTAGCTCAGTGGTAGAGCGTTTGCCTAGCAAGCGCAAGGCCCTGGGTTCGGTCCCCAGCACCGAAAAAAAGAAAAGAAAAGAAAAAAAAAAGACAGCCCTTTCTATTATCAAACCCAGGGATCCCCCCATCCTTGTGCCTGTCACCTGGGCTCCATCTCTAAATCTTGTCTGTTTCATAAGAGGCTGCATAATGGCTTTGAAATATTAAAGCAATAATATGCTCCTACTGCCCAGTGGCCTTTGCACCCACAGAGGCAGTGGCTCGGACGCCTCTGGGGAGAGCAGCTGCAGTGGAAAACAAAGCAGTCGATTGAGTTGTGGAATGGATTTTCTTTTTAAACTGGAAACAGCCAAAGGTACAATAGACTATGAGCCCAGCTTAAGAGAGTATCATTTTAGCTTTTAAATTCCACAAAGGCTTCGTTTAAATTCAGGACTGATCGTGGAATTTTGAAAAGTTAACCTTTAAGTGTCCGGACACGGGAGAGATGCTTCAACGTTGGTTGTATGAACTAACACAGCTCTAAGGTGCAAAAAAAAAAAACCCAACATGCATGTAGCCATGCTTGGCCCCTCATGAAGTGTGGCTAATATTGGCTGTGCTTCTAATAACACTGAAGACCCAGTGACTGAGGACACTGCATACACAGCTGCTTACCCTGTGCTGGGTAAGGTACTGGGGGTTTGATGCATCTCATTTAACAACCCCAGCCTCATAAACTGATTACCCCCATGAGCTCATGCAAATTTGCCGAATTCCTCACAGCAAGAACAATGGGCCTCTGTCTTGTCTTTCAATCAATGCCATCATCCCTATTTCTGTGGCCCCCTCCTTCATCTAGGATCTTGTCTCTCTGTTGTCTCTGCTGATGCTGTGCCTGCTTAGGGAAGTCAGTCAGTCGCCAGGGTCCTGAGGGCCTACCTTTTCTTCTGGTCACAACTACTTTCCCACACATTTCATCTCTGTGTTCCCTCCCTAGTTTATTGCTTGTTTTTTGGGACAGAGGAGAGGTACACACACGCCATGTGGTGACCAGAAAACAGTCTGTGGGAATGAGTCTTTCTTTGTACTGTGTGAGTTCCGGGGACTGAACCCAGGTCATCTGCAGACGTGACATCGCAGGCACCTTTACCAACTGAACCACCGACTTGCATCTTTGTGCTTTTTTGAGACAGGTTCTTTAGTCCAGGCTGGCCTTGAACTCAATATGTGGCTGAGGATGTACTTGGACTCATGATCTTTCTGTCCCTACCTTCCAAGTGTGAGAATTAGAGGCATGGTAATAAACCACCATGCCTGGAGACGGAATCCCAAGATTTGTGCTTACAAGGCAAGCACTCTACTGTTGGAACTATACCCAGCCCACATCTTTACACTCTGCACATAAAATGTCACGATAGTCACGAGTGTGTGTGTGTGTGTGTGTGAGAGAGAGAGAGAGCGAGAGAGAGTGTGTGTGAGTGTGTGTGTGTGTGTGTGTGTGTGTGAGAGAGAGAGCGAGAGAGAGTGTGTGTGAGTGTGTGTGTGTGTTTCTTTTTATGTTTGTATCCAGAACGGTTTTCTGTAGGATCTAGCAAATGACTGGGACTGACAACTCTGAGTGTCTGGCAGAATGGCTGAATGAGAAGAAGCTTGCAACAGAACTGAGCTGCTCTGCTGTCTGAGAAGGGCACCTTCTTAGGAAGTTTGGGGAGCCCAAGAAAGAACCACAGTTCAGAAGGAGTTATTGGGTTTGTTCATTTCTCCATTTCACTTCTAATTAATTAAAATTAATCAATTAATTAATTCGACACAGTTTCACTCTGTAGCCCTGTCTGGCCTGGAATTCACTATGTAGACCAGGCTGATTGTGCCCTTCTGCCTCATTGTGTCCCTTGTGGGGGAGTGGGGATTGTAGTTATGGCTTACCTTACTCGGCCCACTTTCACTATTCACACAGAGACCACAGGTGAGTCTGTGGAGCCCAAGGCTGTTTGTCCTCTGCTTTTCTCTCGGGCTCCCAGGATGTCACAGCAGGCGCAGACACTGGAGAGCCATTAGAGGACTTGCAATATGCCTCAAGCTCACATGACAACCATCTTGGTTCATGGCCGATGACCAGTATGGAGGAAATACAGAGTGACCCACAATCAGACAGATGAGAGCAAGGCTAGCAGAGAGGGAACCCAAGAGCCAAGGTTAATACTGTTTTAGTTTTAGCTGGTGTGGTGACATGTACCTCTAGTGTCAGCACTTGGGATGTAGAGGCAAGAAAAGGTCAAGGGTCAACTTGTTCTATTATAGCAAGGCCTTTCTTTCAATAAACGAGCAAACTTACTGCATCTATTCTTTTTGTTGTTCTGGGAACTGAACCAAAGCTGGATATGTTAGGCGAGTGCTTACTTACGGTGGAATTGCACATATAGTAGGATGGGTGTGTGTTACTATTTTAGTTTTACATTTTAGTACATGTTTATTTTGTATACACGTGTGCATGTACACATATGTGGAAACCAGAGGGAAACCTGAAGGAAGCACTTATCTCTTTCCTCTGTGGAGATCTCACAGCTGCAGGTGCTTTTATCTGAACCATCTTGCTGGGTCTTATTGATTTATATATTTATTTATTTATTTATTTATTTATTGTTTTTAAATATTTTTAAAAGATATATTTATTTATCATATATGAGTGCACTGTAGCTGCCTTCAGACACACCAGAAGAGGGCATCAGATCTCATTACAGATGGTTGTGAGCCACCATGTGGTTGCTGGGATTTGAACTCAGGACCTCTGGAAGAGCAGTCATTGCTCTTAACTGCTGAGCCATCTCTCCAGCCCCCCCCCCCTTTTTTTTAAAGGCAGGCCTACATATCACCCAGGCTAGTCTCAAACCCCTGTACTCATACGTGTAATCCTAGCCCTTCAGAGGCTGAAGGAAGAAGAGCAATAAGAGCTCTGGGCCAGGAGTTTGGGGCCAGCCATTGCTGAACGAGGGCCCAGATCAGTCCCTTGTGTGAGAGAGGGATGTCCAGGTACAGGGCAGGATTTGGCCTCTGCAAATTTCTGTAGTCGTTTGAGACAGGGTTCTCACTATGGAGTCCTGGCTAGTCTGGAAATTGCCCTATAGACAAGGCTGACCTCGAACTTACAGAGATACACTGGCTTCTGTTGTTTTCAAAATGTTGACACTATGGTCTGTTTTGGGCATTGTTTTTGATTTTTCTAAAATGATTGCATTAAACTATTTACTTGGGGAGTGGTGGGAAGAGAGAATCTAGCTTTTCCAAGTTGTCCTCTGACCTCCCACATGAATACATGTCCCCTCCCCACCCCCAACTCCAGATTTGCCCCCCTCATTCTCTCTATAAACTCAGTGTCTACACTCCCCACTCCTGCCTGCTGATTCATACACTCCTAAACATCTTCCCAAGGGAAATGCATTCTGTGCATAAAGGCAGGATTATCCGTGGGGCTCAGTCTTTCTGTTGGGACGCAGGCTGTGTCTGGCTTGCTACATCTGGAGGAGCCATTTATATCTGGTAAGTGCCCAATAAATATGAGTTGACTAAGCCTGTCTCCCTTGGTCTGATTGAGTGCTCTAATCCTGAGTTTTCTCTTCCTTTCCCCAGCTGCAGCCCGGGGCGTAGGAGTGAGGAGGAGGCGTGTAAGGACCTCGATCAATTTCTATCATTTCTGAATTGCTTGGTGGTAAAGCAAGCCTTGCTGGAGGAGACCTAGTAATACCTTCAAAGCCAGGAATGGTGACCCACGCCTCTCATTACAGCACCAGAGAAGCAAAGACAGGAGGAAGCAAATTTGGGGCCAGCCTGGACTATATGACACTCTTACACAAACAGATAAACCGATCTACTAGCTTCCTAGTGCTTTAGTAATGAATTACCACGAACAGGGAACTTTCCTTATTCCCTCCTAACTGTGGAGGCTGGAGATTTAAGATGACTGTGACAGAAGTCTCCTTCCCTGAGAGTCTAGAGAACCTGGTCTGGCATTCTCTGAAGAAGCTGCGTCTATGTTAAAGACTCTGGACTTGGCTTTGGCAATGCACAGCTGACTTGGGCATCATGATTATAGAGAGATGGAATGTTTATCAATGTTTATGAAGTTATCTTAATAGCCATTTACTATCAGCCTCAGTATCTGACCAAGCCTGCACGAGACTTTGAGATAACGCTCTTGGAATGTGGTGTTGAACTTGGCCCAGATCCTGCCTTCAGCAACCCTGAAGCTAAGGATGCCAGGAGATAGCATCTGGGGTTTGTTGCTTTGTTTTGTAGTGAAGGTATTGAACCCAGGGCCTTGAGCACTGCAGGCTAGGTCCCAGCAAGTACCACATCCCTCCCTGCCCCTAAGATAACATCCGAGTCCTGTCAAAGAGATTTCCTACTGTTGCTGAAGCTTGTTGGGCTCCAATCAACGAGCTGGGAGAATGTTGACTCTGGACTTTTTTTTGCCCTGTGACTGTGAAAGTTCCTTTAAGGTCTCCTGCAGCAGCAGACTATGTCAGTCAGGGCATGGTTACTCATACTTGGCTCACAATAAAAGTTTTATTTCCTTGAGGCAGTGCTGTTGTTTTTACATTGATAAGAAGATCTGGGCTGGGAATAATCTCTTATCTCAGCACCTAGGAAGCTGAAGCAGGAGAATCATGAGTTCAAGGCTAGCCTGGGCTACATTTCAAGTTCCAGATCCGTTTGGTATGTATAGAGGAACCCCCAGTTTTTCCTTTTTTGTTTCTTTCTTTTTCCTTTAAAAGAATCCGTTTCGTGCCTTGCTCTTGGCTTCTGGTGGCTTCCAGAAAGTCTTGGCGTTTCTTAGGCCTGTGGGACGGCTTGGTGGACAGGAATGCTTGTACCAAGCTTGATGACCTAGGAATACCTGGACCCCACATGATAGATGGGGGCACTGACTCCCTTGGGTTATTCTCTGGCTTCCATATGCATACCATGTCAAATACATACCTGCCCCCCTTAAATTAAATTATACATATATATATATATATATATATATATATATATATATATATGTGTGTGTGTGTGTGTGTGTGTGTGTGTGTGTGTGCGCGTGCTCTATCTACATGCCCACCTGTGTGCCAGAAAAGGGCATCGGATCCCATTACAGATGGTTGTGAGCCACCATGTGGTTGCTGGGAATTGAACTCAGGACCTCTGGAAGAGCAGTCGGTGCTTCTAACCACTGAGCCATCTCTCCCTCTCTCCCTCCCTTCCCTCCTCTCTTCCTTCCTTCCCCCCTTTCATTCTCCCTCTCCCTTTCCCTCTCACCCCCCCCTTTAACAAAATTGGAGAGTTTTGGCTTGTGAACATCATACATCCCATCTCTGACATCCCTTGGCATTCTCTGCTGTGTGACCCAACGTCTTTCTTCTTTATTTCATTTCAATTTTTTCTTGTGTCCCTTTCTTAAAAGAATAACAGTCATATTGGATCCAGGGTCACTTGGATTCAGTGACCACATTTTAACTTGATTACATACGCAAAGACTCCTTCTAGATGCAGTCACACTGGTGTCCTCTGGGTGACTCTGGGCTTGGGTTGGGAGGTGGGGTGGGACGGCAGTGCTCAGTAGTACAGGAAACAAGAGCTTCTCTGCTGGAGACCAGGGTCCAGGGAAGGCAGAGCAGACTTACAATTGCAGTGATGGAGAGATGGATGCGGGACATGTTGGAGCTGAGAATGGACAAGGGGAAGATGTTGGGAAACTCTCAGGAAGCAGAAGCTGAGTAAGGAAAGGTGTTCCAAGCCTGGAAGAATGTTCTGGGGTGCACAGAGAACTCCCAGGCCCTGATGATGTAGAGCCAAAAGGTGACCAGAGAGTGATAGAGACAGGGGTTGGGGACAGTTCTGGGGCCTCTTGGGCATAACGGAAGCCATCAGAAAGTTTCAGACAAGGAAATGTTATAAGGCCTTAAAGATGACCTCCATATAAGAGAGATGCAGGGATGTGGCTGGAGGCTAGCTCATGGCTAGCCCAGGCTAGCAATACTAGGTAATCTCTTCCAGTTAGTTTCTCCTGACTTTTTCCTGACACAAACGCCACAGACCCACTACACAAGCCTCACTTTGTACGTTGAGCATGATCCTCCTTTTAAAAAAAAAAATGAAAAAGTCATTGGAGATTCTGGGGGAGCCTGGTTCCCCTGAACTTTACACACCCAGTCTTGCTGACTGGTGTTTCCTGTGGGAATCCCCTCCATGGGAAAGTCTTCTCCTCTGTTCCTCCTTTTATAGCCTCGGCTCCTTCACTACAGCCAGGCTGGATCTGAAACAATCCCACAGTGCCCACGTGGAAGGAGCCCTCTGGCCTGTGGACATTACTTCCTGGGGACTGTGTAAGGTCCTTCTTTCCAGAGCTAGGAAGATCCTCCAGGTACCAATGTCAGTGGCAGAGGCTGAGAGTTCAGACATCCCTCTGCAGGGCCCTCTTCCCTGGTCCATTGGTGCTTGGCTTAGCCACTACTGATCCACCACTGAGTCCTGTGTCCTTAGCCCGCTGGCCAGCTGCTGCATTTGGGGTGTTGTGATTCAGTCTTCCTTTTCCAGTCTAGATAGAGGAGAGAGTCCACAGGTGACAGCAGACATGAGTTTATATGGTAGTACCAGTGCGAGCGCATGCGCGTGCGTGTGCACGTGTGTGTGGGGGTGGGGTGGGGGGATGGGGGGGTATAGGCATTGATTGGCAGTTGAAGTGCTTCATGGACCTGGTTGTGGGATCAACCCACTGCCTGGTTCAGGAAAGGTGGTTAAGGAAGGTCCTGTACAGGAATGCAGTCCGAGAGAGAAACAGTTGGGGGTGGCTTGGGGAGCAGGCATTTCCTGTGGCATCTGAAACAACTGCTCATGGATTCATACGATAGGAAAAAACCAAACAACCGAACCAAAACCAGCAACACTGCGACAGACAGGGTGGTTGAATGCCTGGCTAGCATACTGTCCTGGTCCCTCTGCCTGGGCTTTCCTTCTTTGGGCATCTCCTTTCCTCTCTCCATCCTCTCTCTCTCTCTGGTCTGTCTCTGTTTCTCTCTGTCTCTCTGTCTTTCTCTGTCTCTCTCTGTGCCTGTCTGTCTCTCTGTGTCTCTCTGTCTGTCTCTGTCTCTGTCTCTCTGTTTGTCTCTATCTCTCTGTCTATCTCTCTGTCTCTCTCTTGTCTTTCTGTCTCTCTCTCTACAGACAAGGCCTTGCTATGTGGCCCAGGCTGATCTCCAACTCCCAGCAGGCCTCTTGCCTGCCTCCTACCTGTTGGGATTATAGGCCATCACCTCTAGCTAGCAAAAGTTTCTTGACTTTTCTCAGGGTTGATGTTGGGACTACAAAGATGAAGGGAATCCAGTCCATCCCCTCAAAAGCCCTCTGTCCAAGACAGAAGCAGCAGGGAGGCTCCTCAGTGGTCAGCCAGGGACTGCACTAAGGCTGAAGTTGGAACAGGATTTGGCTTTTTTTTTTTTTTTTTTTTTTTTTAAACTGGGAACAGCATGAGTTTGGGACTCACACAGGTGTTTCTTAAGTCCTAAATTTACTCCTTCAAAGCTTCATGACTTTGGCAGGCATTCTGAGACGCTGAGACAAGGGGAAGCCGTTTAGCACAGGAATAGCAACTTCCAAGTCAGCCTAGGCTACACAGTGAGTTCCAGGCCAGCCTAGGCTACACAGTGAATTCTAAGCCAGCCTAGGCTACAAGTGAATTCCAAGCCAGCCTGGGCTACACAGTGAATTCCAAGCCAGCCTGGGCTACACAGTGAATTCCAAGCCAGCCTAGGCTACACAGTGAATTCCAAGCCAGCCTAGGCTATACAGTGAATTCCAAGCCAGCCTGGGCTACACAGTGAATTCCAAGCCAGCCTAGGCTACTCAGTGAATTCCAGGACAGCCTAGGCTACACAGTGAGTTCCAGGCCAGCTTCAGCTTTATAATCATAAATAAATTAGTAGTTTTTTATTTTAAAAAAGTTTAAATCCGTGCCTTAAAAGCTTGAGAAATAAACAAGATACTGTGTGCAGAGCTAGGCTTCGGCACTTAGTAAATGCTAGTCTGCTCATGCTTCCTGGCAAGGGTTTCACACGTGCAAGAACGGCTCCTCATCCTCCCCCCCCCCGCCCCGCCCCCACGCCTGCTCAGTGAAACCTAAAATGCCTTCCAGAGAGGGAAACCCTTTCATTTTAGAGCCAGCAAGCCAAGGGTTCCTGTGTAAACAGCCTGGGACAGGAAACCCAGAGCCAGCAGCCCCAGCGCGTAACTGCTGATGTTGAGTTTCTGCTTGGAGAGGCTTCAATAGGAATACCCCCTCACCCATGCGCCTCTGGCCTCGTTTAATCCCCACAGAGCCTATTTGAGAGGGCAGGAGTCAGGGCTGGCCTCATTCCATGGAGGAGGGACCCGAGCTTCCAACAGAGAAAACAGCAACCTGATCTCTTTAGCAGAGCCAATGAGACCCAACCGCTCACCTGCTGCAGAGGCAGGGAGGGAATGGGGCAGCGATTCTAGGAGGGAACTTGGGGAGGCCAAAAGTAGAATCAGTCTAGTTGATGGGAGCAGAGCTTATGGGGTCGCCGGGCCAGAGTTCTGCCAATAACATGCTGTGTGACTTTTATCCACAGTGAGCCTTGGTTTCCCCTTATAAAACTGGGGATAATTGGACAGCTTAGTTTGTAAAGAACTTATGTAGCAGGCAAGAAGTTCTGGCTTTTAGTCCTTAGCATTGCATAGACTGGGCACGCTCCTGGATGCCTGCAACCCCAGCACTCGGGAGATGGAGTCAGGATGATCAGAAGTTAGAGCTATTTACTGAGCCACTGTGGGATACATGAGACACGCCTCGAAGTCAATCCACCTGTCAATCAAATAAGATAAACTCGGGACACAGTGGCAGGCACAGGCAGGCACGTAGCCTGTGTTTAGCCCTCATGCATTAGAGCTGTGGGCTGGGACAAAATTGCTTGTGGGACTTAGTGAAGTGGGGATTCACTGGCAGGTCTGGGGGCATCTTCCAGAGGCTGTGGGAAGGACAAGCCTTAGTTAGGGTTTTACTGCTGTGAACAGACACCATGACCAAGGCAAGTCTCAGAAAGGACAACATTTAATTAGGGCTGGCTTACTTGTTTGTAGGTTCAGTCCATTATCATTAAGGCAGGAACATGGCAGCATCCAGGCAGGCATGCGGCAGGAGGGGCTGAGAGTTCTACATCTTCATCTGAAGGCTGCTTGCAGAAGACTGGCTTCTGGGCAGCTAAATTGAGGGTCTTGAAGCCCACACCCACAGTGACACACCTACTCCAACAATGCCATACTATTCCAACCATCTAGTAGTGCCACTCCCTGGGCCAACCATATACAAACTATAACAAGGCCTGATAAGATAATTCACTTTAAAAAAATTTTTTTATTACAGCTAGGGGTACAGTAAAATAGCACATGCCTTTAATTCCAGCATTCAGGAAACAGAGGCAGGCAGCTCTCTGAGTTTAAGGCTAGCCTGGTCTATACAGAGTGAGGTCCAGAACAGCCAGGACTACACAGGAAAACCCTGTCTCAAAACAAACAAACAAACAAACAAAAATTTTTATTACATTATTTGTGTGTATATGTATGTGTATGTGTCAGAGGACGACTTGCAGGAATCTGTTCTCTCTTTCCTCCCTGTGAGTCTTGGGATCAAACTCAAATCATCAGGCTGGGTAGCAAATGCTTTTGCCCAGTGTGCCGTCTCTCCAGTCCTTACAATCTATATGAAGACTTGGGACAACGTTTCCTCTGGCGTCAGGATGTTTAGCACCTAAGCCACAGCTAGAAGCACAAAGGTGAGCCCCAGAGGGCAATGGGGTCATAACTGCAAACCACAGGGTAGCACCTGCATGGTCTAAGCTAATGGACAGCCCCCAGAAGGGTGGGCAGAGAGAGTTCTGCTATATTCCTGTACTGGGTGTGGGGTAGCTACAAGCATATTTCTTGAAAACAAACTGCTTCCTAGTTCCCATAGCAAGGGCTGGATGCTCCTTCCTTATCTCTATTCCTTCAGTGGTCTTCCCGGGACCTTACTCCAGTTCCCTGCCCTTCTTTTCTTTCTTATCCCATGCCAATAATGGACTCCGAAGACTTGGGCATGCTGGCCAAATGCTCTATCATTGAGCTGATCTCTACCCCTTGTTCGTTCTCTCTCTCTCTCTCTCTCTCTCTCTCTCTCTCTCTCTCTCCCTCTCTCTCTCTCTCTCTCTCTCTCTCTCACACACACACACACACACACACACACACACAGAGAGAGAGAGAGAGAGAGAGAGAGAGAGAGAGAGAGAGAGAGAGAGAGAGAGCAGGGTCTTGCTTAATGTTGTAATGTTGGGTAGTGCAGCCTGGACTGGCCAGGAACTCAAGATTGTCTTGCCTCTGTCTCCTGAATGCTGGGGTTGCAGTTACGCGTCATCTGGAGCCTCATAGTGGATTTCTCCTGATTCTGATGGTTTGGAAGAAATTCAGGTTTATGGGCAGCAGAGGGTCCTCCCACTCCCGAGCCATTCAAGCCTCTGGTCCCTCCCCACCTGAGAGTCCTTGCCAGCTACCCGATCCCACCCTGCTGGCTTCTTTCTGCTATCTTTTAAATTGCTCAACTCACAAAACAAAACAAACAAAACCCTCTCTCCTAGGGCCCCACCTGTCTCTTCAGATAACATCGTATCTTTCTCCCCAGTGCAAATCTCTAGACTCTGTCTCTCCTGCTTTCTCTTCATCTTGGTTACTTTTCAAGCCATTCAGAATTGGAGTCTCAGTGGCTTTCTTCTGAGGGTCATTACCAGTCCATCCCTTTAAAACCCATCCTTTCTCAAGGCCTTTCTACTGTCAAAAGGCAGAATGGCAACACCTTAGCTTTATTTTCAACTCTAGAATCAGGCAAAGCTTGTTCCACAAAACAGAGCAAGTAAAGACAACAGAGCAAGTAGGTTTTATAGAGAAGGGCTTAAAGAGAGCCAAACCAAAATTCGAAAGCAAATCAGTAATTTCAGCTCCTCTCCTTGTATGTGGGAGATGGGAGACAGAACAATAGGAGTGTAACCAATTGGCTAACATTGGGTTACTTCAGGTTACCTTTCCCTGTGTATGTCTAAGGATTAAGCCAGAGGGAATTTTATTATCATGCCAGTCGAAACCAGCCTGTTTGAGAAATTTGGCTGTTATCTCTCTAATCCTGATTTCTCAGAAGTGGAGATAAACAGCTTAGTTTCAGCTTGGTGACGTGGAGGTTTAGCGTGAGTGACTCCATTTTGATTTTTAGACTGCTGGGCCCTATGCAGAAGCTTAGCCCAAAACAATGCCTCCTATAATTTTTATTTTAACACTGACTTAGGCAGCATTTGCCCATGAGGCCTTCTGCTCTGAGCTGCTATACTCTTGGATTTCCCGAGGCAGGGATATACTGTTTTAATGGTCTTCATTTGCTGGTTGCTCTCTCTGCACCCTGAACCTCCCCACCCCCACCCCCTATGCTCCCCAACTATGACGTGCAGAGGCCTCTCTCTCTCTCCATTCTCCATGTGAACTCATCCTCCTTGTGGCTTTAATTACCATGGAGAGGTGGTGACAGCTCTCCAGTGCAGGCTTGCCTGGGTGCAGGAGGCTGAGCAGCCTCAGAGCACCTCTGCGTGGGTGCCTCCTGGGTGTCTACGCTCTGCATGTGCAGACTTGAACATCCTCTAAACGTTAGCCTCCCTGTCTTCCTGAGGTGGCCAGTATCCCAGCCAGTACCGCCTAACACTCACCCACCAGAAACACGGACCCAGTCTTTTTCTTTTGTTTGTTTTGAGACAGTCCCTTTATTACAGCCCAAGCTGGCCTTGTGCTCGCCAAATAGCAGAGGCTGGCCTAGAATTCATCCTCTACTTCTGAAGTCCTGGGATCACAGGCGTGTGCCACCATACCCAATGAAAGATTGCCTTAAAAAGATTCAAAACGGCGGAGGCTAGCCTGGTCTATGTAGTAAGATGTTATCAAGCAAGCAAACACCCGCCTGAACCAAAACAAAAAGTCATTCATACACATTTGAGAGATGAAGTATTTCTTGCTCAGTAGCCCAAGCTGTCTTTTAACTCAATCCTCCTGCCTCCGTCTCCTTAGTTCTGGATGACAGGTATGTACCACCATGCCTAGTCATTACTATTCTTTTATTGTATGTTTGCTGGGTTGGGTGTTTTGTTTTGACACAGGGCCCTGCTATGTAGCTTAGACTGGCCTGGAACTTGGTGTGTAGATGGGGCTGTCTTTGAACTCTGTGTGTTCTTGCTTCAGCCCCAAGCGCTGTGCTTCCAGGCATGTGACACTTGCAGGCTTGTTGTTGTTTTTTTTTTGGTAGCTTGCTCTGCCTCCTCACATCCCAGAATGCCTCCTGTCTGTCTCCACTCATCTGTCTCTGCGTACCAATCTTGGATTAGTGTTTTTCTATTTTGATGGAAGAAATCTGGCTGGTTTTCACATGCATGTGACAGAAATAGAATTATTGTTCTTTGGTTGTGTCCTGGGCTCTGCCTTCCTCTTTAGCAGCGCGGCGCTTTGAATGGGAAATCAAATGGATGCTTCTCTTTGGTTTCTTGTGTCTTACACACACCAGTGGCTCCAGGAGGTGTTTGCTGGCCTCCGCTGTGAGTGTTAATTCTGTTGTGCTCAGAAAGCAGCACTCCAAAGTGCAGAGCTCAGACACACTGAGTACTTTGAATGGGGGAGGGAAAAAAAAGCCACCTTACAACCAAGCATCCCCAAGCCTTTCCCACTTCCTTCTTCTCCCAAGAAAAGGGCTATCTCTAAAGTCTACTGTCCACCCAAGCCCGGGTCCTGTAGAGGATGACCTTACAGGCAGGACCAGAGTTGACCTTGATCCAGAGCCTTGATGCTAGCCTAGGCCACTAGCTAGTTTTATTCTCCCAGTTCCTCTAAATGCTTCTCTCTCTCTAAATTGCCAGCCTGCCTTTTCTTGGGGTGAGTGCACAAACTCTTAAGTCTTCCTGCTTGATCTCCCCCATTCTGTGATGCCTCATGGAATAGGCTTGAGTCTTTTCTCAGCGAAGGTTTGAGCTTCCAGAGAGCAAGAGTTACATTCCTTTGGCCTCTACAAAACCATCTTTTAATCTTGGAAAACATTTTTTTTTACTATCCCATGTAGCTCAAGTTGATACTGAACTCACTACGTAGCCCAAGCTGGCATTGGGTTCTGAGTTCCTGAACCTCCCGCCCCCACCTCTCGAGTGCTGGGAATTCAGATATACACCCCATGATTCTGATTCCTCTTCCTCCCCTTTATTATTCAGATGGAGTCTCTCTATGAACTCCAGGTTGGCCTGAGACTTTTAAAAATATTTATTTATCTTATGTGTATGGTGTTTTCCCTGAGTGTATGTGTGTATCACATGTAGAGATAAGAAGAAGGCATCTTCTGGAACTGGAGTTAATCGACAGCTGTGAGCCACCATGTGGGTGCTGGGATTTGAACTCAGGACCTCTGGAAGAGCAGTCAGAGCTCTGAACCACTGAGCCGTCGCTCTAGCCCTGGAACTTGTTCTATAGTTCAGGCTAACTGTGAGCTGTTGGCAGTGTTGCCTCTGCCTCCCAGAGCTGGGGTTAAAGGCAGGCACCATCATGCCTAGCTCCACTCTTGGTGGCCCATCGTTGGGCAGAAACCTGGCTGGAATCATCCAGAAGTCTCTAGTCCATCTTCGCTCATGTCTTCACTTCTGAATCTTGGGGTGTCTTGCGGCCCATGTAATAGAGAGGAGGCTGGGCACTATTACGTTGAGGGGTGCACCTAGAACATAGGTGCCATATCTGATTAGTCGTCCCGAACTCCAGTTCCTTGTTCAGGAAATGCATGTGCATGTGAGCCACACTGAATTTGTGTGATGCTGCTGCTGTATGGTGCATTTCAGACTAGGCCTCTCTATGTAGCCCAGGTTAGCCACAAAACTGTGACTGGCTACAAATGTTTTTAAAGCAGCAGGACTTGCCTCTTGGATTAGAAACTTGAGTGTAGACGTGATGCCTGGAACTGTGGCAGCTACCATGTGGACATGAGGGTAGCTAACAGAGAGGCAGTGTGGTCAGGGATAGTCTGAGAGAGCAAAAACGTGCAAAACAGAAACAAAATTCACACACACACACACACACACACACACACACACACACGCTCACTCACAAAGAATGGGAGAGAGAGAAAGGCAACAGAATGTAATTCATCTGTCTTTAATCAACAGAAATAAAGCTAATAAACTCTTTTTGAACATGTAATTAAGGAAACTTTTTACAGTAATTGCTACTAAGCCAGGAACTTCTAACCCTGAGTGTGTGCAACTGTGTTCTTAAATAAAAGCCTTTCCATTCATCTCTATCCATTGTACTCTTAGTCTTCATAATTGTCCCCCTTTTACACATATGCCGGTTGCCAGTGTGACTGCTCCTCTTTCATTCATAAAGTTTCAGCTCAGCATCCTCTTTCAGGGAAGGACAGAGTCATGGCAATGCAGGACTCTGGTCAAAGCCACTGCTGGGGCAGGGTGGGCTGCAGAGCGAACCTTAGGCCAGTCTGGCAAACTTAGACACCTCATTTCAAAATGAAGAATAAGTGTGTGTGTGTGCGTGTGTGTGTGTGTGAGTGTGTGTGTGTGTGCATGTGTGTGTGCATGTGTGTGCATGTGTATGTGTGTGCATGTGTATGTATGTGTGTGTGCATGTGTGTGCATGTGTGTGTGCATGTGTGTGCATGTGTGTGTGCATGTGTGTGTGCATGTGTGTGTGTGTGTGTGTGTGTGTAGGGGAAAGGTGTGGGCATAGAGCTCAGGAGAGGATTTACACAGGATGCACCAGGCCTGGGAAAAACGTAGGTGAGAGAGAAAGCTTGATGCTCAGCCATACCACACTCGGTAGTTCTCAGTGCCAAGGGACAGATGTTCTGAGTCACCTCTCTAGGTCTTGGAGCCCTCATTTCTCTGTGCTGTTCCCATCTGGGCAAGGCCTTGCTGAGGTCAGGACACAGTGACTGTGACACACTCATGAAGGTAGACGTTGTAGTAGGCAAACTACTAGAGCTGGCAGTTCCCAGGGCTGTGTGTACTGTTGTAGCCGGGCCTGTGTCTTTTTGTGTTTTGTTTTTTGTTTGGTTTGGGTTGGGTTGAGCAACTCTTTGCTCATTGGGGTCTTGAGGTACTAGTAATTTGGGAGCAGAGATTTACTTCTCTAGCTGACAGTGCTTCCCTGAGGTGAAACATTCCTGCTTTCTACTTAGTGCTGTTCGCCTGAGCCCGTCTCTCCCTTTCTGCCATGCTGAAGTCCCTTAGTGGTCCCTGAGGCAGGGGCTGATAGGTCTCCTAGTCCATTTTTCAGTCACTGTGATGGCCAGCCCCTGCAGGCTACAGGTAGGCGTGAGACATTAGGGGCAGAGGCAGTGGGGCAGGGGTGGGGGCACTGCTCGTGTGCTCCCAGTGTCCTATCCACCAGTGCTGTAGGGACGGCCACTGGGAACTGGACTGGCCCTTAGTAGGACAATGGGTTAGTGGGTCCTAACGTATGGGTATAGAAACTTGGCTAGACAAGGATACCCAGGCTCTGAGGGGTCAGCAGAAGTGGCTGTGTGGTCCAAGTTGTTGGAATCCATAGGGGACCTTCTCATGATACCTAAGGTAGGGGCTGGGGTGAGCGGGAAGAAAGGCCTCGGGTTCGAATCTGGAGGCAAGTTGGGGGTTCTGGAAAGCAGAGGTAGATGCCACATAGGATGTACCCTGACGCCTCTCCCGAGTGATGGTTCGGCATGGCTGATGTTAAGCCTGGGAGGTCAGAAGGGGAACCAGGAAATGCCTGTGAGAAAATGTGAAGCCCACATATGGTGGTGGAGGTGGTAAATTCCTATGAATTCTCCCTCCCTACCCATCCTCTCCCACTGTATGAGTTCCCGCAGGTATCAAGCCTACATCCTTTTTGAAGCTTACCCTGTGTGGGTCACTGGAGGGAAGAAAGTCTCAAAGGACCCCAGGTCTGTGTGGGGATCCTCCACCATAGGAGAAGCTGCTTTCTGGGTTGGCCCACTTGTGGCAGGAGGTAAAGGGTGTGTGTGTGTGTGTGTGTGTGTGTGTGTGTGTGTGTGTGTGTATGTGTGTGTGTTGACAGCACTGTCTGGTGGATACTAAGGGGATGAGCAGAGCCCAGGGAGGCTGGTGAGAGAGACTGCCAGTTGTTCTGGAGGACATGGCCCTACGCACGGGTGAGCCGCTGATTCCAATACAGAAGTCTTCTGGGCGTCGGTTCTGGGGTACTGGGTTTCCATGCTAGTGCTCTAGAGAAAGGAGCAAAGAGGAGAGAGAGAAGAGGTTAGGGACAGCAGGTGCCATCCACACCTGGCAATTCTTTAGTTCATTTCAGCTCACAGAGCTTTTTCAAGGAGCCCAGAAGTGGTCCCCACTCTCCCTCTCCACAGGCTCAAGGAAGGTCACATAGGCAAATGGTAGGGTTTGGTCTGACCTCTCCTCTGCACCTTTGGCAGGGGAGCAGATAGAAGGGCCACCTTCCCTAGGGAAAGACATAAGTGGCAGTTAACTTTAGTGGCCTTGAAGGGATCTTCATTCGGCTCCTCACTGCCCTGAGTTCTGGAGAGGACATCTCCGGATGTCTCTCAGTCTCATCTGAAGTCTCTTCGTGGCTTCCCTGAGGTGCTTATCTTGAGATCTCAGGGTGTGGAGGCTGGGTGCCCTTCCTGGCCTTCCCAGTAGGGGGAGCTCTGGCACCTGGACTCCAGCTACTGTTTCCAAGGTCCCACAAACCTCACAGTGGGAATAGTAGACCTCTGCGTTGCCTTTAAAAACAATGGAAAGGGCCTTGGACCCATGATTGGATACTTGCTGGCTCTGGGAAGGGCCCCCAGCCCCCTCTGCTAGGCTTACAACGTCTGGCCTCCGTGGGGACAGGAATTAAGAGTTAGGCCATTCCAAGTGTCCTCAATCGGAGAGCCTGGGTCCTTTCACCTTCCAGGTCCGGAAAGAAACTAGTTCGTTTACAGCTGCCCAGGGGTTCTGGGAGCAAAGGACCCCTCCAGGAAGGGAAGGAAGCCATCATCAACGTTTCAGCACAACCCTACCCGGAGAGCTGCTATTTGAGGCAGCGATGCTTCTCCTCCACCTCCCGCTCACTTGCCCTGTGCCTGGCCCTCCTGTGGCCAGCACTTGCCCTGTGCCTGGCCCTCCTGTGGCCAGCACTTGCCCTGTGCCTGGCCCTCCTGTGGCCAGCACTTGCCCTGTGCCTGGCCCTCCTGTGGCCAGCACTTGCCCTGTGCCTGGCCCTCCTGTGGCCAGCACCTTTGGAAGCTCAGTGGAGGTTGGGGCCGGCTGGGGATGTCGGGAGGCAGGGATTTTTCTGCTCATTTTCTCTCTCAAGGTAGATCTCTCAATGCTAGTCCACGATCCTGTGGAAGCAGCTGTCCACAACTGTGGGTTGGAAGAAGGGGGTGGGAGAAAGAGGACGTCGGAGGTAGGGTGAGAGTGGCAGAGGGCTGGGCAGAGCCCGCGTGAGGTGGTGGTAGTGGTGGTGGTGGTGGTATTAGGATGCTATGTTTGTGTGGCTGGTATGACAGCTTCCAGCCCTGCTTCTTTGTTGAGATTAACGGACACTGGCATTAGCAGAGCAAAGGCCCAGGTGTTACCAGCTTGGGCCCCATTTCTGCCCTTGTATCACCTCAGGTGACTGGAGGCTACTAACAGGAAAGCAGCTATCTAGAGCACCAGCCTTCACAGGTGCTTCTGTGGGCAGCACTGGTCTAGTCCCTGGACACCTGGTGCTGGGGTTGGAATTGGGATTGGTAGAGTCAGGAAGCTGAGAAAAGAAGAGATACACGTGCGATCCTGTTGTGGGGAGCCTCTGCTCTAGGGCGTCAGGGCACAGTATTAGAGGAGGAGAGGCAGAATCCAGAGAGGATGGAGGGGACCATCTGGGGCCAGTGCTGGGCACCGGGGATGAGGAAGGTGGATCCCAGACAGAGCGTAGGCTGGCAGCATAGAAGAGTGTGGCTTGGTGCTAAGTCACATCCGATCTTCCACCTGAGATGAGTCATGTGGTACAGCAAAGACAGCCTGAGGGGCACAAGCTAGCCTCACAGCCCTCCATACCTCCATACATGACTTTGGGACATTCCTTCACCTCCCAAGCTGGGTCACTTGCTTGGTAAAACAGGGCCATAGCACCTCACAGGAAACAGCGAGTCGCCACATTTGGCTGTGCTGCACAACCTCTGAGGTCTTGCAGTTCTGTGAAATTATACTGTGCGCCTTCCTAAGGAGGGTTTGAGGCAGCTAACCTGTTATTTTGCAAATGAGGGAACAAGCTTCCTGAGGCTGAGGGACTTACCCAAGTCATGTCGTCCCTGGAGATCCCTGATGTTTCAAGTCAAGAACAGTTTCACAAATGGCCACTCAGCCCCACCAGTTTCACCCATCCAGGCACCATCGTCCCCTAGGGGATGAGGGATGGGCTTGTGGGAAGGGAAGAGCTGGTTTCACATGTGGGAGCCAAGCTAAAAGGCTTGGGGGATCCAGCGTTGCGATATGTCCAAGTGTCCAGCAGGGGTGATGGAGGGCTTTGCCATGGCCACTACATTCTCTGAGGTTCAGAGAATGTGTGAAACCTTCACAGAGGCTTGGGGGCCAGAAGGGGGATTTGGGGGCTTTTCAGGACAGCGGCAGGCTTATCCCTCTGCACTCTAACACATCTCTAACACAGCCATGCCAGAGGTCCTAAATAGTGAAGTTAAGAGCATCTATTGTAAGACAGGCACAGTCCACTTGCTGCCTGCATTCTCTCTTGTAACCCATGCAATAGCCCCCAACCCCAACCCCCAGGTTAACACTAGCCCAGTTTAAAATGTGTCATTACCCTAGTTCAGAAAGGTTCAATGACTTCTCCAAGACCACAGAGCCTACTAGGGGACTGGCTGTGTTAACTTTACAGCTCATTTTCTGAACCCACAGCCTAGGGATCTTCCAGTTATGCTCAGCCCAGGCTGTAGTAGCAAGAATCTGGCTGACCCCGTGCTTCCCGGGGTGGGAGCATGTAGGACTCTGGCCTGTCAGGGAGAGTTACAGTCATGGGGAGGGCTGCTCTGACAGATCTTTGATGGGGGGGGGGAGCCTGGCTTTGATCTCCTTTTGAAGTTCTGGCACTAGGACCAGTGACTTGAGTGGGGAGAGTGTGTGGGGAGGGGGGAGATGAAAGGGTGGGCTGGGGGGAGGGCGTAGAGGGAGGGGTTTAGGGGAGGGCCAGGAGGATGAAACAGATGTGTGAACAAGAGGAGGGAAGTCAGGCAGCTGGGAGAGAAGAGAGGCTGTGGGAAAGGGGCTGGGTGGAGGAACCAAGCTGAAGGCTGGCAGGGACTGTCAGAGCAAGGCCAAGGGGAGAAGGAAAAGGCTGAATGGCGGGCAGGGGTGGGGAGGGGCAAGAGAGAGGGGACCAAGACGGAGGCTGTAGGGCCCTTATTTTCTATATCCTCTGAGCTCAGAGAAAAACACAGAGCTCCCCCAGCCACCAAGTCATAAGTCCCTTTCTCCTCCCAGGCAGAGGTTCTCAAGCTGGCTCAGGCTGGGCTGGTTATGGTACTAGTTCAGGCCTGAGGCCTCCTGGAAGGTACCAAATGGTCCCAAGGAGAGAGGGGGAGGCAGGCAGGCAGTGTCTCACCAGGAGACTTCTATTAGGGGTCTATGGCCCGGGACTGTGCCCAGTCAAGGGGGGAAGGGAAGGATGAGCCCATGCACCTGTTCCTGTCTGACATTCCGGTTTTTACTGCGAGGCTGCCTCAAGGCACGCATGTGAGAACCTGGCGGGAAGGGGCTCGCAGGCAGAGAGGGCTAATTCCCAGCTGCACAGCTCCCTCCTTCCCAGGACACACCACAGCTCATTCTTCATGTTCACCCCACCCCCACTCCTTAGATTCTGTCTGAGCTCTCATCAGCTGGGCAGCTCTGCCCTTGCCCAGAGGACCCTAGTTCAGCTCCTCCAGGGCAAGGGCCTCTCTGGGCCAGGGACAGTCACCTCCCCCTACACGTGGGAATGTTTGGCAAGAGAAACCCCTAGAGGAGGCAGCAAAATCTGTCCCTTTCCTGGGTTCCTGCCAGGAGCACCCAGGATTAATTTGGTCCTAGCCCCAAGGACTTCAGAGAGCCTGGGAGGGCATCCAAATTAGGATTTATAGGATTAGCTGCTTTTTCTGCACATCTTTCCCCCACCCCCAAAACCTGTCTCCCCTACCCTGAGCCTCATGCCTAGAGCCAGACCTCACAAGAAGCTGCAGCAGCCCCCGGGAGTCAAGGAGGGCAGGTGGGCACCTTTCTCTTCCCACAGCACCCCTTTCTGGTGGGGTGGCTGAGGGGCTAGAACAGGTGACAGGCAGGACCCAGGTATGGAAGAACGGTTTGCACAGGGCCCTTATGAAGCCTAGCATGCCTTTGTTGTTTACCCTATCAGGCTAGAGGCCCAGTCCTATCTACCTGTATTGGGGTGCTGGCTTGCTGAGACTTAATGTAATGTCCCCCAGAGGTTGGGGGACAGTTTGTGACTGAACCCAGCTGGCTGGTAGGAGTGAAAGACATCTTGCAGGCCCACCCCCCACCCCCTGAAGTCCTTTTTGGGAGCATCTCCACAGCTAGCCCTCACTGGACCTACCCACTGCCGAGCCTACAGCACCTCTCATTTTGCTACCTGTCACTCCTGGCTCATTCTCCTTCCTTCATCCTGTCCAAACTAGTTCAAGCCCAGGGATACTGTGCCAGGCCCATTCATCAGCAGTCAGAAGGTGTCCTTTGTCCCTCAGGGAGTCTCCTTGGACCTTTCTATCTCCCCCAGCCAGTTTTCAAGGTATCTCTGCTCTCTGACGTCCCTGTGACTTGTAGTATCTTCCAAGGCTCAGCTGTATCGAGGCCCTGATGGCCATCTATCCCTGCCCACCAGCTTCCTTCAGCCTATGGGCTCATAAGTCCTGACATGTCTATTTTAATGGGTACTACTCCTGGGCTGGGGACCAACCCAACCTTGACACTCTCAACACCATGTCTCGTATAAACAAGGGCTCAATGACAGTTCATTGAATTTAACTGTTCAGTGGGGCTGATGGGAGTCAGCAAGAAAGGTGGGTACACAGCCCTGATGCTGGGGACCTCTTAGTAAGAAAGGAAGTTGGAACATCTGGGTGTCTGGTAAAGGTCCAGGGGCCATCTGTGTCTGTAATGTTGGGAGCGAGCCACCTTCTGTGGATATGAGGGCCACTGGGGCAGGAGGGAGCTCTGGATCACTGGGTTCATTCCTCTTTTCACATGCTTGGGGAGAGGGCAAACTACATGCTGTAAGTCTTGGAGGTTGGCAGTAGGAATGGGGCTGTGTTCCAGACCTCTATAGTCTTAGCCTGCTACTTCACTCAGCTTCTGCTCCTTCCCAGCTGTGGGGGACCTGGCTCTGTCCCCTCCAGTCCGCCATGCTGCAGGGCACTGTGCTATCAGGAAAGGAGAAGAGTGCGCTGGGAGGTTGTACCTGTTGTCTCGAGCTGTGTCAGAGGCAAGGGATCAGTGCTAAGATGGGCTCAGCTGAATGGTGGCATATTCCACGGCTTCTCCAGGCCCCAGCACTGTCGTCTGTGGCCCTGGCATGTGTTCCAGGGCTGAGGTGTCCAGTTCTGCATAGTGGACATCACTGTCTATTAAGCAAGAACTCTGGGTATCGGGCAGAGGGTGGAAGAGGGCAGACCCAGGTTGCAGGGTGAGACGGGAGGGTATGTGTATGTGGTGGGAGTGAAGGGAGGGGTGGAGGATTGAAGATAAGAGTTGGGGGGGTAGGGGGAGTCAGAAAAGCAATTCATTAGTGACGACAGAAAGCTAAGACGTGGAGAGATGTTTTATGAGAACAGACCAGAAGGCATTTATGTGCTCTGCTAAATTTGTGTCCCCTCAGACCTCTGGTTCTCAACCTGTGGGTCACGACCCCTCTGGAGGTCGAATGACCCTTTCACAGGGGTCACGTGTCAGATATCCTGCGTATCAGATATTTACATCACGATTCATAACAGTAGCAAAGTTACAGTTATGAAGCAATAAAAATAATTTCATGGTTGGGGATGTCACCGCAGCACGAGGAACTGTATCAAAGGCTGGCACAGCATTAGGAAGGCTGGGAACCACTGATTTAGACCCTGGGTGTGGGTGGGAAGAGCTATTGGGGGATTTAGATCTCAGAGGGAAGAGAGGGGCTCTGATGTGCCTGGGGTCGTGGAAGTTCTCAACAAGACGGTGCAGAAGCAGAGTAGAGCACCTGCCTTCGGCTTTCAGCTAAGCCACTTGCTGCGACTTGCCAGGCGGATTGTTCAATGCACCCGAACTCGGTTTTTCATTTGTGACATGGAGACAGGAAATTTATGGGCATTATCACTTTAGTTAGAGCCCAAGGCTCTCTCCCCTCCTATCTTGGGCTATTTGCAGCACCGCTTTACTGGGGCTCTCGGCTTGATGTGGAAATCACCAGAGGCGCCTGAAAGGCAGACACCCTCCCCATCTTGGCTGGTAATTCAACACTGGAGCCCTGCCAAACCCTTCTTCCCAGGCCTCAGTTTCCTTTCCAGGTGAGGGCCGCCTGACCATCTGCGGTCTCCCCGGCTCTCACCTCTGTCTCTTTCTTGCCAGCTGCCAACTCCTCCAAGACTCAGTGTCAGTCTTTGGGCAGATAGACAGATGGCCTGTCCACGGATCTCAAAAGGAGGGCAGGGCCCAGGGTATAGGATTAGGCTTCCATGCAATGGAGGGTACCCCCTCCTAGATTGGCCCTAGGTTGTGCCTATTCTTGGTTGGGTCATCTGAGCAGCAGGTGAGGCCCAGTGTCCTTATTTTGGTTGGCCTTTAGAAATGCCCAGGTGGAGCCCATCAGTGCCTGAGGTCAGGGACATGACAGAGCTAAAATTAGTGCAATTAGCTTCCGATTTGTCACAAGTGAAAGTCACACCCTGGCACCTTCTTCCGCAGCCTTCTGTCCTTCCAGAGCCTGGCTGGAGTTTGGGGGTGAGTGGGGTGGAGGTGGGATCTTTTCCAGAAGACACTCTTGGAGGAAATTGGCCAGGAACAGGGGAAGGGGCTGAATCGACAATTGACAGGCAGTCTGGGTCCTACTCATGAGCTCAAGGGCCCGGAGGGTAGCTGAGTGCAGGGAAGACAAATCAGGGCAAACAGGGCACTGTGCACGTAGTGATTGTAGGGTGCAGGGAGCACTGCTGAGCAGAGGATGACTGCATACTGACATGGTGTGGAGCTACCCTGCTGAGGCGAGGACCAGCCACATAGAGTGCACCCTCATTTCCCATCCCCTTACCACAAGGGGGCTGGGCCTGGGGTTCCAGTGAATGGCAGGCCAAGGATGTGGGTGTGTGTGGGGGGGCTACCCAGGCTCCATAGAGTCCACCAAGATTTTTGTTGAGAGCCCACAAGAGTTTGTGTAACCTCTCTGTAGGTCCTTCCCCATGACTGCCATCATACAGAGCCACTGTGGCTCTCACTCCAGGGATGCAGGAGATGGAGGACGGGGTGCTGGTAAAGGTAGTTTGGGAACACCCTGTCTAGGTAAGTGGAAGGGAGAAGGGGTGTTCGTTTTATAGTGAAAGACCGGGGGCTGCCCTGTGAGCCCTGAGCTCCTGAACACATTATCTAAAAAAGCTTTAAGAAAAATGCTCCCAGGCGTTGGGGATTTAGCTCAGTGGTAGAGCGCTTGCCTAGCAAGCGAAAGGCCCTGGGTTCGGTCCCCAGCTCCGAAAAAAAAAAAAAAGAAAAAGAAAAATGCTCCCAGAGACGGACAGAAAGCTGGGACTGGTGGTTCCTGCTGAGTAATGCCAGGGGCAACTCACGAAAATTGGCACTGAGGGTGGAATAGAGATTTGGGTCTGGTTTCCTCACTGCTGGATAGTATGGATGGACTCCAGCCCCAGCAGAAAGTAGGGCATAAGTGTGGTAATGTCGATCTGTAGTCCTAGAATTTGGGGAGCAGGGGCAGGTGGTCAACCTAGTCTACATAGGGAGTTTCCGGCCAGTCTGGGCTACAAAAGGAAACGTTTCCAAAAACAAAACAAACAAATTAAGTCTCCCCACACAAACAAAGGGAACAGTAAGATGGCCAAGTAGATAAAAGCTTTTGTCCTGCAAACCGGTGGCCAGACTTCGATCCCTGGGACCATGGTAGAGGAGAGAACTGATCCTTGAATGTAGTCCTCCTACCTTCACACATATACACCATCACATTACAAAGAAATTTAAAACAAGCCAGTAGACACTCCCTCCTCCCCTGTAGCTTGTCAAGTAGTGGAAGCTGTAGGCCAGTCTTTGCTATGCTTCGAGTTTGAGGCCAGCCTAGGCTAAAGTGGACCCTGTCTCAACAATCAACCAACTCCAAAAACAAGGTCAAACCAAAGCAGGACACAGAATCCCCAACACAACGTAGCAGCCAAGTTACTATTTCACCAACGCTGACCTGGGAGAATGTGTTGGTGGAGGGATCCTCTGAGACACAGAGAGGTATCTGAAACATTCAAGGAAACATGACTTCGAGAACAGCAGAGGCGGTGGCTTACTATGAAGTCATGTAGACACTAATATACAAGTTGCAAGCCAGCACCAGGAGAGCTCAGTGGAGAGCCAGTCTTTTGGTAGATTCCCAAGAGGCTCTTCTATAGCAGAGGACCAACTGAGAGGCAGGACCAGGAAGCAGAATTCAGAGACTCAAAGGGCTCTGCTGAGAATGGGGCTTGCTGTAAGGAGGTAAGGCCCTTACTCCAGAAAACCCTATCCTAGCTGAGAGTGAATTGGACGAGGTTCCAGAAGCTGGATCTCCCAGAAACAAAAAGCAGAGCTGAAGAGCTACTATTGCTCCACGCTGGAGGCTACCTCAGTGGCTTCTCAAAGCAACAACTCTGGCGACAGGCTGGTAAAGATTAGTGTTAGAGCCTCACATGACCCAGCTGGGAACACGCTGGACCCAACTGAGGAAGAGAAATTACATCCTGAAGTGAGGAATTAGCTAGCAGACACATTAGAAGCCAGATGAATACTCTTAGATTTTATTTTTTACAGAGTCTCTTTTGTAACTCAGGTTGACTTCCAACTTTCTGTCCTGTCTCAGCCACGTGAGTAACTGGGATTACTGGTGTATGCTACCACATTTGACTTTAGGATAGATATTGAGGATTCTGACCCAGGGGACCGGAGCAAGAACCAGATAAGCAAGACAGGCTTTGGAGACATTTTCTCAGAACCTGGGATTTGACACTGTGGATCTTCACTATGATTTGAGTGTGAAGTGTTCTTTGCAGACTTATATATTTAAGCAGTTGGTCTTTAGCTGAAGGATTTGTGTTGCTGTTGTTGTTGTTTTGAGACAGGGTTTCACTGTTCCCCTGGCTGTCCTGGAACTTACTCTGTAGACCAGGCTGGCTTTGAACTCGTAGAGATCTTCCTGCTTCTGCCTCCTGGGGGCTGGGATTAAACATATGCGCCACCACCACCTGTCTAGGATTTTTTCTTTTAAGTTGTATTCTGAGTGTGTCACTGAGGGTGGGCTTTGAAGGTTATATCTGCGTTTGGGTTCTTCTTTCTGCTTCCTGGTTGGTCTATAAAGAGAAGCTCCTCTGTTGCCATGTTTATCCCACCATAATGGACTGTACCCTCCCAAACTGTGAGCCAAGATGAACCTTCCTCCTTTAAGTTGCTTCTGTTGGGTATTTTGTAACGAGCCATGAAAAGTGACTAACAGAACCTCAGAGGATAAGCAAATTCGCTCCCAGGGCTGTGACCTGTTTTTCACACAGGAGTGTAGTTTTGGGATTGACACTCTAACACCACATTGGTTTCTTGGTCTGTGGGGAAAAAAAAGAGAAGTGGAAATCAGGGCAACTTCCACCTGTGAGGCAGGAGGGTATATTGCAAGTTGTGTCATGTCAGCCTGAAAGACCTGAAGGGTACAGGCAGGTGCTCCCTATCTAAAGTCTACTTAATGTATCAGTCTAGCTTCTGTAGACACCAGTAGACTCTATAAGGTGGTGACTGATGTGACCTGAATGTTGGTGTCCTCTAGTTCTCATGTTGGAATCCTGAGGTGAGATAGCAGGAGCTGAGGGAGGGGGTCCTCTGGGAGATGAGTGGGAACTCACCCACCCTTCCACTATGCAAGGGCAGCAAGAGAATGCACCATCTTAGAAACGTGCGATGCCTAATGAACCCCGAATTCTGTTTGATTTCATTGGTGGCATCCCGGATTCAGAACCGTGAGACACATGAGGTGTGTTTTGAGCAGCCTGAACTGCCTGGGACAGTCAACTACTTACTTTGAGTTCAATCAACTCAGTCTCGGTTCAGCTGTAGTTGAAGTCTCTCAAATGCCAGCCAAAGGACCAGCCAACCAGCCAGCTTGGGAGTAATACACTTAAAAATAGCCTTTGAATTAGATTTATTTGTGTGTGTGTGTGTGTGTGTGTGTGTGTGTGTGTGTGTGTGTGTGTGTGTGTGTGCGCGCGCACACTGGTGCATGCAGCAGGCCACAGCACTTGTGTGGAGGTCAGAGTTTTTTTTTCCTCTCGTCATGTGGGTCCCAGGGATGAGACTCTAGTCTTCAGGCTTGGAGGCAAGTGCCTTTATCTGCAGAGCCATCCTTCCAGCCCTTTGGCAGTACTTTGAAAGGCCTCTAAATGGTGCTGTGCCCTTTACAGAAAGAATGCTTGAGTCTGTGGAGCAAAGTACAAAAGCCGGCAGGAGCGAAATCTGTGGCCTCTAGTACCCAGTGGGGAATTTTGTGTTTCTGTCCCTGTACTTGCGGCTCTGCAAGGCAGAGGGTACCACAGTCCAGAACCTAGGGCCGCTGCCTGGCTACTAGAATCCGAGCAAGCAAGGTGAGGAGCCTTGTGTTGGTAGGGGTGATTGATCAGCGGGAGGAGGCCAGCTGCAGTTCTCTGACGAGGACAAGGGATGTTTAGAACCTCAGCTTCAACTCCTTGGCACATCTTCTGGGTAAGAAGACCCTGGGCCCTCAGGAATGGAGGAGCTCTGATCATTTGCCAGCCATCAAGACCTGCCAAGGAGTCAGCTGAATGAAGGGAGCTAATGGACACAGGAAGTAGAAAGGAAACTAAGGGTGGTGACACATGCCTGTTAGCCCAGTCCTTGGAAGGTAGAGGCAGGAGGATCAGGAGTTTAAGGTTTTCATTAGCAACATGTCAAGTATGAGACTAACCTGGGGCAATGTGAGACTTCTCAAAAGCAGACAAAAATGAAACCAAACAGACAAGAATAAAGAAAAAGAAGGTGACACCAGTCATGATCCTAAGGTCCCCACAGCAACAGGGTTCTATCTCTCATGAAGAGGCCCACAGATAATTTGAACTTGGGTGACCTGGACATCTCTGTGGTCACGGGCTGTTGTAGTGGTTGGCTGTAGCCCTACCTGCCACCCCCTGGATCCTCCAACAGTGTTTGTGCTGTGGCCACTCATGGTCCAGGTTGGCCCATCTACTCATGGCTGAGTGTTCTCCATTGCCTGGCCAAACTCTGTTGGTATCCGGAGGTTTCCCAGGCAGTTCTCCTCTGGCCTTCTCTCCTTTCATAGGCAACAAGGCAGTCTTCTGATCAAAAGATCTCTCTCTATGTTCCTGTATCTTTCAGAGTTGTCCTCCCAGTGACCCCTGCATGTCTGATTTCACTATGACATCTGCCTCTTGGAGGACCAGAGTTGACATGGTGGCTTCAGAATCCCCAAGGCTGCTGAGTACCATCTTCATGTTCTAGCCAGGACTCTCTGCTCACAAGGATGAGGAGATGGGACTCTCTCCTTAAAGGTAGGGCCCTACCTCCTCTCCCCTTTCTCTCTTGGACATTATGAATCTCTTGAGGTCCTGCCTAAGATCTAACCCAGAGCTGTGCAGTTGTCCGGTGGTTTCTGGATAAATTACCACCAGCCAAGACATTTCTGCAGACCTGCAGGGGGCTGTCACAGGCTGGGCTAGCACTCGAGTGAGTGTGCAGAGAGAACTTGGGTCCACTCGGGTTACGGCTACCGAGCTTGGTTGGGTCTTAAGTTGCTAGTCCCCAAGCTCCCTGAAGTCTTGCCGGCCTCTCTGGAGCTCTGCCTCTGTCAACAGTGACTGTTCCCACACCTCCCTCTCACCACTTGTTGAAAGCAGAATTGATGACAATATCAATAATGTGACTTGTATACAAGCTGCACGGACAACAAACCCGAGTACCGGGGATAAATCCTTTCTTGGCCAGTAATTGCTCTGTAAGGCAAAAGGAATTATACTTTTCTTGGGAACAACAATGGAGCTCCCTGCAGTGCCTCTCGCCTTTCCCTGGAGACCTGCACAAACACCATCGCATGGGCCATTCTCTCCAGCCTCTAGTCACCCAGATGTCCTTCCTTGTTACACTGTCTCTGGCTCGTTCAGGACACAGGACGGAGGCATCTTCTGGTCCCATCTACTGCCTGTGACTAGTGGGCAGAGGTGGCTCCCTCTGCGCTCAGTCCTCAGAGACTCTTCAATGGAGAAGCTTATGGAGAGCAGTGGTTCTCAGCCTATGGGTCATGACCCCTTCAGGGTCACATATCAGATATTTATATTACGATTCATAACAGTAGCAAAATTACAGCTGTGAAGTAGCCATGAGACAATCTTGCGGTTGGAGGTCATGAGGAACTGTATTAAAGGGTCACCGCATCAGGAAGGTTGAGAACCACTGTGTGAGAGGAGTCTGTCAGTGCAAGCGAAGCAGAGCTGGGGAAGGGTAGAGTGCTCAGGAGGAAGGAGGCTTGCCATGGCCACGAGTGTGCAACACCACGCTTAGCGGGGAGAAGGGGAGAGGAGTGCGCAGTAGGACCTGAGGGATGGGCGCTGTCGTTGAGTGGGAGCTGCAGCGGTGAGGTGAGTCTGGTTCCTCCGAAGTCCCCAGGGAGGCCTATGCCTGCTAGGCGGAAGGGGCAGCTGGCAGAGAACAGGATGGAGAAAGTCGTGGTGGGGATCAGGGCCAGGCGCAGCTGTCTCATTACATTACAGCGATTATTATGGTGTGCCTTGGCCCGCTCTACAGGGGATCCCGCTGGAGTCTATCCACGACTTTCCAAATCACGAACCTTCATCATCCTTTCTCCCAGCGCCACAGCCTCGGCCCCTCCCCCCTTTATCCCCCACACTTCAGTCTGGAGGTTGAGGGAGAAGGGTAGTGTTGCAGATCTTGGATGGGGTGTGGCTTTCTCCTCTGGAGATGCTGGGCCTCTTCACTGTTTTACCTCACCCACTCTCAGCCACCTTGCCCACTCTTTCTTTCCCTTGCTGGGATAGACAATAGACCTGGGTCCTTCTGTAGGAAGCCGGAAGCTGTGTGGGACCTACTTTGGGTTCCTGTGTCTTTCTTCCATTCCCTACCTGTCTGGCCCTGCTGGCCGCTGTACACACACCGAAAGCAGGATCCCAGTGACCTGGAGGGTGAGCCGTACCGTCCTCCATTGCTTACTGGGTGGTCTTGGCCAAGGCTCTCGAGTTCACTAGGCCTCAGTTTTCTAATCTATCAAGTAAATACCAACAGCGCTGTGGTTTAGATTGGTGTGAGATTAAATGAAATAGTGTTTGTAAAACAACTGGCAAGAGGCCTGGGGCCCAGCCAGCACTGTGCACTGCCACTATGATTCCTTCTGTGGGAGTTGGCGGGGCCATGCTGTGCAATCTCCAGCGGGGATAAGAGTGGTATGGGGGTTACTCTCTGAAGAGTCAGCTCCATGTCGCTTCTTGGCTGGTGGTCTTTTGCATCTTGCGTTGTATCAGAAGGTGGAGGCTGGGCTGTTCTTCTGGGAGCAGTTCCCCAAGAAGGGGCTGTGCCTGCCCTGGGACCAGGATTTGGCATCTAAGTTGGGCCTTCATTGGCACTTCCAGCTATGAGGGAGGATAACTGTGCTGAGGAGACAAAGGCCTGACTTGGCTACCCATGCCAGGAGAGAGGGTGTTATCTTTGGGCCCAGCCGCTCTGGCCTGGGTCTCCGGGCTGGCACCGTATGGGTACCACCTCCAGTTCCCAAGCCTTCTGAAAGGAGCTGACCGTGAGCAGAGGTAGCAGCTATTCAAGTGATGCTGGCCCTGTGAGCGGCTGGGAGTGGGGCCAGACGAGGGGGCCATGAAGGAGCTTTCTGGTAGTCATTAGAGTCTGGAGACTTGGGTGCAGAGTACAGAGCTGGGGGCTGGCACTTGGAGGGCTGAGAACTGGGCATCAGGCTGGGCTCAGTGTTCTTGGAAGTCCTATCTCCCCTCTAGTACATGTAGGATTCAGGGTCACTTGCCCAGGGTCACTGAAATGGGGGCTTCCTTCTTCCCATCCCTCCTGGCTAAGGGTCTCAGGCTCAGTCTCTCTCTCTGTTTATGTGTGTGCATGCGTGTGTATGACATGAAACACATGAGCTATGGCATACACAGAGGTCAGAGGATGATGCGGAGTCTGAAGTCTGTTCTCTCCTACCACCTTATGTGGGTCACCAGGTTTGCCACCTTAAGTACCTTTATCTACCGAGGTATTTTATTGGCTATTTATTTATTTATTTATTTATTTATTTATTATTTTTATTGAGACAGGGTCTCATGTATCCCAAGCTTGCTTCAAATTCCCTAGATAGCCAGGAATGACCTTGAGTTTCTGACCCTGCCCCACTTCACCTCCCAAGTGTTAGAATGACAGGGGTGCAATACCATGCTGGGCCTCCAGCCTAGGGCCTTTCGAATGCTAAGCACTCAGTGCAGGCACTGTAAGAACTGAGCTATAAGCTCAGCTCTATCCCCAGCCCTCAGCTCATTCTTTTGTCTGTCTTTTCCCTTTAAGGCATTGGAGGAGCTAGGCTCTGGCTCCTACTGTCCTAGGGCTTAGCCATA
Source organism: Rattus norvegicus (assembly GCF_021556685.1). Taxonomy (NCBI): domain Eukaryota; kingdom Metazoa; phylum Chordata; class Mammalia; order Rodentia; family Muridae; genus Rattus; species Rattus norvegicus. Next base: position 51,893,794 of record NC_141541.1, on the reverse strand, counting down.
CTTACCAAGGGTTGGTAGGTGGGGGAGACCCCCAGGTCATAGTAGGGGGGTTGTAGAGGAAGATCTTCTTCCTGCTGTCTCCCCAGCTCTAGGTGGAGACCCTGGAAAAGAAAGTGGGAGCTGTACAGACCCTTCCACACCCTGCTCCATATGACTCTGTGCTGGGTCTTAGTGGGGATGCCCCTCCCAGTTCATTGATCCCCATATTCACCCCAACGGTGATTGATTTAGAGGTAATAATGGTACCCTGGTAAGAGCCAGTCCAGATCAGGCATCCCACAAGTGCTCAAGAAATGGAGACAGTCTCATGTGGCAGAGTAGCCTCTACACTGCTATGCAGCCAAGGCTAGTCTTGAATGTTATCTCTCTCTCTCTCTCTCTCTCTCTCTCTCTCTCTCTCTCCCTCCCTCCCTCCCCCTACCTATCTCTAATTTTTTGTCCCTTCCCCATTCTCTTTCTTTTTTCAAAAGCAGGGTCTCACTAAGTTGCCCTGGTTGACCTGGGACTCACAGAGATCTGGCTGCCTCTGCCTCCTGAATGCTGGGACTAAAGGTGTATGTCACCGTGCCCTGCTTGGTCTTGAACTCTTGATCCTTCTGTCTCCATGTCCAGATCACACTACCTTACTCAGTCTATTTGGTCCTGGGCATTGAGCCCAGGGTTTCCTGCATGCTATGGAACTCTCTACCAATTGAGCCACATCCCCATGTATGGTTGGGAGGCAGGGAGAGAGGATCCTCTGAGGGCTCTGGCTAGGACTGCCTAAGTTTGTCATTTCTCAGAGTGGGGCAGGAGAGGGCTTTGACCTAACCTGGAAAGACTGACTGGTTCATGAAATTACCACACACTCCAGGGAAGGTTAGCTCTCACTAAGGCTAGGTCTACTTAGTGAGATCCTGTATTTGAAAAAACTCTGTTTTTCCCCTAGATGAGGGATCTTGTCCTGTGCTGCCTTAGGCCCACCTGAATGTCCTCAGGAGCAAGTTGGCTCTCCCTGTCCGGAGTTGGCTCCAGCTTCTGGGAGGGGGACAGATCCATCCTGAAGGAACCGAATGAAGGTGAGTTTAGTACAGGCTCAAATGGGGACCTGTGTCCTGGCAGGACATCTGAACACTACTGTTCCAAGAACCCTGAGCTCTGCTCCCAGGCCAGAGTCTGAGATATGACTACTCAGCACGGTGAGTAGAGACTAAGGGTGACCTGTCCATCTTTCGCAAGAATCCTTGCTATAGTCCATCCCAGCCTACCTTGGACAGTGTAGGAATCCTGTGAGTCCCAGTGAGAACTCCAGAGGCTACACCCAGGGCCACGGGGAGGGAGAACACAGGACAAAGTGTGGGGCACCAGCCATCTCAACCATCACAATAAATCATATTTAATGCAATATTTTTCAAATGAAAGTTAATCCAGAAATCCATGGTGAACAAAATAACATTTTAAATAAAGAGAGGACCAGTAATAGCCTGCTGAGCCATATTGGAGCCTGAGGCAAAGGGGGAAATCAGTCATTCTAATTCTGTCTCTATTTAAAATGTGGATACTTTGTTCATCCTAGATTTTTTACACTGATTTTAATTATGCATACATATATATATATATATATAATTCAAGCTTGACATAAGGATTGAGGCAGGGGAATGATTTGGGCTAGAACTTAAAGAGTAGCCTGAGCGACACTGTGAAACACAATGTTATTATTATATAAAAATAATAATGCTGCTAATAATAATGAATGAGAGAGATGAGTTAAAATGCTGTTGATGGTGATGGCTAGAGTTTTGGGCTCTTTCATAAACTTTATGTCTCTATGGTCTCTGGCCCCCAGTTAGTCAGCAGCTAAGTCCTGTGGTTCTCAACCTGTGGGTCATGACCCCTTTCCGGGGGAGGGGGGTTGCCTATCAGATATCCTGCATATCAGATATTTGCATTGCAATTAGTAACAGTAGCAACATTACAGCTATGAAGTAGCAATGAAATAATTTTATGGTTGGGGAGGAGCTGTATTCAAGAGTCGCAGATTTAGGAAGGTTGGGACCCACTGGACTAGGGGATCATTACCATCACCATCGGGCCACAGTTTTCCTCACTGCAAATTGTGCACCTACAAATTGGGCTGCTGAGGAGGACCTGACGGCCTGAAACCCCTGCAAGAGCAAGTACTCGCTGGGAGTTTAAGAGTCATAGGGTGAGGTAGGCTTGTCCACACTCACCCACTGATGTCAATTCCTAACTGGCTTTTCTGCTGCCAGCGGTACAGAAAGAAGACTGCCAGCGTCATGCCGAGGATGAGGACCATGGCCAATGCACCGCCAAGGAGCCTGGTTGCACTTCCTGGGCCCCCCTGGGGGAAGGGTTTTTCTGGAAGCAAGAGATGAGAGAGAGGGAGGGAGGGAGGGAGGGAGGAGGGAAAGAGAGAGGGGATAGGGGAGGAAGGGAGGGGAGGAGAGGGGAGGGAGGGAGAGAGAGAGAGAGAGAGAGAGAGAGAGAGAGAGAGAGCCTCATGAGTCTGGAAGAGTCAGCAAGGCTAGCAAAATCCAGAAATTGAGAGACTCAGATGTCAGACCCCGAGGCAGGAGCCCCCTGTTTCCACTGCCCTCTGGTCTAGGAGGGTAGTTGCCTGGATGGATGAGGAGGCCAGAATCTCTCCCAGAACTGTCACTCCAGTCCATGCTTCCATCCATATCTAGGACATAGAAGTGGGTTGGGGGATCCAGGGTTGACTGAGGGTGCTGAGAGATGGGGTCCCCACCCCCTCGTTCCATTTCTGGCCCTGCAGGGGAGATCCCTGATGAGGAGTTTAATTCCTACCCCTCCCCACCCAATTAGCCAAGCAAATGAGCTAATTGGAGCCCTGCCCTCACAGCTCAGGAGAGGACTGGGATCCTGAGGGGAAGAAGGCTAAGAGAGTAGATAGGAAAGGGGTGCCGGGAGGCTCCTGCAGGAATCCTAGTCTCTTCAGTCAGGAGGGACTGAAAATCACAAGGGCCTGTAGTCTAAGGTGAGGGGGCTGGATATGCCTCCTGTCTGAGCTGGGGCATGGGGAGAGCCTTAACTTGCTTTGTGTTGGGTATGCAGTATCTCTGGGCCTTGGAAAGACAAGGACCTGGGATTTACTGGGGCGTGGGGAGCTGGGCCCCAGTCTGAGCTGAGCCACCAGCCCATCCTGCATCAGTACAGGCAGCTCTCTGGCTCTGCAGATTTGGCATGGGAAGACACCCAAGGTGCCAAGTCGTCCTTGTTCCTCCCTCTGCTCCATGTCTCACCTCTGATCTTAACACTCTGGAAGGAAGAGACTGAGGAAGGAGTCACATGGAGTCCTTTCTCTGCTTCCTTCCCTCCACCATATTATATGTAATTAAACATGGAGAGGACCTGAATAGAGATGCTAAATTGCAGTTTGCAATAAACATCGTGTAGCCAATTTTCCTAAAGTGGATTTGACGAGCGTTCCGCCCCGCCCCCGGTCCCAATCCTGTGAAGGAGTGAGGCTGTCTGGCAGGTACCCCAGCACGGCCTGGCTGTCATAGAATCTGTGGCCCTTCTTTGGTTTTAGCTTCTGGTATTCAGAGGACAGTGTCTCCACAGCAGCCCCACGCAGCCCCACGCAGCCCCATGCAGCCCCACGAAGCCCCACGCAGCCCCATGCAGCCCCACGCAGCCCCACGCAGCCCCTCCATCCATACACAGTTGCTGGCTTATAGCTCCATCGGGAGGGTGGTGTCTGCTGAAGGGGCATCCCGCGTTGCACTTATGGGCTCTTGGGGCTGAGTTGCATGTGTGTGTGTGCATGGTGTGTGCATCTATCCACAGGGGCTCACGTGCCTCCGGCTTCTCCTCAGACCCTCTGTTGCAGCACCGTATCCTTTGTTCACAGACATCTTGGATTGGGATACTACAACCAGATAAGCAAACCTTGTTGATCTCCATTCCTCTAGCCCCAGGAAATTTGCATGAGTACTTCTCTTCTGGATCTTCAGCCTTCCTGTTCACCCCCAACTTCTCCCACCTCTCTACTCTCTTTCCTCCTTGCAGTTAGCAGATGCTTACCTATAGGTAGGAGCATCTGGACTGTTCCACAGTTGTTTTAGTCCTAGCAAGAGGGCTGTGAGAGGATGAGGTCCAGCCTCTGGGCTCCACCAGTCTTATCGACCTCTAGCACTGCCGTCATGTCGTAGGGTACCACTGTTATCACAGCCTAGCCAGACTTGTCCCCTTGAAGCTGTTCGCCCGCCGCTCTCCATCCTAAGTTATAATGTTTCCTTCTTCCCTTCCATATTGCCTTCCTTCCTTTCTGAGACACCATCTCATGTAGCTCAGGCTAGCCCTAACTTACTATATACCCCCAAGGATGACTAGGGACTCCTGATTCTTCTGTCTCTACCTCCAGGGTTCTAGGATTTCAGGTGAGTACTGCCACAGTCACTTTATGCGATGCTGGAGGCCAAATCCAGGGCTTAGTGTATGCTAGGCGAGTGCTCTAGCACCTAAGCTACATCTCCATCCCGAATGATCTTCCTAAATTGCAAATCTGATCAGGCCCCTCCCCAATTACAATCAGCTCAGGGTCTCAGGATAAAGAGTTGGATGCTCTTCAAGGAGTGATGCTGATGTCTCTGTGTCCTGACCATGCTGTCTCCTCATTACAGAATCCCTGCCTCCTCTCTAGCTCACATGTTGTGGGAGCTACTTTTTGCTGGGGCCTCTCCAGTGCAGCCCTCTCTCAGTCAGGTCAGCCTGGCGTCTGCTGCCCTCCTACTTCCTCCACCCCAGTGACTATCCTTCTGGCTCTCTTTCGAGGTCTTGTCTGTGCACTGTGAATGACTAGTTTGACATAGCTTCCTAGCTCAGGCTCCACTAGCTTAGTGGGTCTTGATTGGCCAGTCCCCGAGGGCGGTTCTGGGAGAGTCCAAACACTAGAATCTCACCTCCCACCAGGGGGCGCTCTTGCCCTGAGCCGCCTTTGTTTCATTTTTCCTGGCTAGGACCCAAACTATATCTGGTACCCTGGGCCCAGCTGAAGAAGGCTGGCAAATTAGGAGGTGCTAAGTGGGTGGAGCGGCAGGAGAATGAACACATCCCCTATTTGGCTTAGAGTTCAGGTTTCCCTTCTACCAGTCTAGCTGTGGGGCACCGACTACCCCGACAGCAGGAACGAGAGAAAGCATTAGGGCCAAGGACTAGGGTCTCAGCCCCACTTGTACTCTTTGTTTATCAGTTAAGGCCCTGTTTCCTGAGCCTTAAGCCATCACCCTCTGGGACCACTTTAGCAAGGAAGGTGGCAGCTGTTTCAATAAGGGGCCTGATATCAAACTGTGTAATACACAGCAAAACAAAAATACCCAGGAAGGGTTTGTAAATGCATCAAGGGTTGGGAGTATTGGGAGAAACAAGGCTCAAAGAGGGTGGCAGGCTCTGAACAAGGCCTCACATGTGCCAGGGCCTGGGTGAAGGCCTCTGACTAGGTTTCTTCTAGGTTTACCCTCTCAAAGTGTCCCTTCAGTGTTACCTTCATTGTCCTTGGCCCCATCCCATTGACCTGGAGGATCCTCCCCTTGCCCCCAATTAGTGGAATAGGTACAAGTAGAAGGGGAGAAAGGAGATCAAGGAAGAAGGCCAAGAGAAGAGGCTGGCTTATGTCTGTGGCTTGCCAGGCACTGTGCCCAGTGCCTTGGCTGATTTCTGGTTTGTTTGATCTCTAAGCTTGCAGAATTAGATAATGTTATTCTTGATGAACAAAGTCCAGATTAGGGAGGTGAAGTAATTTGTTCAAAGTTCTCCAGGTGGTCAGGAGTGGACTGGGACCTGGTATGGGGGGGCAGCACGGGGCGGGGGGGGGTTTCCCTGGCCTAGGCTATAGGGGTTTCTTAGAGATGCTGGTTTTCTCATGCAGCATGGACCTGCTGTGGCTTTCTTGTCCCTTTGCAGACAGGGCCCCACCTAGCCCCTGTCCGTTCCCCCCTTTACCCCCAGTGAGGGCCCCTGGTTGCTTTGTCTCTGAGCTTCCTCTTGACAGCTGTGAGGAGGGGGCCTGGCGCTGGCCCCAGCTGGAGCACTGGCATCAAGCCCCCAGACACTCTCTGGTTACACCGTGACAAATGTGTTCCCCAGTCTCAGCTCCACAGGGCTTAGAGCAGACTCTGTCACCTGCAGGCAGCCGGACACGGCTGGAAAGAAGAACCACTAAGGGGCCAGAGGGAGCTGGAAAAGCCCATGGAAAAGAAGCAAGGGCTTCCGCAAAGAACCTATGGTGTTCGAAGCCCAGTCTTTGCTGGTCTCGTGAGGTTGGTTGTGAGTCCCTTGCTCTACTGAGAATTCCCAGAAAGGTTAAGTCAACACTCCAGAGTTCCACAGTCAGGAGCACCACTTTGACCCAGCATGACTTTTCTTTCTTTTCTTTTCTTTTTTTCTCTTCTTTCCTCTCATTTCTTTTGCCCCTTTTCTGGTCTCATTTAACAGGGGATGTCCTTGGGCTTTCTTTGTAGCCTAGGCTGGCCTTAAACTCCCGATCCTCCTGTCAACAAGCTGCTTTATCTCTCCTGCAGACTGAGCACATGAAATCCCGTGAGTTACAAAAGAGGCTCTGGCTCAGGCCCGGAGGCTGTGGACAGAGACAGACAGGGCTCTAAGCTTCTTCATGCACCAGCCTGGGGGGCTCCCTGAGAGCTGAGGATATTGTCCTCCCTGCGTGCCTGTCCCAGTGACTCGAGGCTATAACCTGCTTCCCAGCTTGCTTGCCTGCTCCTGCTGCCTCTCTTTCACAAGCATGCCTTCAGCTCTAGATGCTGGGCTCTGAGGCAGGGGCTGTTCCCTGGGTAAGCTGAGGTCAGACGCAGACACAGAAAGTATCTCACTTTAAGATGGTTGCCTTGGGTGTCTTCACAAAGCCTGGGATGAGTATAGAGAAGAGAGAGGTTAACCTTGGGTGCTCAGGTTTTGCAGAGCACAGGCCTCACTGTAGGGTTTTGAGAGCCTTATTAGAGTTCCCAGAAGTAGAAAGGGATAGCGGGATAGCAGATGATTGTGCTATATGAGAAGAAGCCTAATTGTTGAATATGGCTAGGAAACAGGCTCTAGTTAGGTATGGAGGGCAGGAGGCTGGTAGTGGGGACAGGGTAGAGCATGGTTAGAGGTTTAAATGGCTACAGCCTCTCTCATGCTGTCCCTGCCTGGGGAGAGAAACCCTGTCTTTCTGAGCAGCTGGACTGACCAGGTTCTCCCAGTGTAGCCTCCTCAAGTAAAGACTCAGGGCTGTCCTGGGTGGGTTACCTCCTGTTGGTCAGGCCAAACGGGTATGTCTGGGGGCAGTCTATGGGTTCTACAGGCAAATGGCTGTCCTGGCAGGAAAGGAAGATGGGACTCTCATTTTTGGTAGGCTGGCTTTTGGGCATGGGGGAGGGTGGGACGGAGGAAGGGCTGGTTGAGTTCTTGGCTCAGGCCCCGTATAGTGGTTTACATGGCCATCTCCCCAGCCCAGATGTAAAAGGTGGACTCTGCTTGCTGGTTAGAGGGAGGGTGCTTGGGGTCAACTCCAGAAGATCTGAGGGCAAAATCCAGCATTCTTCTGGTTTACCTGGCTATCTCCAGGTCTAGGTGGAGCAGACATTTCATGATTATTTATTTTCTCTTGGTCTTTTGAGACAGGGTTCTGCTATGCAGCCCAGGCTGGATTTGAACTAACTCCTGCAGTCTCCCGCCTTGGCCTCCCGACTGTATCAGGCACACCTGGCTCATGATTCATTTTAATGTCGTTGCTGTATGGGAGCCTGGGCTGCGTGACCTGTTCCATGGGGACAGGAAGCTTCTTGTGGTACAGGTCAGAGCAGATGTGAAGCTGGGGCAAGGTAACACCCCAAGGCATCAGGAGGTTGGGTGGGGATCATCGTCCCAGCAGGAATGAGCAGTCAGCCCCTGCCCTTCAGGCCCGTGGCCTTGGCATCTAGACTGAGCGCCTCAGATACCTAAGACCATGGGGCTGACTTCCTAGTCCGAGCCCAGTCATGTCCCACACAGCCCTGCAGTTTGCTGCTTGTTCCAGCTCCCCAACTCTCTGTTCCACTTCAATTCTGTCTTCCCAGGCCCCCAAGTGTAGCTGGCTTCTATGTCAGTGTACTTGGAGGTTGTAGGAAGCTCCCCTCTTCTGCCCAGGGGAATGCATTTCACCTCTGCCTATAGGAGCCAACTCAGGGACTTCCTTTTGACCCAGGCTGATGTACAATCTTCCTAGAGGCGTGTGGAGGAGCAGCCATGGCCTTCTTTCCTTGTTCTAAGCAGCGGATGGCTAGATGACTCTAAGACGCAGCCAAGCTCTACCTGTTCCTTCTCTTTGGTTTGCCCTCTGTTCTATCACTAATGTGGTCCTAGGCCGGGGCAGCTAAGGGCCTCTGACCATCTTATTCTAGAGCCCCACTCCTGGGAACCCTCCAGTGAAAAGAGCTTTTGTCTCTGGCCGTAGATGTTGCTTTGGCTTGGGACTTGGCTGGAGGTCACTTTGAAGTCACCTTCTGCAGTTCCCACCGCTCTGCCCTCTTGCCCTTGGTTTCTGTCTTGCTTGCCTGGGGCAGGCATAAATGATGTAAAGTGCTTAGCCCAGTGCTTGGCACATAGTCGATATGTAATAAATGGTTACTATTTTTGCTATTAGCCATTCAATAAGTAGAAATTGATGGTGCTGGTGGTGCTGAAGTTGCTGATGGTTGGGATGAGGCTCGGGCTGTTACTAGCTGTGATGCCGGTGATGATAATGGACATATTGGTACCATTTTCTCCTCCTTGGAAGCTAGGTGAGATAGCTCCTCCTCTCCTTTCTCCCTCCCTCCTCCTTCTTTCTCCTCCTTGTCTGATGTCCTGAGACAGGGTATTATGAAACCCAAGCTGGTCTTGAACTCACAATATCCTTGAGGCCCTGCTCATCCTCTCTCTAGCTCTAAAACGCTGATTTCTCGGGTTGTACCACAATGCCTGGCTTGGAAACACAGTTTGATAGAAGTGACACCCTCGGCTAAATCGTACTTGCCACCGAGAGCATCACAACTGTTGTATCTTACACGACTTTTTACTTAAGTGATCTTATTTGGCATGTCTACCGGTTAACCTCTGCAGAGAGATCAGTAACCGAGGCTCAGAGAAAATTCGTGACATGGCCAAGGTCACACTGCTGCTGGCGATGAAAGAGGAGCCTCAGAGTTCGTTCTGATTCTCAGTACCGTGCTCCGGGTAGCATGAAGGAGGATCCTGCCTGAGTTCCCCTTTGGAAATGCCTCTGCCTCCCGGTTTCTCTGCAAGGGAGACTGGCAGCTCAGCCATAAGTTACCCACTTTCTTAGCAAGTCACTGAAAACCTCCGAGTGCCAGCATCTCCTCTGGAAGATGGGAACAGTGGCACATACATTTCAGGTGTTAGTCACATAATATGTGTTTGAAGCATTCGCACAAGTGCCGGGGCACACTAGTTAACAAGCATTTCTTTTTCCCTGTAGGGCTCCTTAGGAAATATTCCTGCTACTCTTTCTCCTGCCCTTGGCTTTTCTTAGTCTTTGTACCATTAGGGTCCACTCATAAAGACACTATTATGAGTGCCTTGGTCAGCCCAGGACAAAGGGCTGGCATGCCTCTCTCTCTCTCTCTCTCTCTCTCTCTCTCTCTCTCTCTCTCTCTCTCTCTCTCTGTGTGTGTGTGTGTGTGTGTGTGTGTGTGTGTGTGTGTGTGTGTGTTGAGGACAGTCACGGTGCCTATGATGTTCCAGCAATCTAGAAGGGTCTCCTCAAGCTTCTAGCCCCTCCTACCCACCTTTGCACTTTGAGTTGTCATTAGGAGAGAAGAAGCAACTTAAGCTGAGCCCCTTCTGTCGGGCCCAGCTGGAGAGAGTTACTGGGATTTCATGCACATTCTTGGGAGAGGAGGAGCTGTCTTCCTGGTGGGGACCTTGCTCTGCAGGAACCTGACCCTCAGCCTCTTGGAGGGCAGGGTATGCCCTAGCCAAGTGAGGAGACCAAGGGAAGCCATTTGTGTCATGTGGCCATCCCTTATCCTACTGGGGACCCTGGTCCCCCCTCCTTTGTCAACTCCTGTTTCTCCCCTGCTGTTCTCAGAGAGCAGCTTGACCTAGGAACAAGGACTCAGGCTGGAAAAGCAGAACAGTGAGAGGAATTGGAGGGGCCCAAGTCTCCTCCATCTTTAGCAGTATGGCCTTCACTGGTTTGAGACGGCCTGTTTGTGCCTCTCTGGAAGAACAGATGTGTGGCATGAAGGCTGCTGTAATCTGGAAAGGGAACAGGGACTGATTAATACGGCCAAATCCTAGTTCTCACATTTGCTGGGTAAGAGTGGTGGGCAGGGCCTCACTGGCTGTAGCCCTGCCCCTCACCTGGGTAACACAGTGGAGTTGGCCCTGATGGCAAAGGTAGGGGGGCGGGAGTGGAAGTGGGGGTGGGAGGTGGGAGGGAGATGAGCAAGCCCTGAGGGTTTGAGGGAGGTTGGGCTGGCCTAGCTCCTCATAAATTGCAGCACTTGGGAGATGTGTGCAGGCCTCTTGACTGGGCAGCTCAGTGGTGCTGGGTCAGGAGGCGTGGGTGCAGGTGAGCCAGCCCCAAGGGCATGAGAGTAGGAGAGCTGCCCCTGCCTCCTGCTGATGGAGTCATTGGGTGGCCTAGCCAGAGCACTGCTGGAGAGCACACCCTGGTGGTGTGGATAAGGGAGAGCCAGGGGGCTGACCAGCTCTGCTACCACTGAGGCCCAGATCCAGGGCTCTGAGTTGGCCCAACCCAAAACCTGTATCATCTGTTAATGGCTGGGAGAGTGAAAGGGCCAGACCTGCTGATCAAAGCTGCAGACCTCCATGACACAGGGCACCAACAGGGTAACTGGGAGGAGTCCCGATGAGGATCATGTATTGATGGTGTCACAGAAGCCAGAGATATTGAACTCGATCAATGACTCAAAGTAATGACCATTTGCAAGTGAAGATGTGTGGACAGAGGGATGTACACTGGGACACACTACAGATTCCACGATGAGATGTTTTCTATGCTTTGGTATATATATTTTTTGGGAGGGGGGAGGTTGCAAGGGTGATCAGCAGATATGAGGGGAGATGAAGATGAGTGGGGCTGGGGTGCATGATGTGAAACTCACAAAGAACTAACGGCAGGGAGGGGATCCTGGCTTCTGGAGTCACCATCCCGAGCCTGGCAGGAAAGCTGGGTGGAGCAAAGGTCCCAGGGCTGGGCTGAGCCCATAGAAACTAAACCTCACCAGCTTGCGGTTGGGGGTCGCCTGGGAGCAATGTAAACAGCAGGTTCAAGGCCCATCCCAGGCCTGGCTAAGACCACTGGAGTCAGGTCCAGGAGCTTTGGGCTTGAGTCAGGGATCTTTGCCTGGGATCCCCAACCATCTTCCCACCTCAGCTGTGGTCCTGAGCAGGCACTCCACATGCCTCAGGAAACCCTTGCTGTATACAGGGTAGAAACCCCAGGGGAGCTCCTCTTTTATCTACCCTGATAAGGGCCCACATTCCCCTGGCTTACTTTCCTGAGACTGATGGGGGGGGGGGCACACGGGACACTAAGAATGTTGAGTGATGACATCACTAAAATTGTCAGCGCTGATTGGCTGTGATGCTGCTCACTTAGAGTGCTTGCTTAGCATGTAAGAAGCCCTGGGTTTCTCTCAGCCAGTTCTGTGGGCTTCCTGCCAGTGAGGTACCTTAATTAGATGTTGAGGTATCCTTGGTGGGGAAGGATTTCAAAAGGTCATTGAGTGTTGGCCCATTACAGTGTATGGTCAGCGGAGGTCAGAGGACAAATTTGGGGGAGTTGATACGTCCTTCCACCATGTGGGATCTGGGGATGGAATACCATGTGAAGATGACATTCTGGGCACCAGGACACTTATTCCATGTCTCAGGTGACCTCACAGGAACCCTGGAAGTGGACATCAGTGTCTTTTCTTTACTCTCTTGGCTCCAAGTCTCCGGGCAGTCTTGATGACTCTGAGTGAGTCTAGACCTGGCCCCACCTCTGTGCCTATGTGTCTAGGCTGTGCGTTGAGATTCTTGGCTGCCACCTCAGACAGGGGCTCTCTAATTGTGAGTCGATGGAAACCTGTGGGCCATAGTTTTAGCCCACATAGTTTCTTTTCCTTTTTTTCTTTCTTTCTTTCTCTTCTTGTCTTTCTTCTTCCTCTTCCTCCTCCTCCTCCTCTCCTTCTCCTCCTCCCCTCCTCTTCCTCTCCTCCTCCTCCTCCTCCTTCTTTTTTTTTGAAACTCAGCTTGGCCTTGCACTTAGAACAATCCCCCTGTTTCAGCCTGAGTGTTGGGTGACAGGCATAAGCCATTATACTTGGATTATCTCAAATATTTATTGAGTGTTTCTAAGGAAGAAGGAAGGAGGGAGTGTGATAATTTATGGACAGAATGAGTGAATGAACAAATGAACAGAGTTGGATCAAGACCCTGCCTCGTGTGTTTATCCATGAAATCCCCTAGCTCTTTAGAACGCCAGTTCTTTCTTGTGTGCTCAGTGGGTGCAGCTCAGGGAGCACTTGGCTTGGACTCAGCAGGCCTGGGTCCCAGTTCTGTCTGCTGCTCATCACTGTGTAACTTTGGGGAGGATGTCAGACATCCCCACCCTGGGGACAATCCTCAGTTAATCATGCTGGGCAAATCTGCCTCTTGCTTACCTGTCCAGGGGACAATGAAGATTATGGGACATAAGGTCCCACTTCAGAAGTCCAGAGCACCTTGTCATTTGAGTCCCTGCCTGCTGCTGACACGTTCTTGTAGGCTTTGCTCTGCCCTAGCTCTGTGAGCTCTGCCATTTTCCCAGGTCACTTCTGTTTTACGACATCACCGTCTTTTCCAAGAAATCTTTCTTCTTCATTCCTGTCTGCTTCTCATAGCTCAAGTTGATATTCAACATGGTTTCCCACAAGCTCAGACTGTACCTGCCTGCCCTGGGGCACTTATCATTCTGTCAGTGAAACATGTATGAGACCCACATTGCCATTCCAAGAGTACAGTACATAATTCCCCATGTCTATCCTTAGTGTATACACACACAGACATGCATGCCCGCGCGCGCGCGCACACACACACACACACACACACACACACACACACACACCAGAGTCTCCCTAGGTAGCAGTCTGGCTTTGAACATATTATATAGCCCAGGCTGGCCTTGAACTCATGGCAATCCTCCTGCCTCAGCTTATAGACATGTCACTCATATACCTTTCCTTTATTCTCTGCCTTTCTCCCCACTTACATTGACTTTGTTCTTTGACAATTTCACCTCCATAGAAACTACATTCTGACTATGGTAACTACTCACCTTTCATCCTGTTAGCCTCTCCTCCTCTCTGCAAGCCCCTTTCCACATTTATGTCTCATGTAGCCAAGGCTTTCCTCAAATATATGGTGAAGCTGAGCTGAGGATGGCCTTGAACTTCTGATTTTTCTGCCTCCACTTCCTGAGCATAGAATTTTGGGTTTAGTTGTGCACCATCATGGCTGATTTATGCTGTGGTGGGGATTGAACCCCCAACTTCGTGGCTAGGCAAGCACTCTGCTAACTGTTTTGTGCACGAGAACCCCTTTAAAAGCCTTTGGTCTTTATGGTGGTAGTGGCTAGCAAAGGGTAGGACTGCCAAGCGGTTAGAGGAGTGCATGGCCTTCGAGGCAGCCTGGCTGGCGTTAGAAGACCAGTGTCTAACCAGCTGGTGTTGTGACTTTGGACGTCTCTGTCTGTTCTTCATTTTCCAGTCTCTCTGGGTGATGGTTGTAACACTAATGTCTCCCAGGGCTAGGGTGCAGGGCTGATCCGGTAAAGTGGTCTGAGCAGGGTCGGGTCCTTGGTGATGCAGTAAGGCAAGCCGTCATTGAAGTATCTGGTCACTTTGTGATTCCAGACAGTATACGCATGTAAGGCGTCCTTACTGCACCTCAGTTTCCTCATCTGGGCTTGGGGGGAAATGATTGCTGAGTTCCCACCTGCTTTAATGCATTCTATCACGAGCAGATACTGTACCTGTATCTGTACCAGATACTGTATCTGTGATGGCCAATCTCTGGGGATATTCAGGAGGCTGGCAAGATGGCTCAATGGTGCACATAACCCAGTGACCTGAGTCTGCTGTGTGGACCTCACATGGTGGAAGGAGACAGCTGAGTCTTGCACGCTGTCCTCTGACCTTCACACAGATGCTTGCCTACCTCACCGATAGAGATGTGATGTAAATAAATGAAGATGTTCAGAAATAATTGTAGCAGAGTGCAATTGTTTGCGGCTGTAAATTCAACACTCGAGACTCTAAGTCGGGGGGATTCCCTGGTGGGTAAAGGGCAGGGTCAAGAAGTCTGGGCTTTGTGGTGAGACTCTGCCTCAAAACAGAAAACAAGGATTGGCTATGGTTTGGCTCTGATGTGCCCTCCGTGGACTTGGGTCAGAGATCTGGTCCATGGAGCTACCGAGAGACCAGTGTACACTAACCTCACAAAGGATTGATCTTTTGAGAAGTTCACGGCTGGTGGGCTGTCAGGAGCTGTGGCTTGGCTAAGGGAAGTGGGCCACTGGGCTATGCCATGGGAAAGGTACACTGTGACCGTCCCGCTTCCTGACTGTAAGGAAGCAGCAGCAGCAGCCTTCCTCCACTATGGCATGTGGAATTTAGTCTCTCACAGGGGCCTAGAGACCGAGCAGGTGAAAAATCTGAAAGCGAGGGCCACAGAACCTTCCTTGCATCACGTTTCTCTCAGGGCTTTCGACGCAGAGGTGGAAAACTAAGACCGCCTCTGTGCTGAACACATGCGGACTGTTCCTTGTCATTATTCCTGAGACAATGCACCATGACAACTCTTAAACTGTCACCTAACCATAACCAGTGTTGCAAGTAATCTAAAGATGGCTGGAGGCACACAGGAGGATTGTGTGGGTTCTGTGTGAACGAACGCTGCACTGTTTTATATAAGGGACTGGGACATCTGTGGACTTTGGTATATGGAAGCCCTGGATTTAACCCTCTAATGGGATCAAAGGATGGCTGTCTTCTAAAACTAGAGGAGAGATATTTTGCTGGGGATTTTCATGTGTTGGGCTTCGAGGACAAAGGAATAGGGCACATGGCAGAACACTGGCAGCTTAGGCTTTGAGACTAGCTTCTGATCTCCAAGAAGGG
This sequence comes from Rattus norvegicus, assembly GCF_021556685.1. Taxonomy (NCBI): domain Eukaryota; kingdom Metazoa; phylum Chordata; class Mammalia; order Rodentia; family Muridae; genus Rattus; species Rattus norvegicus. The sequence continues at coordinate 51,878,624 of NC_141541.1, read as the reverse complement.
CTGGGGAGAGCCTTACTAGTTAGTTGGGCCCTGGTGCCGTCCTTCTTCCAGAGCCTCCAAGAACAGCCACTACCAATCAGCTGAGTGCTTTTAATACCAAAAGGTTTGAGGATGTCTCCCAGAAGAATTTCATGTAAGGGCACCCACTTTTCATTACTTAAACCTGGCCTTTTCCTCAAGTAAACAGAGAGGAAACCTCTGGGGATAGAGTAAAGTCACAATCTTCATGGGGGTTTGTCTCTGCCTCCACTATGGCATACGAAGCCGCTCCTGCTGTAGTTTTCCCTGTAGGAAGGGCTTCTCTGTTCATCTTGTCATGGAGGGGGCATGGATAATTTTTGTTACCAGAGAAGATGCTTCACTTCTCTGCAGGGAAGGATGGGGAGGTTGGTCTGTCACTAGTGAGGTGGGTCAAGCCCTATGACTGGGCTGTCCCTTCCCCCTCTGCAGCTGCTGACCAGCAGAATCCTCTGCAAGCCTCTGTCACTATCACCCCAGGCACCTGGTCCCAGCATCCACTGCAGTGGATGCAGAGGGCCTGGAGTGGGGTGTGGTGATTCATCACTGTGAAGTTTTGAGGAGTAGGGAACTTGGCTGTCCTGCCCCTGCAATTTTGTTTCCAGAAGCACCTCAGGGGAAGCCACCATGCTCCCATGTCTGCAGCTCTTTGTTCCACATGCGGAGAGGGACCGTGCCCTCCCTGTTCATTTCTGTCACGGAATCAGAGCTCACTTGATGAGATCTGGCAGAGTAAGGTAGGAGAGCCCAGCCCTGGGACTCAGCCCTCTCCAGTGCTTTCCTTTCCTGCTCTCTGGGGTCCAGTTCTAACCAATGCTCTTCCCCTGTAAGTCACGATAGTCATTTGGAGAATAAACATGAGGTATGCCCTGTCCCCTGCCTGCCTTTTGCTACCACCCCCACCCAGGAACTGAACTATTTAGGAGCCCACCATGGGGGAGAGGGACAAAAGATGGTTTCTGAGTAAATTTCACATTTTGTGGTTAAGGTGGCACCATTGACACCGTAAGCTAGCCAGTGACTCCAGCTCTCAGGTTCTTTAATGTTGGTGCTTCCTCACCTCTTTGGGACAGCCCCACCCCCCAGGGTACTAGTCATTCCCTCATCCCCCCCTTTCTTGCTCTCTCCATCCTCCTCTGGCTCCCAGTACTTCCTAGGTCCCTAAGAAGACTCCAGTATACAGGTACCAACCTCTTGTTCTGAGCTCTGGGGAGCATGTGCCAACCGCCTCCAAACTCTTTGTGCATGTGTGCTCATGTATGTGTGCAAGCGTGTGTACACATGTGTTTGGAGGCTGGATGTGGATGCTGGGTACCTTCCTCTTACTCTCTACCTTATGTTGGGAGACAGGGTCTCTCAGTGATTTGGCTAGCCTGGGCAACAATCCCCAAGGATGCTGTCTCTTTCCACAGCACTGGAATTACAGGTGGGCGCCAGACCTTTTTTTTTTTTTTTTTTTTTTTCTTGTTATAGAACCCCTTTGAAAGCCCAGATCATTAATAGTCAGAAAAAAAAAACCACTCAAAACGTCACTAGTCATCAGAAAAAATGCAAATTAAAGCCATAATAAGATAGCATTAGGTCCTTGTTGAGATGACTAAAAGTGAAGAGACGACAGCAAATGTGCAGAGTAGTAGAGCCACTGGAACGTACACACATCATGCTGCCAGGACTTCCCCTTAGACAAATCCAGCTGCATCTGTCTCCAGCTCACTCTCAGGTCGGTTCCAGCAGACATCATTGTGACAGGCTCCACAGTAGATACAATGTATATAGCAACTGGGTGTGTGGTCATCTCAGACAGGTGCCCTGTCCACAGAATAAATACACTGTAGCCTGCACACACATACAATGTCATAATACATAACTAGGAAACAAACATCAGAAGACTCCTGCAAACTGTCCTCTGGCCCCTTCACACATGCCACAGTACATGTACATATGTGCGTCTACACATACACACACACACACACACACACACACACACACACACACACACACACACACATAATAAAATAAATCTTTGAAAACATTAAGAAAAGGTAGGCTCATGGCTCCAGAGGAGGGTCTTCTCTGGAGGAGTGGTGTATGAGCCTTTGTCTTGATGTACGTGTGCGCACATAGAGCTGGACCCGACAGTCTGAGCACTTTACCCTTGGCAAATGCGGAAGTTAAAAAAATTACAACTAGGGCTGGAGAGATGGCTCAGCGGTTAAGGGCATTGACTGCTCTTCCAGAGGTCCTGAGTTCAATTCCCAGCAACCACATGGTGGCTCACAACCATCTGTAGTGGGATCCGATGCCCTCTTCTGGTGTGTCCGAAGACAGCTACAATGTACTTATATATATATAATAAATAAATAAAATCTTTAAAAAAATTACAACTAACTCTCATAAAAGAGTTCTGATAAGGAGGTGGAGGCCTATCCTCTTGCTCTCCTGGAGTATTCTGAATTCCTTTTTCTTTTTTAATTAATTATTTTGCAGTGCTGGGGATCAAACCCAAGGCCTTCTGCATGCTAGACAAGGGCTCCATCACGAGCTACAGCCCCAAGCCCCCATTTCTACAGATGGAACTTCTGGAAAGACCCAGAAGTCTTTTCGCGGAAGTAGATATAGTCTTTTGTTTCTGTAAGTAGTCCCAGTCCCCTGCTAAGGAAGGTGGAACAGTGTGGAGGTCCTAACCAAGGCTACTTATGCCAGCTACCACCCCAAACTGGAAGCTCGGATGAAAATACCAAGAGGGTGGTGGCCACCAGAGCTTGTACTGTGCAGAGTGCAGGACAAATCATCACCCATGATTTGATGAGTGTCCTAATAGTTGACGTCCTAATTAGGGAGACAAATAGAGCTAAAAGTTATGGTAAGAAATGATATTACCTTGGCTAAGCCTGACTGAACACCCTCTCTGTCCAGGGATATATGTTGAATGCCTGAAACGGAGATTGTTTTCATTTGATCTGCACAGCCACTGCCTGTGCTGGGTACCACTCTTATCGTCTCTCCAAACAGTAGCTCTATGAACCATCTTTAGTCCCCGCAGCAGCTTGTTGACACAGATTGAGACAAAGCTCAAGGACAGGTAGCGATGTGCACAGGTCCATGCCGCTGACACTTGGTGCACCAAGGGATTGAATTCTGTCTGCTTCTTTTCCCTGCTTTTCGCACACGCTCACAGTGAAGCATGTGTTGCCATCAGAACCGATGATCCAATCACCTTCCAAAAAATGGCAGCAGGCTGAAGTGCTGACCCTGATCATTGAGATAAAATGTAGCAGAGCCACATGAAAACCACCACAGGTGATGGGGATAGACGGTCCTAGTATAGGGCAAGGGGAGACCATGTTGGAGCAAGCACACATGAAAATTCATCCATCTGTCCAACCATTTATCCACCCATCCATCCATCATCGTTTTTCTCCCTGTCTACTTATGTAATCCATCCATTTACCCATCCATTGTTCTTCTTTCCTCCCTACCTGTTGGGGGAGGGGTTCACACGCTATGTATTCAAATGCTGATTATTGTGCCCAGAGATCTTGTTTTGGTCCAACATTGGCACTGTCAAGCATCTCCTGTCTCGGTGTTATGTAAAATTAGTTTCCCATCACTTGTGATTGGTTAACCAAGAGCTGATCAGCCAACAACTGGGCAGGAGAGGAGGGAGGACTTTCAATTCCACTGAGAGGGTCTCTCGGTGGGTGCCAGGGAAAGAGACAATTCCCCATGAGGCCCCCAGGGAGAGTCACTGTAAGAGGACAGATGGAGCAGAGGCTGCCAGGGTAAGACTAAGAGGCAGGTAATGGGGCACGTGGGTGGGTAGCAGGCAGCATGGTCAGGTTAAGGTAGGTGAGAACCCTGCCTAGCCACAGTGCAAGAGGCTCACTAATAAATATACCAGGTCTCGGTGTCATTATTTCAGCATAGAAAAGCCTAGACTTTTACACCTACCCATATATTTACTCACCCATTCTGTCCATCCCTTTGTCTGTCCCATCTGTCCCATCCACCCTCACCTATCCATCCACATATCCATCCATCTGCCCTCCTAATCTTCCCTTCCTCCCAATCTTCCTCCTTTTCCCCTCTCCATCTACTCAGAAACTCAACCACCAGGATCGAGCCTTTCTGTGTCCTATGCCGTTGCTATGAAGTCAGCTGCTTTGGCTGTGCCTATGGAACAAGAGTGGGTAGGTCAGCATCAGAGAGGGCACACAATTTCCCACCCCTGCACTGTCATCTTGTCCTGGTCACACAGTTGTAGGCAAACAATATTTTGTCTGTGCCCATGAGGATGAGAGGGAGATGGTGTTTTGTTCCCCCAGGAACACTGGGATTGTCAAGAATTGACTTCATTTCTTGGAGTAATTTCAGGTTCACAGTGAGACCGAGTGGAAGACATAGAGATTTCAGAGACTCCTGCCCTTACATACAAACAGCCTCCCACCCTCAGCGGTCCCATGGTGGAGTGGTATATGTGTTACAGTGGATGATCCCACACTGACACCTCATTGTCACTGCAGTCTGGAGGGGACAGGTGCCGGGTGATGCCAGCTTGAGTGCTGGCTCTGTACTGGCCTGGAGACCATGCCTTCCCAGAGTTGCTGACCAATTGCACCAAGACGTAAGCCCAGCCTCGCGTGGCTCCCAAGGGCAGGTGCCTCACTGCTGTGGGGTTCAGTGGCCTGATGATTACTGTTCAGGTCAGGGATAAGCAGTTGTGTAAACAGTTTCGTAATATCCAAAGGGCTATCCTAGGAGACAGGCTGAGTTATTATTCTGTGTGTCCAAATCAGTGGGTGAGACTTGGGGAGGGAATATCTTGCTGTAAGTCGAACAGCCTTGGGTAAGGCAGGGTTACCCAGGATAACATGAGCTATGCTGATTTATCAACAGAGGTGTCCATTGGATGCTTGGGGATATAGCCCTGCCTTGCCTTTGGAGAGGTTGGGCTGTGTGACCCAAAGGTCTCTTTTGACTGTCACTTTTACGAATTCATGTGCCTTCAATTCTACTGAGCACCTACTGTGGGGCCCTCTTTGCTTAGCGCTAGAGATGAGGTAGACGACCTCTCCCTCTCCTGCGTCTACAGTCCAGTGAGGAGGGCAACTTGTGTGGCTCCATTACTTGTTGCTCCTCGGTTTGTAGGTTGTGGGATTCTCCTGAGGCTGACGGACCTAAGGATGTTGTAAAATGCAAAAGAGGTCATGTGCTGGCTAGTTTTATGTCCACTTGACACAAGCTAGAGTCATTTGGGAAGAAGAAACCTCAATTAAGAAAATGCGGTCACATTGGCCTGTGGGCAATGCTGGGGTGCATTTTCTTAATTAGTGATTGACGTGGGAGGACTGGCCTATTGTGAGTGGTTTACCCATGGGCAGGTGGTCCTGAGATGTTAAGAAAGCAGGCCCAGCAAGACTTAGGGAACCAGTCAGAAAGTAGCACTCCTCGGCTTCTGCTTCAGTTCCTGCCTCCAGGTTCCTGCCTGCGTTCTTCCCCTGACTTCCTTAGCTAAAGGACTGTGGTGTGGACATATGAATGAATAAACCCTTTCCTCTCCAAGTTGCATTTGGGTATGGCATTTTACCCCAACAATAGAAAGGAAGTTAACCAAGAGAGGCTAGATCCTTCAGTTGAGAGGAAACTGGCTGTGAGGTCAGGGGACCTGCGGATGTCGGAATCAGCCATCCTCTCAAATGTTTTCATTCATGGTGGAATACACGCCTTCTCAGGCCCTTTGGGCAGGGAGAAGGGCAGAAAGGGTATAAGCATTGCTACCTTCCCCTTTTCTATCATGAGGGTCCTTTCTTGTGTCCCTAACTGGGCCCTAAGGGAACTGTCAATTTCCTTCTTGAAGCACATTCACTTCTTCCAACCCCACAGTCCTGGAATCTTCATTCACAGGGGACCTATGGAAGCTCCTTCTGGAAAGTTCCCAGAGCCCCCACATCCAGGAGTGGGGTAACATCAGAATACCTGCTTACAGCTATAGCTATTCCCTGGTCCTCTATTTGCCTCCAGGTGATGATCTCTGTGACAGACATCATCCTCCAGGACATTATGTCTTGGAGGAGGATGATGAAGGGGGTTAATAATGATAATAATGGCATATTTGGTACCTAAGCCCTATTTTACCATGTTACCTAACTACCCAACTACTCTGCTGTTCAAGATACTACGCATGTTATTAGCCAATGGCACCCCCCCTCTCTCTCTCACACACATACACACACTCACACTCACACACTAGGGTATTGCTTTATATCCAAGGCTTGCCCTGACCTCACAATCCAACTTAGCTTCCTGAGTTCTAGGAGTACAGACTTACAGTCAAGTATCATCATGCTTAGTCAGGCTCCTATCTCAGGACCCTCCCCTTCTTCATGATTGACACCTGAGGATGCTCACAACGTCATGTTGGAGGCTTTGGATCTGGCTGTCTTTTAAACTGTCCTAAACTGTTTGGGGATTGCATGTTAAAAGTTCCCAAGCGCCAAGGTTCTGCCTCTATCTGCCTGGGGCAAAGTTTGGAATTTTAAAACCTCAACTGTGAGGGCTAATCTTGATTGTCAACATGATAAGATTTAGAATCATTATGGAACACATCTCTTGGTGTACCTCTGAGAGATTATCTAGATTTGGCTAATTGAGTTGGGAGGATCCATCCTAAATGTGGGCAGCACTATTCCCTAGGCTCAGGCCGCAGACCGAGTGAAAAAAAAAACTGAACATGAACACTTATTCCCTCTGCTTCCTGACTGTGGATACAATGTCATCAGCCCTTGAGCTCCTGACCCTATGACTCCTTCACTGAGAAGAACCTCACAGTCAGACAGGGAATCAGAAAAAACTCTTCCTTAAATTGCTTTGGTTAGCTATTCTGTCAAAGCAACAAGGCAAGTAATTAATGCATTGGGTGATTCTGGATTAAGTAATCTGTGTTCACTGGAGCTCATGGTGTACATAAAAGGTGCTATTGTGTTCGTTCTCAAGGCAGACATACCAACTCCTGTCCTGGTCTTAGCCTGGAGTTCAGGGTGAACTGGATATGATGAGGCCAGAGGTGGAGTGGAGTAGGCGATGTGGAGTGTTTGTGCATGTCTCTGTCTCTGTTTCTCTGTCTCTGTCTCTGCCTCTCTCTCTCTCTCTCTCTCTCTCTCTCACTGTGTGTGTGTGTGTGTGTGTGTGTGTGTGTGTGTGTGTGTGTGTGTGTGTGTGTGTATGCTATTTATGGCGTGGCTCTCTCTGTGTGTCCCTGGCTATCCTGGAGCTCGATTTGTAGACCAGGCTGGCCTTGAACTCCGAAATCAGCATGCCCAAGTGCTGGGATTAAAGGTGTGTGCCACCATTGTCTGGCCCCCTTATTATTTTAGATCATCCATTGACATTTTTCCCAGGAAGTCTTCCTCGATGAGTCTGCGACTGTCACCTCTACTCAGTGCTCAGTGTAGCTCTCGCATGCCTACTTCATGCTCCACTGAGGGCTTGTATTGCTTCTTGGTCAACAGAAACTTGCTTTCCCTCCTCTAGTTTCTTGACACCTCACTTCCCATTCCCCACTCTCAGAGGTGGCCCTCCCCATGAGTGAGCTCATAAACACTTACAGGCTATGTCTGGGTTTATCCCTAGTTTCCTCTCTAGACTTCAGCTCTCCACATACAGAGTGAGGGGGCTGGACTAGCATGGTCACATTGGAACAAATAATGTAAGATGCTAAGGTCTGACGTCTGCCCAGAGTACTTGAGACCCACCAATATCTGCATAACCCCTATGTATTCAAGGTCAAGGTAAAAGGTCATGCTGTGTCCACTCAAACAAAATGGGTAATTCTCATCCTCTGCAGCCACAGCCTTGCGCTGCCATAGCTCTCAGCCCGAAGGCCAATGACTAATTTGGAACCTAGGTTCCTTGGTGCTCTGAATTCTTGGAATGGGGATAATCAGACTAGCATAGTGACTTGGCTTCTAGTGACCCAAAATGTGAAAGACTACATGATCAAATATGGGAATCCTAAAGGTCAAGTTTATTTCCTTAGTCATCTACAACAGACTCAGAAGATTTGCTCAGAGAATGGTCTGCCAGCTGGACATGGGCGATAGTGGCCTGCAGGAAGCACACTTTGCCTTATGCAGGCAGGGGCTGCCTCAGGTCCTAACCTTGGGGTCCCTGCTCTATCTGTCTGGGGCATTGGTCAAAGATTTAAGTTTAGACAGGAGGTCCTATGGTCTAACTAACTAGTATGAAGTTTCTCCTAAGCCAGAATACAACTAGGAAGCTGAGTGTAGATGCTGTCCTCCTCAGTTAGGCATCAGGCCTCAGGCCTGGGGAAGGTGTGGTCTGGCTTCTCCAGAGCCAAGCTCCACCCACAGAGGCTGTGTCTGAGACTAATTGGCTTGCCCTCCTTCGAAGCTGGAGAAAGTCTTGGCTAATTTGCCGGAACGCTCTAGTTAAATGCCAATTAGGGTGTTCTGTCCACTGCTCTCTTCCAATATATTAATAATGTAATTAAGCATTTATTGCTCCCACAAATTAAAAATTAACTTAAACAGACAGCCTGAAAAACTGAAGAAATAAACGCTCAGACAACCAATTTGCATCCCATTCGAATATCAACACCCTAAACACAGCTCAGCCCTGGTGAGGGACTCAGCCAGCTGCCAACAGCTGTGGGCTCCGCCTCTTCTATGCTGGATTCTGCCTTTCTGTACTGCTCAAGTCTTAGGTGTGGAGGAGGTGGCCTTGTTCCCACGTGGACCTGAGATCTTTCTGCTAAGCAATCCACTTGGCTTCTGTGGTCCTTGTCCCTAACCCCATTCCCTCCCCCAGGAGCCCGAGGATCTACGGTGTGGATCATGGTGGGTAGGAAGGAGCAGTCCCTGAAGCCCCTGCCCTCCCACCCTCTGGGTCGATTTGTCTTGCATTCCAGTCCAGGAGATGGGAAGCAGATGGTGCTGGCATGGGGAGGAGGAGGAGGAGGAGGAGGAAGAAGAAGAGGAAGAGGAAGAGAAGGAGAAGGAGGAGGAGGAAGAGGAGGAGGAGGAGGAGGAAGAGGAGGAGGAGGAGGAGGAGGAGGAGGAGGAGGAGGAGGAGGAGGAGGAGGAGGAGGAGGAGGAGGAGGAGGGGGGACTGGAGAATCCAGAGAGTTGAGCTACCCCCAACCAGCCCCCTGGGAGAGAAGGGCGAGGACCAGGGAGAGCTGCTGGGATGATGGGGCTGTGTCCTCAGAATAGAAGAGGCAAGGCTGGAACCCCCCTCTTCCAGGGTCCGTCTCCAGGGATCTAACACAGCAGGCACTCCACTGTGGAGCTCCTCAGAGCCACAGGGGACCTGGCGGAGGGGTGGTGACTCTTAGGAAATGGGCAATAGGAGAGGGACCTGGGGAGGGGTGGTGATTGACACAAGAGCTCTGGAGCAGGGGCTGCCTGTGACACTAGCCAGATCAGGCTTTCCTCAGCTGTGTACTTCTGTCATCTATATCTTACCCTGCACCCCCATGCCTCGGCTCTAGCCAGCAGATGCCAGCCATCCCTTCCCTGTGCCCCACACAGCTCATCCTTCTCATAGAAGGATGCCTCCATTGCAGCCTGCAAGGACTCAACAATGCCTGCAAGGCGGCCACTGTGGCCCCTCAATGAGTCCCTATTACAGAATCGGGTACTCTGCTGTGGTGCCTCCTTTGTCTTCCCCGCTGTCTGGCTATGTCCTTCTCTTGCTCCCCCCCCCCCCCCCCCGCAGTGACAAGAGGCAATTGGGCTTGTTTTAAACACTTTATTTATAAAAAAGTACATTTTTTCTCAGTACATTTTCAACCCATCTTTTTTTTTTTTTAATACAAGTAAAAGGGGGCAGGGCAACTCCTTCCCCCTCCAGGTCAGGACCAGGAGAATCTGCTGGGCTGTCCCCGGGACCAAAGAGGAAAAGAGTGACATAGAAACTGAAGCAAAGGAAGCTTAGTCACACTCAGGTGAGGGTGACAGCTCCTCCTGGATTTTGTTTCCATTTATTAAAAAAAAAAGAAAAGAAAGAAAGAAAAAGCCACCCCCTCACTCCCAGCCCATTCCTCACAGCCAGGGTCAGAAAGCAGCATCAGTGAGGCGGGTTCCTCACCTCTGGTTATCTCTGGCCCAGGTCAGCTTGAGCCACCTGCCCTCACCAGGAGAGGGTTTCAGTTGGCAGTTAGGCTTGGGGAAGTCTCTACCTGGACCCCCCAGAGGCCTGGGAGCACCCCCCTCCTCCCAGGAAAGGGAATGCAGTGTCTACTGGGCTCAGAGGGGTGGCCTCACCCACCTGACATGAGTCCTGATTCTCCCATCTCGAGGACGGCAGGAAGTTTATTGCACCAGTGACTGGGGCACACTGGGGTGGCCGGCAGAGGGTGTGCCTTCCCAGGGCTTGGGGCCCGAGCATTAGTATGGGTTTCCCGTTCGTTCCTCGTGTGTATTTGTGCACACACACACCTGTGCTTGGCCTGTGGAAGGCGTGTGTCGGCGTGCTGGGCATGTGTTCACTAATCGTGTGTTGCTGTTTTTCAGGTCCGTCTGGTAAAAGAGACTCTGAGGGTTGTTGCACACCAGAACAATACCAAAATCTGTCGGGAAGCAGGGTCCAGGGGCAGTGGAGAGACAGGAGGGGGAGGGCAGCTAGGGATGACAACTGGAGGGGTCTGGGCAGGTAACACACCAGGTTCACTCTCTGCAGTCTGGCAGAAGCTCAGCTGTGTTGGAGGCAGGAAGGTGAAGCAGAATGCCCTCCTCTCTGCTACACTGTCAGCCAGCTGTGTCCACTGTCCCACAAACACAGGGCAAAGAAAGGCCCCCTCTTTGGGCCCAGCTACTGACCCCTGCTTTATGCCCTCTCTTAGCCCAGGTGGCAGCTGCCTGGAAGCGCTTGGTGCCACAGCTGGGGACCCTAGATCCTGCTGCATGGATCCTATAAATTGTGCTTTGCTTGGGGGAAAGGCGTGCAGGTCTGTAAAGGGAGCTCAGGTGCTTTGTCCGGGCCCAGGGCCTCCTCAGTTCATCACAAGACAAGGGATAGGGGATGACCGTGAAAGGTGAGAGACGCGGAGGGTGAGTCTTTTAGTCTTATGGCCCCAGAGGGACAGAAATGCCCCTGTGGGGGTAGTCAAGGTTCTGCCACCTGCCTTGGGAAGAAGGGGACCAAGGAGAGGGATGGAGTAGCATGAGGATCAGGACGAGCTGTGACATGGGAAGGACATTAATACTTCTGGGAGAAGCAGCCCAGCTCCTCCATCTTCCTCCGCCCTGTGGCTAGAAAGGCCCCAGAATCGTCTCCAAACTTCGCCCCATCCAGTGTCCCCAATACCAAGAGGGGAGAGCCGCCCCAGGGCTGGCATGGCTTCAGACTTCTGCTACGTGGCTACTGGGCGGCCTGGGCTGGGACTAGGGCAGTGAGGGCCTGGCAGAAGGGCCCCAACTGGTGGGCTGTGGGACGTCAGAGATGGCGCTTGGACTGGGAATTTAATAGCAGCACCAGGGAAGAGTGGGGTGAGGGGCTGGGGCTCCCTCAGGAAGCCTATGGCAGGGTGGGTCAGTGCCCGTGGGGCACAGAATGGCCTACCTCCCTCTCCCCAACATTTGCTATCCCTCAGTGAGTGTCACCTTGGGCTGAGTTAGCTGAGATTCTGACAGGCAGGCCCTAGGCATGCCCATTTAGAATGAGGGTAATCTGGGGGGGGGCACAGATGGAGAAACTGAGGCACTTTGAGCTTGGGGACAGAGGGCTAGGAGGGACCTTTCTCCATGCACTCAAGAGAAGGCCCCAGCCCCAAATGGCTGATGAAGCCAGAATCCCATTCAGAGAGGGAGTCTGCATGCAAAGGAAGGCCCTTCCACACTCCCCTCTGGTCAGCATGGCACCAGGAGAGACCGAGCAGGAATCAGACTATGGATAAGCAGCAAGTTCTTGGGGGCCCCTGCACTTTCTTTGAGGGCTGTGGCATCTAGGCCAGCCTTCCCCTATGAGATACCAGCAGTCCCTTCGGACTGTTTGCAGAGCTCCCGCAAAGCAGCCTTCTCCATATCAATACTTCTGTGCCTCAAGTTCCTTCCCGGGACCCCAGCCCTGACTTTCCAGAAGAGTCAAGTGTTGCTAGCACTTGACAGATAAGGAGACATCTGAGAAACCTGTATACTGTAAGGAAAGGTTGGAGCGACACTGAACTCTTAGAGTGGCAGAAGTGTGTGTGTGTGTGTGTGGGGGGGGGGGGTGTTCACCCTAGCTGTCTCTGGATGCTTCTGTGAGCTGATCCCTTCCTGAGCTGGGAACGAGTAAGAGCTGGGGCAGAGGGGTGAGCCTCGGGCAGTGTTCAGCCTGGGCAGGGCATGAGAGATTGGCATAGGCCCAGGGATGTGTGCATGGATATGTGTGCACGTGTTGGCAGAGGCATGTAGGAACTGTGGGTAGAGTCCACCTGGGGTCACCCACTGTGTAGAGAACAGACTGGGGTTAACGGAGAGGGGTATATGAGACCTAGGCCAACTCCATTTTGGGGGCCAGAAGGGAAAAAAAAAAGAAAACATAAAACCACCCTCACCAGGAAAACACACTGCCCAGGACCCTCCCTTGGCTCCATTATTTCACATACAAGACTCCCCTGGGTACCACCGAGAACTCCTCTAAAACCTCTTAGGTGCACTGGCTGCATCAGCTTAGTGGGGGACATTGGGTTACTTCTCTCTGGGAAGAGGAGCAGCATATGGGATGGGGGTGAGGGTGCGCTTCATCTTGAAGCTCCCTTTGCCCTCCATTCCCAACGAAGAGAACACAAACAAATTCCAGTGTTGGGGGGTGGGAGAGGACTGGCTCCCCAAACCCTGGAGGGATGCCCAAGCACACAAGACAAGAACAGGGCTCCCTACACATAGGGCAGTGGAAGGGGTCCTTAAAGGAAAGATACAGCAACACCAAAGCCACGGTCGAACACAACACCATGGGGAAAGGGTGGGTGAGGGAGGAAATAAAAAAAAAAAGGAAGCCAAGTGGGGTCTGCCCTGAGCTCCCCTGGCTCCCCAGGAGTTTGGGGCTGGTTTAGGGCAGCTGGTCAAGTCTCTGTGGAGCTCCTGGGGCAGTGGGCTGTGGGGGTGGTCAGGGGGCGTGCGGGTAGGGGCCAGGAAGAAGTGGGCACAGACAGAGGCTCCAGAAGGCGGGGCTACACATACCACTCTTTCTTGGAAATGAAAGACCCGTCGTTCTGAGAAACCATGTTCTCAGCCAAGTCCAGCTGTTCAGGGTCGTATTGGTAGCCCAGAGTCCGGTCCCCATAGCCGTCCTGACGGGCCTCAGCCTCATCCACAGTGAAGTAGGGCCGTTTGGCGTCCTCGTCATATTTGGGGTGGGGGCCGCCCACTTTGCGTTCGCCTCCTCCACCGCCCTCCTCCTCTTCTTCCTCCTCATAGCTGCTCCCGCCCAATGGGCCGGCCTTCTTTTCATCATCCGAGTCATCCGGGTACTGCAGGTTCTGTGCCATGGGCGGGTGATGCTGGGGGATTCCTGCCTTGCTGTAGCCGTTGCCGTATACGTGTTTCTTGGTGCTGTAGTCACCCTTGAAGGTGTGCCGGCGCCGGCGCAGGGCCACTATGATCCCTCCAACCACAATCAGCACCAGCAGGACACTCCCTGCCACGCCCCCAATGATGGCTGTGGGCATCTGCCCCGCGCGCCGCCCATGTTCAGGAGTCGGGGTGTAGGGGAATTCTGGGTGAGGAAAAGAGATGGAGGGGATAGTGTCAGTGTCTGTTCTTCAGAAGTCAGCAGGAATGTAGGGAGGCAGGGGAGGGAAAAGCCCAGGACAGGATTCCACACCCCAAGTTTGAGCAGTTCTGATTCCAAAGACCCCTTAGCACCCCATCTTCCTGAGGTCAGCTGCAGCATTGGAAGCAAGGCAGGCAAGAGGATGAGAGGCAGCTAATGTACCCAGAGTACCCAGCTTCCATCCTGACCTCCCTGGAGGTGGCATCAGTCCTGTTCTATCCCATCATGGCACAGAGGCACATCTGCATGTACCCAACTGTGAGTCCCTCACTGTCACCATCCTCCAAGGTTGTTTTGCTGTTCATTTCTATTCAGTGCAGGGGAAGACTAGACTAGGGAGGTTAACTTACCCAAGGCCACTCAACCAATTAGAAATCATGTTTTTTTTTTTTTTTCATATAAACACATGTAGAAGTAACTGACTGTCCCAACACCAGGAGCCTAGTAGGTATTCCAGACTAATTTATTTTGCCTTCAAGACAAATGGAAAACGGGTTCCCAAGTTTTGGCTCAGTTGAGGCCCTGTGAGTGCCAATGTGCTGCAAATGAATGCTGTGACTTTTTGGCTGTGATCTGGCTCTGCAGGACAAGGTGGAGACACGTTTGGATTGCCAGCTTGGGCTACAGGGTTGAAACACCCAAAGTGACAGGTTGTAGGCACGGAGCAGGGACGGGCAGAAAGGGGATAACAGGGGACTACATGTGTATCACAGATCAGGAGCATACGTATGCGAGAGCACACCTGATGGCCCGCAGGCTTTACCGGGCACAACAAATGTGTGAGGAAGGACATGCCCAGAACAGGGACAGTCTGAGCCAGGCCTAATGGCTCCTACTTGTAACTTCAGGATTTGAGAGACTAAGGCAGGGGGTGGGGGTGTTGCTATAAATTCAAGAGTGGTTTGGGCTATAGATCAAGACTGTCTCAAAAGAAAAAAAAAAGACGAAAAGAAAAAAAGGGGAAAAAAAAGTCAGAAATGGAAAAGGCAGAGTGGAAATTAAAAGGCAATAAAAGCAGAAAAAGACAAAAAGACCAGAAGATGGAAGGAAGGAGTGGGTGACCTTTTTTTAACCCTGTTGTCTCTTTCTTTCCTTCCCCTTCTAGGCCTGGAAGGTGGATGAGTGAATGTGAGGCCAGACCAGGCCAGAGAGAGGCCAAGAGGTCCCAGGGCAGGACACAGGGAGACGGTTTCCAGCACCACCACAGGGTGGCACCGCAGACCATGACTGGATTCGGTAAAGAGCTGGGGTGTAGACATAGGGGCAAGTCAGGAAGGCTGCTGTCCAGTCCTCTTCCCAGTTTGGCCCAGGACGGCCAAGACCAAGGTACCGGGTCTGTCTGGGTCCATGTGTCTGTTCCTGGGAGCCTGCTGCAGCCAGCTCATTCCCTGATTCATTATCACTCCATCGGAATCACATGCCTCCCATGGGCCCCATGTGAGTGTGTGGGGTGCTATTGGCAAGCAGGCAGGAGCAGGGCGGAGGTTCTGGATGGGGGAAGAGGCTTTCTCGTTGCTGGAAGGGCCTACTGAAAACACAGGGGCCCCAAAAGGGGATGGGGTGGGGGACACTTGCCTGAGGTCACATGGTTGAGCTGTGGCTGCCCAGAAGTTCTTAAAAGCCTGGAGCTGGCAGAAAGAAGCACAAGCCCGAAGGAGGATTTGGGTCCCTCCTTGCCACCACTGTGTCCTCTGTGCAGGTCACAGAGTGCAGGTCCATAAGTGTTTACTGATAACTGTTTTGAATGCCTATTTTGCAACCCTCTCTGAGAGCTCAGCATGGTTTACTGGGTCCCATCTGTTCATTGTCCTTAGAAAGGAAGTACCTTGCTTATCTGTATTCTCAGCCTGCCTCTCCAACTCCAGTATCAGATACAGTCCTCTACATCTGCCTCTGTGTCTTTCTTTGCTTGGTTGGTTTCAAACAAGGTCTCATTAGCCCAGCTTAGCTTCAAACTTGAGATCTTCCTATCTTAGCCTCCCGACCGCTGAGGTTCCGAGCCACCACTCCTGGCCCATCTTCACCTGTCTACTTCCTTATTCAGTTAGCATGTATACCCCAACTATTTTTCTCTCTAGTCATAGCATTGCTACGGAGCCAGATGACATACCTGGGGTCACTGCAGCAAGCAGACATGGAGAGAGAGGACAGTGAAGTGCTCAGGGGTATAGGAGAATGAGAACACTGAGGCATGAACTTCACAAAGGTTTCTTGGAGGCTAGACTTTGCCCAGCCTTGAAGGATGATGGTGTGGGCTCAGAGAGGCCAAGGTAGTAATGGAGGCGTCTCGTTGGGAGGACTAGCCTGCCTTTCTGAACTGCTCCCCTCGCCTTCTGGGATGAGGAGCCCCGGGTCCTTGGCTTTTCCTTTCAATGCTCTGTAACCACCTGCGCTGTTGCACCAGTTGTCCCTGTGGAGGCTTTATCTTTGGACCTACGGGCCTCCCTGTCTCTGCTAAGGACAAAGCTCATCTCCATTCCGTGACTTCACTGTGACCCTCTAGCTTCTCAAGTCACTTCAAGTACAAAGCTCCCACTCAGCTGCAGAACTGTATCTCTGAAGGTCTCTGGGAAAGTGTTCCAAACTGCACCTCCTGGAACCTTGGGGCATTACTCAGAGCTCAGCGAAAACAGCTGGACAAACACTTTGGGAAACATTGGCTTAGATGACAGACTAGAGCCCTTCACCTTCCCCCATACCCTAGAATATGACAGACATACACAGGATGGAAACTTTCCCAGTTTCCAGAAGACTGACCCCATCTTCCTACCCACAGGGCCATCCCGAGGAACTAACAGTTGGGTTATAGAGTCAAGAAACCTCTGGGATCACCAACTCAAATTCCCACCTGTTCCAACATGGCTGTCTGTCCCTTCTCATTCTCTTCATTCACCAGGCTTCTCCTGGCCTTCCACTGCCACCACCATTTGTCCATTCTGACTCTTCTAATATCTCATCGTTCCTCTCTTGGTTTTGCTGTGGTACAACATTCTTGGGCCTCTCACCTTTACTGTGTCTCTACCCTCTTGGATGCCCTACTCAGTCGGCAGATTAATCCCCACATGACCACTCTATCTCAAAGACCAGCAGTAAGTCCCCATTGCCTGCTGGGACTTAGAACCTGGCCTGCCACACTCTACCATGCACCTTCGTCGCTGACTGCTGTGATGTGGATAGCTGTCCCCACCAAAGGCCCCAGTGCTGAAGGGTTGGTTGCTAGCCTATGGCCCTACTGGGAGGTGTGGAACCTTTAGAGCTGGAGTCTAGCGGGAGGAAGTTCAGTCACTGGGGGTGTATCCATGAAAGGGCTATGGTGACCCTGTCTCTTGTCTGCTTGCTGGCTTCCACAGGGTGAATGACTCATTCTACAGTCACATTCTTTCTGTGATATACTGTCTCATCCTAGGCCCTAAAGCAACAGGCCAATCAGTCATGGACTGCAACTTTTGGAACTGTGAGCTAGAATGAACTCCCCTCCCCCACCTGCCTCTCCGCACCCCCTGACAAGTATTTCACTATGTATCCCTAGCTGTCCTGGAACTCACTGGCCTTGAACCCATAGAGATCTGCCTACCTGCCTCTGGCTCCCGAGTGCCGGGATTAAAGGCATGCAAACCTTTCCTCTTTTTAAATTGATTATCTCAGGTATTTTATGACAGGTACCAGAAAGTTGATTAATACATTATGCTTGCTATCTAGTGGGCTCTGGTTTGCGGGTGTGTATGTGGAACTAAGGTTTTAACAAAGAGCCTGGGACACGCTAGTACTCTTCCACCAGGCTGTACTCTTAACCATTTTTTACTTCATATTTTGAGATATGGTCTTGGTAAGTTTCTCAGGTTGTCCTTGAACCTGCGAACCAGCTTCCCAAGTAGCTGGGAATAGAGAACCAGCCTCAAGTGAGTCCCTAACTACAAACAAGCCTTTGCTTACACCCCATGCCCTGCTGCAATGCCTCCCTCGTGCTTCGTTTCTGTAGCTCACGTTTAACTTTTCCCTGTAGACTTCACATGGACCGATGGCTTGCATCCTAGGCTGTATTTTAAACAAGGTCAGACCCAAGTCTATTAATTACAAGTTCTTTGCTAATAAGCGCCTGTTACGATTAACCACACAGTTGGTTCTGGTTCTCCTTTCAGTCAGAATAAGGAAAGAGCTGGGCGAAGCGGCCGCTCGTCCTCTGGCGCTGACTCACTGCAGCATGGTGGCTGTGCAGAACATAAGTTCCACCGTCGTCACCTTCCTGCTTTCCGAGCAAAGAGCCCATGAAAAATACCGTGGTCTTACATTTAAACTCAGCTAGATTGGATTTTCTGACCCCACTAATCAGAGGATGACAGGGTTTGCTGTATCATCTGTCTGATGAGAATGGTCGGTGTCCCAAACTACTCTGTAAATTATATTTCGAAATAAATCTGGAATCTAGGCGCTTCTCACTAGACCCTCACCCAAGACACCGCCATCTCTCACCTGGATTATTTATGGTTATCGACACCTAACCGCGTTCTCCAGTTTGCTTTGATAGGCTACATTTGATAAAGCAGCCAGCAAAAATCCAATTCAAGTATAAGTCACATCCCATCGCTACCCTGCCCAGAGCCCCTAATTGACTCTGTTTTACTCTGTCTGGAAAGCCAAAGCCACAGAGCCTAGAATGGTCTCCACGACCTGACCTCTGCCCCAAACTCTGACGCCATCTTGTCCTGCTTTTCTGAAGGCTGAGGGCTCGTTGTCATGACTGGAGCCTCACGTCATCATGCACCTCAGGACTTGGGTTGAAAAGCACTTCCTCATGGACGCTTTCCTCATCTACCATATTTAAAATTGCAATGTACAAGTCCCTCATCGGCAGCACAGTGGCCTCCATCCCACTGTTCCCTTTCCTGTGTCCCTTTCAGGACCCCATAAGCTTCCTAAGGATGGAGTTCGGTCTGCTTTGCTCACTGATTTATCCCAAATGCCTAGATTACATGGCGAGGATTTCTTAATCCTTGATGAATAAAAGGACACATTCTCTCATACCATGGCTCTGCCTTAGCAGAGCCAGCATTCGGGCCACAAATGAAGTGAACCCGGGACACACTGGGGACCTCATTTATAGGAATTGTGGTAGTAGGGGCAGCGGCTTAGGGGCAGATTATGCTTGGTTCTCTACCTCTGACCTTCCCTGCCCATGTCCTCTACTTAACGTTTTTCCTAAGCTCTAATGAGGTTTACTGCTCCTGGGGCGATCTTTTGGGACCAAGGGGGAGC
This sequence comes from Rattus norvegicus, assembly GCF_021556685.1. Classification (NCBI taxonomy): domain Eukaryota; kingdom Metazoa; phylum Chordata; class Mammalia; order Rodentia; family Muridae; genus Rattus; species Rattus norvegicus. The sequence continues at coordinate 51,859,580 of NC_141541.1, read as the reverse complement.
CCAGGATATTTCAACTACTTTAAAGTCGGGTCTGTGTGGAGCAGAGGGAGGGCTAAGATGTCAAAATAAAAATGCCAGATGAGGGAGACAGAGGAAGGGATAGTTGTGGGAACTTAATTCATGCTCATGCCCCTCCCCTGCTCTCCTCCAATTGTCATGGTCAGCCAGCAGCTTCTTTTTTTTTTTTTTTTTTTTTTTTTTTTTTTTTTTTTTTTTTACCAGAAGCAGAGTCACAAGTGCCACAGTTGGGTGGAGAAGGAAAAGCCACACTGGGGTCATTTGCTCTTGCTGTTGGGGACCCAGCTGGTTCCTCTCACGTCCTTTTACAAAGTGGCTCACTTGGCCCTGCTTCTGAAGGGTTGCAGACTTCTCTATGGGGGGCTGGAATGGACAGGACCACAGGGCAATGGAACATCTCAGTCTGGGCCCCCAGTTCTGAGACAAAGATGGGTGGCCCAGTGTGAGGGGCTTTGGATGGACCTGAGGTGAACTAGAGTTAGGGTTTATAGTCTGGAACTAGGATCTAGGGTCAAAGGGAATGTCCGGGCTTGCTTCCACAACCAATGCCGGATGTTTTCACAGGCAGGAAGTGACCTACATCAGATCAAGCCAGGAGGTTGTGAGAACTACATTTCCCAGCATGCAGTGAGGCCAGCCACTGAGAGTGGGAAGGCTTAGGGTCATACCCTGAGAAGCGCCTGCTGTCCTCTTCTAATAGCTGAAGCAGCAGTGTGGTTCCTACATTGTCTGACAGGGCTCCTGCAAGCTGGAGGAGGAACTCCCAGAGGTACTGATGTAGCTGCATCCTCAGACTCCCAAACATACCGCCATTTGCAGGCTCGGAGACAGCACATTTGCCCTCAGCATAGCCCCAGGCTTCCATTTGCACACTCAGCAGGCAGACAGTGGCTTGCCTGCTCACACTGGCTCACACATGCTTACAGAAGAACACACCCACAGTCATGTCTGGGCACGCACACGCGAAGAGACACTCCCTGTGAAGGCCTACCAACCTCGGTCCAAAGAACTGGCCTGACTGGCATGCCCAAGGGATGAGCCCAGACATCACCAGAAGTAAGAGTTGAGACAGACACAGTGAACTTGAGTGGCTTCCCTCCTGGCTCTTGGGAGTGGCAAGAGGCCAATCTGCTACTTTCCTCCTAACACCCTTAAGGGCAGAAGCTACTCCTATTTGGTCAAGGCTGTATCCTGGAACCCTCCCCACCCTGACTGTTAGCCCTTGTGGAAGAAGGGCTCTCTGACTACTATGTTGTGGTACCACTGACCCAGGACTCTGAAACTGCTTCTCAGCACAAGGGTCTTGCAAATGGGCTTCTCTGAGTGGCCAGATGCTGTTAACTGCACCCACAAGTCCCCCTGGGTTGTCCACTCAGCTTTCTCCTCCCTATGGCCACAGTATGGGCCTATTTCACACTAGGGGTCATTCACTGTGACAGCCCTTACTTAACTGGTGTCCTGGTGCCACCATGCAGCCATCTGACAGTCAACCCCCCCCCCCCGCCCCCTGGGATTGCTATGCTGTTTCACTAAGAGTCTTCCAGAGTCTCTCAAGGCCCTTCTTCCATACCCACCATCGCTGTTCCAGCTCCTTACCTTACATGTTCTCCCTCCCTACCCCATCATAGCCGCTCACTGTGCCTCTCTCCAGATGTGCCCAGGGCAAAGCTATTACCCGAAAGGATGGTCAGGATGAAATATTAAATTTCCACTTACCCTTCTCACTCATGCATTGCCCTTAGACCAGTGGGGCTGGCAGCGCAGGGTCCAGCTGTGCCCCTTGGGGTGGTCCCCAGAGATTTCAGAGGGCACTTGCTGGTGTGGGGAGAAGGGCGATGTGGTTGTCTGCCACTTAGAGAACGAACAGCACTGGAGAAGCTTAGGGCATGGGGGCTGAATCCCTCAGAGAGGCTGGAAGCTGCTCCCTGCAGGGCTGACGCTCAGCTCCTGAGCCTAGCAGCTCAAGGACTGCCTTGCTTTTTTGGCTCTTGGCTCCTGGCATTAGATTCGCCAACAACAGAGCCCTGGGACGACCCTTTTCCAACTGGAGCTCTGGGCGGTTTTAGATCAGTTGGTCTTGATCACACTTCAGGAATTGTATGCAGAAGACCACACACTACCACTTATGCCCCCGACTACGGGTCCCACGACCGGTACTGGGTACCCATGGCAACTTCTTCCTCATGGCTAGTTTCCTCTTCCTCCTTTCTGCTCCTGGACCTGAGCCCTGGGAGCAGCCCTTCCTTGTGTCCACTGCCTTTGTTCCTGGGCGTTCAGAAAGGGAGGATGCCCCTTTCCTGCCATCTGTGGCTCTGAGGCTGGGCACACTTGCCCTGGCAGGGTTTCTGGTCAGTCTACTCATGCTGATAAGTAGCATTGATTTGAAGATGCTTTGGGACTCCTTACTTCCTCCAAATTTCCAGTCAACCGTTTTCCCAGAGTGTCTGGGTGGCAGAGTGGGATGCTGTGGTGATGTTGGTGATCCTGTTGGAGGGACCACTCCAGCACTCCCTTATAGCCATACGGGGATATGAATGGCGGAGAACGGAATATAAGTTTGACTATCTTCCCAGATTGGGAAGCTCAGGCTCGGAGAGGCAAAGAACTTATTTAAGGCCACACAGCCAAGAAGAGTCCTTATAGGAACACATTTCTGGCCTTCAAATGACATACTGGTCACACACATATAGGTCATGTCCCAGGTGACCCCTCATAGGAGGTGGCTGTATTTTTCCTCATCCAACCCTATAGTCTAGGGGGGTCAGAGCTCAGGCCCCCGAGGCTCCAAACTGTTCCAGAAGGGAGAAGTGTGTGGCAGTCCTCTTCTGCATGTCTGCCACTCTATAGGAATTCCCAAACCCTATCCTGGCCTGTCACCTCGGCTGACACCGGTCTCCAGCCCTGGCACCTCTGCTCCTATAAACAGTCTCAGAGTCAGGGGTGGGGAGTTAAGAAAATAGTGAGTGACCACACCTTCTTGTTCCTAGGTAACAAGACGGCCCCAAGGACAGGTCAGTGCAGTCCTAGGAGAGCTCCAGCTGCTCTCTGTGCAGATGTGTTTGGAGCCTACCCACAGCTGAGATCTCACTTTTAAGATAGAGACCCAGAGCCAGCAAAGTCTTCAGGCTCCCCCAGACCTGTGTCTAGCTACAACTCTGACCATCACCTAGCTTCCTGAAGCCCAAGGTCACTCTGCACATGTTACATCCTGTCTCCTTTGGTGGCAGCGGGATGTCCCTTCCTATTTTCAGAGGTTCTTTGTGACACTTTCTCAGCCTACAAAGGATCTTAGGTTCGATATTACAGACACTCTCTGTTGTGAAGTTTGGGGCAATTTACTCCTTGGTGCATTTCTTTTGATGCTCCCTCCCACTAATGACAAGGATAATTCTGGAGGTCAGGACAATAATCACAGAGCCCTGGCCACTTACTGAGTCCTGCTAGGTTATGTGACCTACATTCTGTGTCACTGGACAGCAACCCTTCCTTCAAGGCAGGTCACCCTGCCCCCATTATACAGATGAGGCCTGCTCAGGTCATGTCCCAGGTGAGGTCTCCCTGCAGAACATCAAAGCGCTCATTTCCCTGGACAGACTGACACACGCATCCCTCATATAGTGACAGAAAGATCTGGGAAAAGAGCAATTCAGTCTGGAGATATATGTATCCAATGCCTTCAGGGAGCGGGCATGCCCCAGCCTCCACACATGACGCTGTCTTGTGTTCTGCTTGAGGCTAGCTTCATCCTGCAGCCCTACAGGTTTTCTCACCTCCAGCCTGTAGAACTTGGAGGTCATGGGCTCTGTCAGCAGACCTGCCCCACCAAGCCAGCCTGATTCCCTGGTGCAAGTGTTCAGCTGTAGCCCCCAAACTCCACAGCTGAAAACAGCATTTCCTGTCCTCTCTGGCTGAGGGTCATTCTGACTGCACTCTTTAGCCCCATGTAAAGCAAAGAGAAAACTGCAAAGAAAGAATCGTGGCCTGAACCCCAGAGAAGCAAGAGAGGAAAAGACACACACTTCCCATCCCGATGCAATGAGCGGAGCGGGTGCAGCCATGGAGGAACCTGAGGATGGGAGCGGCAGGGAGGCTGAAGATTCCTACCTGTGATATTGACCTCCACCTGGCCAGAGCGGGTGCCAATAGGGTTGGTGGCCTCACAGATGTAGGTTCCTGCTAGGCTGTAGTTGATAGGTCCCCGGAAGAAGAGGGTTCTGTTCTGGGCCTCTACACCCTTGGGGAGAGAGCCATTCAACCTATAGATATTGGGAGACACAGTGAAGGATTATGACTCTTCAGACCCAAGAAGTTCCTAGGGCATCCACTTGGCTCAAGTGCTATCTGCCAGCTCTTTTAGCTGTGTGTATGTATTAGGGTCTGTTTGGGATAGAGGAAGAGAGTGACAACAGTCCCCCCTCACACCTCACAGTCTTGTAGTATTCAGTAATTTATGTCTTTTTTTGTTTTGTTTTTGTTTCTTTTTGTTTTGAGACAGGGCTTTGTTATGTAGCCCAGGGTGGTTCTGAACTTGCAGTAACCCTGACTGGGTTCCTGTGGTGCTGTGATTACAGGACTTGGGCTACCATGCCTGGCGGTTCACGGTTGATCATCAAACGGCTGAAATGTATTCAAGGCAGGTGGGTCCCACTCCCACATCACAGACGAAACCGGAGATCCAAGGCCAAGGACACACAGCTAGGAAGCAGCAGAGCGAGAGCCAGCTGGGCCTACAGGCTACAGGAGAGTTCTACTGCTCCTGCCTGGGTCCTCTTGCTGGCCCTTTGCCTCCTGGGTAGTGGGCTGACAACAGAGATACTGGGGTCCTGACCCTAGATAGCCCTCCTCTAGTGGGGCCATTGGGGCCAAGTGCCTTTGAAGAAGCTAGTCAGATGGACAAACAGGCCTGGTTGAGCTCCTTCTCAACCTAGCCATTGCTGGGTATGTCTTAAGACATTTCCATGTGGGCACCACTCTGGGGTTTGCCGAGTACAGAAGACCTTCATTCTTGTTCGCTGTTCTCCAGGTAAGCCAGCAGCCACCCTGCTACAGGGCTGACTGGCCAGCAGGTCCCACCCACCTCATCTTCAGAAGCAGTTTTGTGCCAAGAAATGGAAGCTAACAGGGAGGGCCTGTCAGGGCTCTCTCTCCTGCCTAGAAAAAAAAAAAAACCTCTAGACTCACTCTAAGCTGCTGCCTTCTGGTCACACATGTCAACTTTCTTAGCTTCCACCACACCCTGTCTGCGTCCCTAGCTCTCTGCGGAAGGAACGCTCGCTTGAGATGTTCAAGTCGGCCAGAGCGGCTGGGTTTGTTTCTCTCTGAGGGTCAAGAACCAGACTGTAAAAGCCAGGCACGGGACAGTGGGACATGGGGGTCCGCTGCCACCTCCACCCAGAGAACCTGGGTTTGCTGAAGGACTAGGGACAAAGAGAGACTGGGGTGTTCCAGAACACCCGCTTCCCAGGGGACACCTTGATAAAAATAAATAGTGGGAACCGGGGTGGGATGACTCAGGCTGAATCACCAAACGAAAATGACAAAACTCTTTATTAGGGAGAGAAGGGAAGTCGGTTATGAGAGAAGCCCCTGCTGGCAGGATTATTAGTTCCAAACCCAAGCACTCCAGTGCTGAGGTGTGAGTACAAAGTATGTGTGTGCATGTTGTGGGGAGGGGTCTCTTAAACCAACCCCTGTGGAAAAATCTGAGCTTAGATTCTAATCCTCCTTACTCCCCAGAGGTGGGTGGTTGGGCCTCTGTGGGATGTTTTCAGGGGACAAGCCAGCCTGCAGCACTCACGTGGTCCAGTGGTACTCAGTGGCCGGCGGATTAGCGTCTGCTTTGCACGTAAGCTTTACATCTGTCCGCTGTAGGTACCAGTTGCCATCGAAGCCTTCAATGGTCACCTCAGGTTCATCTGTGAGGCAAGGTGGGGGGTGGATGTTGGAAGAGGGCGAGGTCAGTGGGACAGACAGGGAAGGGATAGAATGACAGTTAAGGAAGGAGGATGGTGAGAACATGGGAGTAGCTTGGAGAACTAGTGGGTATCACAGGACCTCAGCGGAAGTTGCAAGGGGAAAGGTTAGGACGGGGAGAAGTGACAAAGGGGACAGGGAGACTGCAGCATCTTGGAAGAGAAGGTAGTGGGAAGAGATTAGGGGACAGAAGAGGAAGGGCCCCTGGCCGTGGCTCACACTGCACGTTGAGTGTCAGGCTCTCCCTGAAGCGGTCCAGGTGATAGTTGACGATGCAGGCCAGGGACTGCCGGTGGGCTTCCCTGCTGGGCACCAAGCGGTAACGGCTGATGACTGTCACTGTGCCGTTGGGGTTCCGAATTTCCTGGTACTCTGCCTCGCCCTTCAGCCTCGTTTCCCAGGACACCACGCTGGGAGGCTTCCCGTTGGCTGAGGTGCAGGTGGCCACCAGGACCTTGTCATCCTGTCCCTTCCTGGCTCGAAGCACAGCCTGAGTGCCCTCGATCCAGTTGGTGGGTTTGGCTGTGGGGGCAACACCATGGCATTAGTTGAAATTGCCTGGGTATCTGCTAGGGACCCACCCTGGTCATCTCTTGACTCTCAGATGTGCTTTGCAAAAAACCCTTCCCAGAATTTCTCCTGGGAAGTCCCTCATGCCAGCAAGCCCTCCTTGCTGCACAAACAGCCCTGGTTTTAGGCTTCTAAGAGCCTTGGCATGTTCAGCTAGGAAGGAATGTTCACCTTATCATGGTGTCTAAAGCGCCTGGCTGCTTCCTAGGCTCCAACACAAGTAATTCCCTTGGTGGGAGTCCCAACCTAAACACAGTGTCTGTCCCTGTCCAAAGCCCTCACCCCAATCCTTGAGGAATTGTGGATAGTCTGGCTAGTCAAGTGGGAGGCACTATGCCTGGACTTATATGTGTGTGCCAAGCCAACAGGGGTGTCTGTGGCCACGGAAGCACGTGTTAAAGATGGCCAAGCCATCGAGAAAAAGAAAAAAGAGGCCCAGGGCAGCTTACCCATCACAGTGAGATTGAGCTGGCTTTCCCGGTTGCCCGTGGGGAAGGTGGCAAATTCACAGATGTACATGCCCTCGTCCTCCAGCTCCAGGTGGGAGAGGCGGATGGTGCCGTCAATGAAGGAGGGCCGCAGGAACTCCACTCGTTTCTCGTAGGGAGGCAGCACGGAAACACCCATCGTTGGGTTGTAGATGGCCATGTTCTGCTTGGAGCCATTGGAGGCCTTCTGCCATGTGACCTGGGTGATCTTCACAGTGGGCAGTGGGTTGGCAAAGCTGCAGTGCAGAATCACATCTGTGCCGATGAAGCCATACATGGAGTCGTTCACCTGCACCACCTGCGTGTGAGTGCCTGGAAGACGGGATGATGGGAAAGTGGTCAGCACCGGGCACGACTCCCCCACTCCTCACTCTCTGCCCCCTGCTTTTTGGCGTTTACAGCAGTCATTACGTGTATAATTCTTCTTATGGAAATAATCACTGGGTCTGGTGGCTTGTGGCTCAAACCCCCGCACGCACTTGGGAGGCCAAACAGGAAGTTTGCTATGGGGCTTTAGGGCGAGCCTGGGTTACACGGGAAGTTCTAGAACAACGGCCTGCGACACAAGTGAAACTCATTTCATCCACTCCACTCCCCCTTCCCAAATAGATAAATTACTTGATATAAAGACCACTTATAGACTGTTAAGATGGCTCAGTGGGTAAAGCATTGGCTCCCAAGCATGGTGACCTAAATTTGATACTCAAAACCCTGTAATTGTTCTCTGTCCTCCGCACACCCACAATGGCTTATGCACGCGCACACACACACACACACACACACACACACACACACACACACACTAAATAAATAAATGAATTTAATAATAAAAATCCCACTCCGGATAATTCTGAAAAGTACTGAGAAGACAATGACATCATTCACTTGTAGCTCAGAATGGCCTTGAGCTCATTTTCCTCATCCGTCTCAGCTTCCTGAGTGCTGGCCTCCTTCATGCATACCACAACCATGCCTGGTTACGATCTCTCCCTATACATTTGCATGAGAATGTGCTACGCATCCACATGGGGCTCTGAGGTTGTTGTTAAAGCTCTTCCTCAATTGGGTTCCAACATATTTTCTTTCTTTTTCTTATTCGTTTATTTACCTATGTATTTATCACGGGGTCTTCCTATGTAGTCCTGGATGGCTTAGAATTTGCTGTATGAAGCAGACTGTCTTCACATCTGCAGACGTCTGCTTAGCTCTGCCTCCTCAGTGCTGGTGGTAAAGGCATGAGTTTCTCAGTCTTCTATTTTTAGGCAAGGTCTCTCTGTTGGACCTAGATAGGCTTAGTCTGTCTAGCCAGCCCGCTCCAGGGATCCCAGCTTTGTCTTCTGGGCAGGCCACTATGAACATCTGGCATTTGTGTGGGTGCTGGGGACCCTAAATGTGATTCTCATGCTTTTGTGGCAAGCACTTTGCCCAATGAGCCATCCCCCTACCTCTCTACATTAATTAAAAAACAAACAAAACAAAAAAACAAAACCCAGAATCCCCAAAGAAACAAAAACCAAACCAAACCAACAAAAAACAAAGAAAGAAAGAGAGAAAGAAAGAGAGACAGAAAGAGAGAAAGAAAGAAAAGAGAACCCTCCAAACTAATCAGAACCATAGTGTAGAGACTGTTCCAAATGCTGCTTTTCAGTGAGTGGTACAGGTCAGTGTCCCTGTTAGGGAACATACACACACACCCCACTTTCTCCCTTTTGTCTGGTTCTGTGGACGGAGTCCAGGACCTCGCTCACGCCTGTCAAGTTTTCCACCACTGAGCTACCCTCCAGCTCTACCTCCTCATGCCCTCCCACGATGCCTTGTAATCTACACAGTCAAGTCTGATCTTGAACTAAGCCTCTTCCTGCCTCAGCCTCCAGAATGCTGGGATTGCGGGTGGCGCAGTCATCCTACCTAGCATGCCGCCATTTTTGTATGAGGGTCGAAAGCTCTACTTTCCAAGAAAAGCCCTAACTAGTTTTCCTGGGTCTTAGAGTCCTCATCTGAGCCAGATAATCCAGTGTCCTTTTCCTTACCCATTGCTGGGGAACCAGATGGCATATAGTAAGGGAGGACATGGGGGAAGGGGGCAGGAATCTGGAGAAGGGACTGGGGATGCCCAGCAAGGAGGGCCCTTCCCCTTCAGCTCCCGTAAGGCTTACTTAAGCCCTTCCGTTAGGAAGCTGCCCAGTCTGGTCCTCCAGGTTCCTCCCAGAGCAGCCCTCTGTTTCAGACTATGGCTGTTTATACCCAAGACTTCTACCCTGGACTATGAACTCCTACAGGGAACTCTTTTCCTTCCTGAATTCCCAAAGCCCAGCCCAGCTCAGCATCTGGCTTACATAGCAGGCTTCCGTGTTTCCTTTTCTCTAGTGGAGCAAATATTTATCGCTGGGCAAACTGCAGTGGCAGCCAAGAGAATGGAGATTCCTTGGAAGAAGCGGGCAGGTGGGTGACAAAAGTTTACCCAGCTTCCTCATCTAAGAGTCTTTTCCATAGCCTGAGCTTGGCGCTAGTCTGGGGCAACCACCCCAGACCAGGGTCTGCCCATCTATCACTTCTTTCCATCTGTGACAAGTCCCTAAGGCAGCATCTTTGTCATGTGACTGTATTGTTCCTGTTATTGATAAGTGACCACATTTGTGAACTTCTTATCCTGCATCTCCAGTTTACTGATCATCAATAATAGCAGGCCCTCCACCGACCCAGAGGCAGGAGGATAGCTCCAAGAGGCCTGGGATCCTTGCCTCCTCTGTGTGGTGGAGAGGTGGGGACTCCTGGGAAGATCACTTTAGCACACGGTCACTTTAGCACACTGCTCCCTATTCCACTCCTCTAGAGACCACAGTGACCTCAGCTTAGTACACAGTAGGCTCTCAAGAGACACACGCTAAGCCAGGCATGGTGGAGCATGCTTGTAATATTAGCATTCAAGAGTCAGAGTCAGATGGATTGTAAGTTCAAGGCCAGCCTGGACTACACAGTAAGACTTGAGATGTAGGGGATGTAAGGAAGAAGAGAGAAAAGGAGAAGAGGTGTGGGGAGAGAGGGGGATAAGGGAGGGAGAAGAGAAGGAGAAAGAGAAAGAGAGGGGCGGCAGCAGGGGCGGTGGCGCTGGATTACTGAATTCCTTCTAATGTCTCGATTTGGCTCTCCCAAACCATACCCTCAACACTGAGAATTTCATACACATCCCCATCCTTTTCACCATTGGCACAGCCTTACCAAGCACATCAAGCTGTGTTCCCATCCCTCCAGCTGGCCCTTGGAAGCATCAGGCACCCCAAGCAGAGGGGTAAGGAGCTGGAGGAGGTGGGAGGAGGAAAGTATTACAAGTTGGGGTTTGAATTTCCGCCTACCCGTGGGACCCAGGCAGCCATTCCCTTGCCTCTTCAAAGGAGCAGGCTCGGTGCCCTGGGTCTCCTGTTTCCTTCTGGCTCTGTCTGTCAGCAGCCCAGCCCTTGTCCCACCCAGAAGCAGTCCTGAGAGGAGGCCAGTGGGTCAGATGGTCTAGCACTCTTGCTGACTGGTCAGCTGGCAAGCGACTAATTCTTCCATCTTCCCTGGCAGGATAAATGGGTGCTCCCTAAATGCTCCTCCAGCCTCCGATCCCCAGGCCTGCCAGAGGCTGCCCAGCAGCCGTGATAATGTGAGCATAATTGGGGAACTTACGCCACATAAAGCTGAGAACTGGAAAAGCCAGTTGGGAGGGCTTGGGACACAGGTGAGAGTTGGGGGAAGGTGCATGGGCATCAGGAACTATCTTGGTGCTAGGTGTGGTTGGCCTGGAAGGGGCACATGGCCCACTGACCCCAGTATCCCTTCTCCTTGCATCCCTCTGCAGGTGTGTGGCTGGCGGGGGTGGGGTGGGGGGGTGGGTGCTTGTTACACAGGCTGACATTCCTATGCTACTTCCCAAGCAGTGACTTCACCCTTCAAGGATAAGGCAGTGCCAAGAGGGGAGGTTGCTGATGATGCCCGTGGAGGTTGAGGAGGTTCCTGTGCCAAAGCAGGTGTGTGTGTGTGTGTGTGTGTGCGTGCGCTCATGTGTGGTTACACACTCATGTCTATGTCCTCTCTAAGTATATACTGGGTAGAGGCTGTTTGTCTCTCCACTGGCTTCTCCAGAAGCAGCTTCATGATGATGCAGAGAGGAACATTCTTGGCATCCCCTCATTGTATACAAAAGCATTCCTGGCACTTTCTGTCCCTGTGATGGGCTGGGTCAGGACACAGAGGACTTCTCAGTAGCGGGTGTGTTCACTTTTACTCTTGGCCTCTGTTAACCGGGCTGGGAGGTAGCCCATGGGTGGCATGTGGGGCTCCTGGAGCATTGACGGTGCCAGAAAGAGGGGACAAAAGACTAGTAAAAGTAGGTCCCTCTTCAATATGCCACCCTGAGGGGGCAGCTTGGACCAAGAGTGTCAAGTCAAGTCTAAGTACCCAGCTCTTAGCCTGGATGGCTTAAAAAAAATTTTTTTTAAGGAAGTGGGAATCAGTCTTGAACAGGTAGAAGAGGAGCAGGCCTGGGAAAAGGAACAGGATGAATGGGTGCCTGCTGGGGCAGACGGCAGGAGTCGGGACCTCAGTATACGCTCATCTCTCTTTATTTCTGCCCTGGCTTCCTAATGTGGGACACGGCCAGGGTGGCCCCTGAGCTCGGTGGGACCTTTCTGGCATCCACTGAGGTGCACACAACGAGGCTGGGAAGAGTCTGCACTCTGCCTTGGTCGGTGCCATCCAGTGGCCGATGACTCAAGCCTTTCTGTGACTCAGTTTACACCGAGGGTGCACATGTGCAAAGCGGAGATTCCAACAGTTAATGCTCGCCCCGTGAGACTTGTGAGGGTGAAATGAAGGAGTACATGGTGAACCCAGAAGGCAGCATTAGCACAAAGTAAATGCCCAGTCGGTGTTGGCTGCTGCTGTCACCATTGGCATTGTCACCATCGCCACCAGCATCAGCATCATCTTCCTCACTATCCCCATCATCTGTGAAACAGTAGGTCTCCCTCTCTGGGACTTCATTCAACTAATGCTTACTGATCATCTACCCGGCAGTAGGCACTGTACAGACCCCCCTCTTCTGGGACACCATGAGGTTCTTGTTCCTGACTCTCTGTGGGCACTTCTACTAGGACCCCAATTGGCACACAACAGGCAACTGTACCCATTACTATTTCCCACCCTTGTGTGGAGTCTGTATCCTGTCACTCAACAGCTGTCTAGCTACCGTGGGAAAAGCAGGGACACGCTTGTCCTTGAGCTGTGTCAACCACATTTTGCCTGACATTGTAGGCCCAAGTGTGGGAATCTGCTGACTCTCTGGTTACCTAAGCAATAGCAAAGTCCTCTTCCTCTGCAGATCATGGCCTGGAGTTTTGTGACATGGTGACACATGAGCGTTCAATGGTCCAGGCAACCTCCCACTAGCCAGGTCAAGAAGGATTGAGTCATCTGCCCAGGGACACGGAAGAGTAGCCCCCTGGTCTATTGCAGTTCCCACCCTAAACCTGTGTCTTGCTCAATCTCTCTCTCTCTCTAGGGCTTTTTTCTGGGTGGTGTCCTTCAGAAACCCCAAAGTACTTTGAAAATGATACAAATGTCAATCATAATACTCGGTCATAGTACTCATGGGTACCTTATGCTGGAGTCCAGTTACTGAGGGTCAGACATGTTTTCTGGGGAATTCAGGCTTGGGCACCTACTGTGTGCTATGTGCAGAACTGGATGGATCAGGATAGGGGGCAGGGTGCAGAGATCATGAGACCTGTGTCTGCAGGAGGGGGTCCAAGCAATGAGTCTTTCCCTGCCCGCCCTGTATAGTCAAGGTCGAAGACACTGGTCCCTGGGACTTGTGCTCTGGTGCCTTGGTCTCCTTAACAGAGCACAGGCTAGGCAGTTGGGGCGACCTGGCTTCTCAGAAGTGCTGACCCAGCAAGGCAAGCATCAGACCAGCCCCCTCCCCCCAACGTCACAGGCCCGCAAAAGCCCAAGCTCAGCAAGAAAACACAAAGGCTCTTCAGTTGTGGCAGACGAACCTGCTCCCCAAGGCCCTACCCTGCTTGCCGTAGAGCTAATCTACAGCGAGATGGCAAGAGTTCCCACGCATCGGGTGTGGCCACACCAGCAGGTTCTCCTCCTGTCCCTTTGACTTTAGAACTCCTGTCCTGGCTGGGTCTGGGCTCGGAAGGTGGGTGTGTAAAGGGGCACTTTGGTGAGGCTCACTCTGCCCTGGCCTGGCTGTGGTGATCTCCAGGCCTTCACTTACTGAAACTTTGCCTCGGCATCTCCAGCAGTCGCTTGAGCAGAGGGTTAGCGCGTGCATGAGAAGTCTGTGTGTAAAGGTGTAGGGTGCTGGGCTCTCTGACGAGAACCTGTGTCCAAGCAACGTCCCTTTCTTTCTTTTGTTGTACTCTGTTGTGAGACAAGCATTGCACACCGTCGCCTAAGCTGCCCTAGAACAAGACTGCTGCAGCCTAGACTGGTGTCAAACTCATAGCAGGTCTCCTGCCTTAATCTCTCGACTAAGCTTCCTGACTAATGGGATTCATTACAATGTGAGAGCTACATGAGTTACATGTGACATCTGGCTAGAAGAAAATCAACCCTGTTTCCCCCCAACTTGTCCATATGTCCGTGTGTCCGTGTGTCCATGTGTGTAGGTCAGGGGCTGCACTGGAAATCCAACCCAGGGCTTTGCACATGCTCGCTAAGTAAGTGCCCTACCAACAAAGTACAACCCCAGTTGAAACCAATACCCTTGGCTTCTAGGGCTTTCTAGGCATGTTCCCTCCCTCCCCTCCAGGAACTGGCAGACAGGACAGGACTTCCTTCCGGTGGCTGATGAGAAACAGGTAAATGCAAGTTAGAATGACTCACTGTGGGGAGGGGGAAGGGTCCCTGAAACCTGCTGAGTCAGCAAGGTGACCTAAGGCTTTCGGACCCTCCCCTCAGCCCAGCTTCTTTCTCAAATGTCAACTCTCTGGAAGTTCAGGCGGGAAGCATTCAGGCTGGCAAGGAAGAAATGGGATCAGGAGGGAACTCCCTTTCTGGGGTCACACTCCTCTCTCTTGGAAGACTGTGCCAACCTGTCATCTGGACCTGATCATTCTGCCAGGAAGAACCCATAAGGGCAGGCACTTGCTGAAGCCCTTTGAACTTGTCCTTTCTCGTATCTACGCCCCAGGCACGATTCCCCATTAATTCAGGAGCTCCTTGGCTCCCAGGCTGCAACACCTGCTTCCAAACTCCCCTTCACACCTGGGATGGGGCCACGGTGACCCCGATTTAGAGGGCACCAGGAGCAGACTGAGGCAGTGGCTGTCCCACTCCTTGCCCCAGTGTCCAGCCAGCCCTCTCTAGGGAGACACAGCAAGGAGGCATAGAACATGTCCTGGCCAGGCACAGTGGTTAGTGGCGGCTTCATTTCCTATCTCTTGCAGCTCAGGGACCTCTGCTGGTGAGAAGGCCTTGGGGAATTCTCTTGGGGACAGAGTTTCTGGAATGGCTCCAGGGGCTCTGTATCCCTTCCACTCACTACCAGCCACTCGAAGTAGTGATAATGTCCTATGATCCCACAGTCAGGGGCTAATTGCTACTGTCTGAGCCCAGGCGCCTCCACCCCCAGTTCTGGGGTCACAGAAACTGCCCATGTTTTCCTCTTGGCTGAATGCTCCCCCCCACTCCCCACATGGAGTTGGTTAATGATGGGCTGTGGGGCTGGCGCCCGGTTGCCTTGGGTGGGGGAACACAGTGCGTGGGAGAAGAGGGGGCGCGGCAGCCTGGGAAAGGACCTGGAAGGAGCCAGGGCGCAGGATCTTCCAGACAGACTGGGCCAGCCCCACTCCCCTGCCGGTACAGAAGCCCCGAGGGTGGCAGCAGCCATGGGGGTGCCCTGACAAGCTCTATCTCTCCCTGAAACTTGGCAGGGTGGGTTAGGGGACCAAGATGAGTCAGGGAGCTGGGCTTTGGTTCTCTCATCAAGGAACGCAGAAGAGGTTGGGAATTCTGGACCACTCTCTTGCAGGCCCACTTCCTGTTGTCACTCCATCCCCCGAGGCTCTGGTAAGCAGGGACTCTACTTTGGCACCATGAACACAGTGCCTCACTCCTGGCTCTACTTGTCTCCATCTCTAGTCTTCAAGGTGTTAGGTCTCAGCCTACTCTACTTCCTCTAGTAGTCTTACCACCTTTCCTCTGGGCAGTGGTGAGGGGAAGGCTACACGCAGGAAACTGGGACAGGTAGGCCCTGGTCCCTACCACTCGGTCCTTGTCTCCAGGCTTGAGTAGGGAGTGGTGGTCTTGAGGATCCCGGAAGGGTTCTGTGGCCCTAACCTGTTCAGTTCACTCTGCCACAACTTTGCCTCTCTTGGGAGTCACTGTGAACTGACCACTCGGTTCTCTGACTTTGTATGCTGGCCAACTTCTCCTGGAAGTCCTCCCAGATCAAATCCACGGTGTACCACAGCAAAGCTGGGGTATATAGGAGGTTCTTCCATAGCCAAGCAGTCGCCCAGTCCAGCCCACAGTAGCTTCAAAACAGCTTTGTTACCGAGCGGCACTGGTTCAAATCTACCCCCCCCCCAAGCTCCTCCTACCCCTACCCTCATCACCAGTGATCTCTCACTTCATATTCTCAACACTCCTGGCCTGGGCCCCCATGCACAACCCCTTCCTTTGTAACTCCAACACCCATGCCTCAACCCTTCTTCCTTCCTGCTCAGACCTTGACCCTGAGTAGCCTAGACCACCTGCCATTGGCCCACTGCAGGATGATGCTGAGTGCCCTGGCTGGGGCTCCAGTGTTATAGAGTAAACTTCCTGAACTCCTCAAGATCAAGCCCAAGGTCACCTAAGTGGGCTTTGAACTCATGGCGATCTTCCTGCTTCAGCCTCCTATATGCTGAGACTAAAAGTGTGAGCCACCACGCCCCAAGGGAAGGTGTTGAACAGAGAGTCCCAGACTAAGAACAACAGCGAGGAAATGAGAGTAGGGAAGACTGCTAGAGGTTTGTCTTGCTATCCCTTCTGTTAAACATATCCTTTGACTTCTGTCCTTCCCAAGTCCCTTCTTGGGGAGGCAGCTTCCTGGAGCCCTCTCTTCTTGCCCTTGTCATGGGTTAGGTGGGACTGTGCATTCAGGGTGCACACGTAGGCATGCACTTGTTATAGCATGTCAGCCAAAGCCTGGCACTCAGACCTCACAGGGCACCCCTACTGGTTGGTGGAGAAGTCTCTGAGCCAGCTGTGGTCCTGAGCCAAGGCTAACTAACCATTGTTCCAGGTCCAGTGGCAGCTCCTGGGAAGGGCATTAGCCAAGGGGCAGAAATGGAAGCTGAGACCTCACCCATACGGAGGGGACACAGCTTAAAGACTGACTCTTCCTTGCCTGAAAATGGGAATCCCCACACGGTGTGGGTCAGTTTGCTCACCTTTTCAATCCCATATCTTCTGCTTTGCTTCCAAGCTGATAGGCTTGATTCTCTCTTCTGTCCCAGTTCCTAGTAGCCCATCTCCCTTCCTTTCTCACACCAGAGCATAAGGTGAAAAATAGTTTTCTCACCTAACTGAGCTGCTGCAAGAGAGGCCTTGCTCCCTGCCCTCCACCTAAGCCTGTTTATGTCTGTGTGTTCTCCAGCTCCACCCCCTGCCCCCCTCCACAGCCCTGGGCTGCTCCTGCCTGACCTGGCCTTTTTGACTTGCAGCCACAGAAGCCTCTGGCTCTAAGGCCAAGATTCAGAAAGGTGCGGTGACATGAGGGTAGCTGCCGCCGCAGTGAACACTACTGTCTCACGGCAGACACAGCCGGGGCTTCCTTGTGAGCGTGCGTGCACTGCCACTGACACGTTTGGGGAAGTGTAGGCAGCAGCCTTTTTGGAAGACTGCAGTTGAAGAGGGAGAGACTGGGGGCTGCTAGAAGGCAGGGGAAGGATTCCCTAGGCTTCCCCAGGGAAACCTTTACAAGGCTCAGGATCCGCATGTGCCTTCCTCAGTGATCACGGTTCCAAACTATGGAGAAGCTCAAAACTTGCTTGGGCAGTGCAGGGCTCTCGGGTCTACCTTGTATCAGGAAGGGCAAGGTGGGCTACTCCGGCACCAAGCTCTGAAAAGGCTCTGCCTTGCAGAAAGGTTGTAGGGAGGCACATTCTAAGAGAAAGGGTTTTTGGGTGGGAGGTATGATGCCCAAGGGGTTGAGAGGAAAATAGAGAGTGAGGTCTATAGAGACCATTGGGGTAAATGAAGTAATTAGTCCGTTAACCTGAAGTCGCATGGATCTCTCTGGGCATCATTTTCCTCACATATAAAGCAGGGATCATGATAGTGCTGTTTAATAGGGCTGATATAAGAGTGAAACCTGCCTGTTCCTATGTGTTCCTAGCATGATGGAGAAGCTACCTAGGTGCAGGTATTGGTAACACATGGGGAAAGACCTGCCGTGATACAGGTGAGCCAGTTTCCCAAGCAAGGGCACCTAGATAACTGCTGACATTTTAGGCCAGACAATCCTGCCTAGTGGGGTCTGTATTGTACCCTGTGAGACATTTAGCAACACCCCTGGTGTCTATACATTAGATATTAGGAACACCACCATCACTTACAACAATTAAATCATATTCAGACACCGTTACATGCCCCCAAAGGAATAAAATTGCCTTAATGAAGACCAAGGGACTAGCGGAGGAACCGAAGAACTCAGGCAGGGGAGACGAAATGCATGATGGGTGTGTAGGGCCAGCCATGGCAAGCTAGTATTGGGAGTGAGAAGTGCCAGCGTGGGACACTCCGATGGGGAAACCTTCCTTGTATGTCCTGGGAAAGAAGAGAGAGGTGGGCCTTGGTGTCTGAAGGACAGAGCTGAGCCATGTGGTCAGAACGCTGGGCTCAGGAGCTGCTCTTTGATAGACACAGGCCACCGAGAGACGTTTGTGTCTCCAGAGAATGGAAGAACTCTGGGAAGGACAGTCAGGGAAAGGGATACCAGCAGGTGGACAGGCCGAGAGAGCATTGCCAGAACCTCTAGCCAGGGAGGCTAGGAGGCTGTGATGGTAGAAGGCCAGTATATACTCAGGGTGGTGATGCTCGACAGAACCGAGGAGAAACAGCATCTTCCTCCGAGGGTGAACTGCTATCATTTTGGAAGGATTTTCACTTCATTTGGTTCCTGCTTAAGTGAAATCCACAACATGTGTTCTCTGCATTAGTGGAGTGTTTGTGCTTAATTAGTGGCAAATTCTTTCATATTAAAGTCATTAAGTTTTGCTGTTTGCTCTCCTCACCCTGGGCCTGGCTCTCCTGCCTTTGCTTTAATGTGGGAAGGCCTGACTAGTGATACCCAGTCTGGTGGGCTAAGGAGAGAGTCGTTCAAACATACATAGCCGTGCATACATGCATGCAAGCATGCATGCACACACTCTGCGACACGCAAGACTCCATTGCTCCATCCCTGATGGCTGTCCCATCCAGGACTGGCATTTGTCCCTCCTGGTCCTTTGTCTATATCCCCAGGCACGTGGCTGCCAGCTCTCTGTTGACCTTGCCCCACCTTTGGATCTATCTTATAGGCAATGCTAAGGGTCAGAGGAACGTTCCAGACTTCTGTGTATGGGCCTGCCCCTCAAGCCGAGGGACAGGGACTGTACAACGTGGAAAACACAAATGCACAGGAGGCCGAGTTCTTAGGAACCAAGTGGGCGGTGGGATTGAGAGCAGACCAGGGCCAAGGCCACCGAGGGATGCTGGGATGGGGCAGGCTTTGCTCCTGCTCCAGCAGACTGTCTTATCCATTCCAAAGGCTAAAGTGCATTGACTTGAGTGATGCTTTGTAGCCTAGAACTGCAGTGACCCGAACCTGTTGCCTACGGCACGGATACTCTTTCAATATTAGCTTTAGGGGCCGTAGCCCAACTCCCTATACACTCCCACTGTAACCGCCAAACCACCCTCCCCCAACTAAACCCTCCCAGCAGCAGTTTGAGCCTAGACTCACACAACAAACCAGGGTCATGACTCCAACCTGAGCGCTAACCTCTTCTGGGTTGTAGCCACAGAACAGCGCAAGGCGTGGGGTTGGGAGTGAGGTGGGTGAGCATTCCAGTCCTGCGGTGACGGCCCCAATCTCTCTCCCTTCTAGATATAGGTTTCCCAGGCTGGGCCCGGAATGGAGCACTTTGGGGATTTTCTTACCTCAGCCTTCTGAAAAGTGGAGCTGGGACTACAGGTGGGTGCCCCCTTGCTGGCTGCCTTTCAACGTTTGTGGAAGTTCAGGTCTAAATTCAGCCAAGCTTACTGTCACAGGGAAGCAGGACACTTAATGACTCATTTTGGTTTTGTTTGTTTGTTTGTTTGTTTGTTTGTTGTTTTCGCCTAGTTGCCCCCATGTGGTGTGGAGAAGGAGAACTCTTCAGAGGGTCCTGATATGGTGGATCAGGGAGAGGGAGGGTGCTCACTGGTACACCCTGCCTCCACTTTCAGGAGGCCTGTGGTCACGTCCAGGTTCTGCACAACTGTCCCTGGGTGGCCCTCCCTGCTAGCACCCAAGAGGCCGAAAGTGGTAGTTGGTATAGGTCTTCCTAGCTGACCTGGACAGCTTCAGTGACTATCAATGTCAGTGTCCATGGCCAAGTCTCATGCCCATCCCCAAACCCAGCCTTTCCGCCTATACAATGAGTCCCGGCATATCCAGCTCACTCAGCTGGGGTGAGGTCACCTCCCCAGGACTGGGCAGCTTCCTCTGTTCCTGGCACACTGTTGTCACCGTTCCCTCCTTCTCTCTCTCTTCACAACACTCAAAACCATCACCTTACACTTGGCAAAATGCTGAGGGAACCCCTCCCTGCTGCCTCTGTAGCCTGCCCTCTTCCTGTCCTGCTTGGCAGGGAGACATGAGGAGACCGGAGAGTCAGAAAAGGCTCTGAGCCCAGCTACAACCCCGCATCCTCTCGAGTCTCCTTCTGGTTCCTGCTGCTGCGTCAGTTTCAAGTGTGGGGTCTTTCCCACACCGACCATCCCTCTGCCCAACATGAGTCTATCAGGAGCCTCACCCAGGCCCGCTTCTAGCTCAGACTTGTCAAGGTTTCAGGAGTCACTGGTAGGGGCTGGCATGCCAGGGCCTGTTCTTCATCCTGCCTCACAGAGGGAGCCAGCACGTAGGCACAGGGCATGGCGCCCAGCTGCGAAGATGTAGCTAGCCTCCGTGGCCACCTGCTTCCCTGACTTCTCATCCTTTCCATCCCCCTGTCCTTCTGACCCTGCCCAGAGTGGCCTGAGAGCCCAGGGGCAGCCTATGGCAGTGGTATGCTATGTGTGCCAAGCATCCCATGTCTTTCAAGTGTTGGAGGAGTTATCGCATGTCCCCTCTGACCACCAAAAGGTTGAGCAACACCCTGAACAACAGAAGCCTGTGGGTCCCTGAGAGGACACAAGAGGGACATGTTTCCTGCTGGGTCCCTCCAGAAGATGGCAAGAACAGTTAGCATGTGCGTGTCAGTTACCTGTACCTGTGAAGGCTCATGGGTATTTAGTTCTCAAAACTCCTGGGTGCTAGGTGTCATTATCATCCTCGTCTTAGAAATGAGGAATTCTAAGGCCAGTTGGACAGAACAGCCTGTTTCCAGAGGCTGTGCCTTCCGTCACTGAGCCTGGTGGTAAGTCTTGCTCCTGCCCCCTTTTGGAGTTTAAGCAGCGGTCTATGCATTCATGACAGACACAAGGAACCTCTCTGATGCAGGATGGGTGAGGAGTCCCTATTTACATAAGGAGTGAGGGCATCATCCCCTCTGCCTGTCACCCCTGGCTCTGGGAAAGGACTGAGCCTGTCACCCTGGCCTCTGCCTCTGCTCCAGTCAGGGCTGAGGCCAGCTGAGCCACAGAGAGACCTGACCGAGGACTCTGAACATACCTCATCTTCATTCTTCCAAGCCTGACTCTGGCTTAGATCTTTATCTTTGTGGCTCTCAGCTTCTCAACCTGGGAAGTGTGGGGTGCGAGCTGTAGTGGAATGGAGATAAAACACCGAGTATTTGCAGGAATCATGGAGTGGAGGGTAAGCGTGGCTATCAGGCACCAAGGAGCTAGAGTTGAGAGTGAGTATGTATGTATGTATGTATGTATGTATGTATGTATGTATGTATGTATGTATTCTTCACAACCATCCCAGGATGGGAGTTCCCCTCAGCCTTAGACCTAGAAAGATAAAATGACTACCAAGCTGTCTCTCCCCAAGACAGGAAACAGAAGGTTGGTATTTCCTATCTCATCTCCCCCCAAGCCCATCCTACCCTCATCAGCCACAAAGCCAAGGAAGCCTGAAGCAAGTGGGACTCATGAGACCCCAACCTTTCCCTGAGTGAGCCTGGAGCTCCCACGCAGTCCTCAAGGTGAGCAGGGCTTGTCCCACCTCCACCACTACCAAATGTTGACTGGCTCCATTGCTGGCCTTCCCACCAGAGGCTGCTGGGATAGCATGCCAAATTAGCTTAATGAGTGAGGCCCCAACTTTAATTGGGGGCCAGGGCCTTGCACTGCTGGCTCCTGCTGTCACTCAGAAAGCTGGGAAGGGATGGGTGTTCGCTCTCTCCCTCTCCCAGGCATTTTCACCCTGGCTAATGGTTCCTCACTCAGAAAGGCCCCTACAACTGCTAATTGGATTTAATTACTGGGGTAATTAATGATTTGATTGGGAAACTGAAATGTGGTGGGTGAGTTCTGGTACATAAATAGAAAAGTCAAAGGGACAGTGGACTCAGACTGGGATCCAAGGACCATCTAAGGTGGAGAAGAAGCAGACTGCGGATCCTTCAGAGGTCTCCTTAGTTGGGGACCAGCTGCTACTGGCTCCCCATTTTGCCCATAAGGAAAGAAAAAAAAATCACAGGGGAGTGAACTGGTTCAACAGTTGTAAGGGAGTTGGTAGGGCTTAGAACTGAGGATCTGGCTGAAGAGGAGGGGCGGGGTTATGACTTGGCCTGAGATGGCTCAATAGGGTGACAGTGGCCATGAGAGCACCTGGGGAAGACTTATCAGCCAGCCACCTTAGAAAGGTAGTATGCTTGTTTCTCTTGTTGTGGCTACAGAGGCCTTGCCTCTGGGTCATAAGATAAGCAAACAGCTCACCTAAGAAGCCAGGTGCATCCAAGGAGCAGCGGGTGCTTTGGCTAGAAGGCTGCAACCTCCAGCCATACATCTCTCCCCTTTTGGCCTCTTTCTCCAGGTTCAAGTGTTTCTGAAGGATCCTGACTGCTCATTTCTTTCATGCTTGGCTGACTCTGCCTGGCTGCAGCATGAAGTTACAGGAGCTCAAGAGAAACGGGGGTGTGAGGGCATGGGGGTGGGGGCCAAAGCATCTGCTCTTGGACCTTATAATGGTGTGAGGACTTTCTACCACGTTGGAAGGGAGCAGAGGGGAAGGAATGAGAGCTAACAGAGGGCTGGGTAGCCAGGCAGTAGCTGGGGTCTGCCAGAGAGGCTGAGTAGGACTGTGAGTTGAAGACCAGCACAGCCCGGGCAATTTAGCAAGACCTTGTCTCAAGAGCTAGAGCAACAAAACAAGCAAATCCAAACAGGAGCTGGAGAAGAGATGGTTCAAGAGTTAAGAGTGAGCACAGGCTGCCCTTAGAGGGTCTAAGTTCACCTCCCTGCACCCTCATGGTGGCTCTCAATGGTCTGCAACTCCAGTTTCAGAGGATCTAATGTGCCCTCATTTGGCCTTCATGGGCACCATCACGCCCATGATGCATGCACATCTCTCTCTCTCTCTCTCTCTCTCTCTCTCTCTCTCTCTCTCTCTCTCTTTCTTTCTGGCCAACTCTAATGTACGTAAGATAAAAATGAATACCGCTAAGCACCTTTGCCTGCCAACCACTTCCTCGATATCTGCAAAACTCGCTCCTTAGTCACGGTAGTATAGCAGTTTAACCCTCTTTGGGAATTTCTAGACATGGTCTCGAGCTTCCTGTCTTTACAAAATCTTGGATAACACTGACAACAGCGAACCTTGCCTGAGAGGCACCCACGAGTCTCACTCTGTTAAGGCAGATGCCACTGTCGTGCTGGGAAACTGAGGCTCAGGCAGGTACAGGGATTTATTCAATGGACACTGCTAACAGGTGGATCTGAATACACAGCCTCCTGCCCTCTCCACTGCCTAGGGGCAGATCTGAAACAGTATCAGACCTTCAATCTACCCCTGCTTAAACTCCCAGCTTCCTCTCCTCCTCCCAGGTCCCCACCCACCACACCTCCTTGGGGTGGAAAACTCCTACTTCAACATACAGGTCCCACAGTACCACTTGCTCTGTTCTCATATCCCACAGCCTCTACCTCCGGCTTGCTCAAATAGCAATCCCTGGGCCCTCCATGATTGGTTGGGCCAGAATCCGAATCCCCAGCTGGCTTGGCACCTGAAGCCTGTACTGGGAACACACTCTATCTAATCTCCATAATGAACCCCAGGAAACAGACAGGGGTCCCCACTGACTTCCCAGGTCACTGAGAGCTTTTAATCAAGACTTCTTAGGAAGCTACCAGATCAAAGGAAGACTTGGGTCCCCGGCAAAGGCCATGCCTACTTCCCCAAAGAGAAGATTCTCTATGAGAGGAGGGCTGAGAGCCACAGGGGCGTGGAACCAGTCACTCTCAAAGGTCTCAGGGACACACAAGGATGCACCTCTCTCACCCTCTGCTTGCTAGGCTGACCAGCAAGGTGTAGGGACGGGTGGGGGTGGGGTACAGTCCTAACACACCTTCCTCCAGCCTCTTTGACTTTGGGCATCCAGAATCCTGAAGCAATCAAGGGGATAGTGTTGCCCGTTTCGAAGTGGGTTGAGACTACTCAGCAGAGGGAAGTGACTTACAGTTATAAAATAAACAGAAAAAAGCATGGAGAACCCGAGACCCTTTCCACTTTGACTGCACAATACTGGGGAAGCAGCGTTAGCCAGTGGCTGACGAACAGCCTTCTGAGAGTGAAGGCTTTTGGGTAAGGGTCTCTGGGAGACTGGGTGGCATCGCACGCACATCACATGCACGTAGGACCCAGAAGAGCAGGATTGGGGTGAAGAAGTGTGGTGTCCCATTCCCCCACCCCCACCCCCTGCCACCACCCTTAGGTTGCAGCTGCACCAGGCAGAGCCTCTTGTGGGTGCAAACGGGAGGTGCTCTAGAGTTCAGTCCTGCCTGCACCCCCACCCCCACCCAGGGTAAGAGGGGAGAAGGAGGCCTGAAGAAGCAGGTCAGAGCTAACTCTCCCCACTGCCCCACCCCCAGTGAGAGCAGCAGCACAGCCAAGCCTGTAGGACCAGAACCCAGCACGTTGTCCTGACATGTCCTGGAGACACAGCTTGAGAGGGAAGAGAGGGAGTGAGTCAGGGCTTGGAGGTGGGGTAGAGAGGGATTGGGGGGGACCAGAGGGGGCTGGAGGTCTGTCCACCTTAGAGAATCAAGGTGCTGGCAGGCAGCAGGCCAAGGTGGCTTCCCCAGGTGGGAAGGCAGCACATCCCAGACCTCTGCCTCCCTAGTAAGGCTGCCTCTGGTAGATAAGGGCTAGGAGGCAGTACCTTTGTGCCTCCATTGAGCAGGGAGAAATCAGGCCTGGGCTAAATAAAAGCTAGAGTTGAGCTGGTGCTCTCATGGTGTGCTTCAATCAACAGGAAGTCTGGCGTAGTGTCCCCTCTTCGCCAGCACTTAGGCACTGCCCATCGTGGTGGTGCAGGAGTGTCAGAACCCACACCCCCCCCTCAGAGAAAAGCCTCTTGCCCACAGTAGTGGTGGGGGCGGGGAGGTCCAAGTGAGGATTAGGGCGGGGAGACGCTTTGAACCCCAGAAAGACTGGTGGGAACTGGTTCTTGACTCAAGGCAGAGAAAGGGGGTGGGGAGTGGCAGGGCTGGCTCCTGCCTTATTATTATTATTGTTGTTATTATTTCCTTCTCTTTTATGAGATGTGAACTCAAGCAATTAAAGACACACATCTGACTTAAGACCCTCATCATTGCTCCAACTCTGGTCCCATCCCAACAGCCAACCATTCTCAGCAACTTTCTCTTTCTGAAACACAGATTGAGCTTACCCTTCCTCCCAACCCTCCCCGCATCACTGGGGGCTCTCTGAACCCTAAAGATAAATGAATGCTGGTGGGCAGAGTTTGTGTTTCTGGACCTCGGTATTGGAGAACTGACTGCCCTGCTCTGAATTTTTTTTTTTTTTGTTTTGTTTTGTTTTTAACGTACTGTGCACTCAGAAGTGCTTCTGGAATCTTCCACTTTCACTGCCATGTTCTGGAACAAGGCTCAAGACACACCCGTTTTACAGAGGAGGAAACTGTGGCCTGGGGTTGGCTGAGAAATCCACCAAGCTGCACAGCTGGGACAGTGGAACCAGAACTCAGCCCTAGACTTCTGTCTGAGCCGTGTCCTGAGTCAGAGCCTGGAACCCTACACCCTGTCCTGCTTAGCAGTGTCTTTGCTGAAGTCTGAAAGTCTTTTTTCCTAAGAGAACAAGAGCACCATTGGCTGAAGCCCTCAGTGACAGACCCAGCTTAGGGTTCCTTTGGTCCCTTTCAGGGACAGGGAAGGAGGGAAGCAAGCAGGGCTTGAGGGGCAGTGTTCTTGGCTGGAGGTCAGCTAGTACCCAGACAGGCAGTTGAGCCCCGCATGCCCAGCCTTGGTTAGCAAGGGTCCCCAAGTAGATTGAAACAAAAGTCTTTGGGAAAATGACATTCAGATCTGACTCTCTTGGCCAGGTGGCAGCAGACAGAAGTCCAGCCTTTCTTGGTCTCAGATACTTCCCAAGGTAAAGGTTCAGAGGGAGGCTGTCATTTGCTACCCACCATGTCTGACAAGCCTGACCTCCCAGCCTCTCACCCAATCAGTAAATACGTTTCTTCTCCTTTCGATGTCTCCATCGAAGTCTGGTACCTTACCATTGCCATGGAGAGACTGGCAAGCTAGTCTATATCCTTTCCCTCCTGAAGATGTCTATCCTCAACTCTTCCTGCTTTGGTGGAAGCATACCCTGTGGTTAGACTTGTTTGACCTGCCAGCAAGGCTGGGGTTTGGTAAGCTCTTCCTCCTAAGGAGAAGACTCCGGGTGTAAGGAGAGAGCTTGGGAGGCAGAGTTCAGGCTGGGGTCTTCCACTCATTGGCAAGTTGCCTCAAACCCAGGAGCCTCAGTTTCCTTACTTGGCAAGTGGATTTGACATCATAGGTTAAAATGGCCGAAATAAAGCAATATGCAGTTGCCTGGCCATTGTTCAGGACAGGGAGCTTGATAGAGCTACTGTGGATCAAGGCTAGAGCCATAGCCTGACACTAGCCTTGGCCTCTTCTAGCTCCCTAAGGTGGCGTCAAGGTTTGTCTGTATGCATTTGCTAAGCTGTCTTTCAGAAACCCCACGGTTGGGCAGCTCAACTGCTCTCCATCAAATCAGCACCCCCCATTTTGACTACAGAAGCTGGGCCAGGTGTTGAGGTCCCATGGCCAGTGGGACAGGAACTCAGGAGAACCCCTCAAGGGTGTTCTTCCTGCAGAGATTAAGTGCAAGCGACCCTGTGTTTTTCCTGGCCAAGGCGCAAGGGTGTGGTAAGAAGTTTGGTGTGGCTTCACGGGGCTAAAGGGCCTCTCAGTTCCTTCTCCAAGTTCCCCAAGTCCAAGACAGTTCCAAGTGGCCTCTGAGACTCCCTTCCATGTTCAGCCCCCAGACAGAGACACCAACCTTATCAGGCCCGCTCCATCCCCAGGCCCCTCCCCAGTGGCCTCGAAAAGTTCTCTTGCCTAACTGAGACCTGGAGAACAGAGGCCTCCATCCCAGCTGCCTGTTCTGCTCCTCTCTCTAGCCTCTATCCCGGGCAGGTGTGCAGCAAGGCGGCTGGGCAGCCAAGGGTTAGAATCACAGGATGGCCGAAAGGGCTCTACTCCATCTCTTCCCAGTGTGGAGGGAAAGTGGCAGGAGGCAGGGAGGAGCCTTTGCAAGGCACTCGGGAGATCACTGGGCACTGGATCTACCCCAACGGCATCACACCCATGGATCGTGGAGTCCTTACATTTCAAAGCAGATATTCTGAGACAGCTGGAAAACTGAGGCTCAGCTGCACCCAAGGACAGCCAAGGTCACAGTCATAGCAGAGAGCCAGGATGCAGACCCAAGTCTGTCGATTTAGAAACTGCTTACTGCTAATGCAGAGATGCGGCAGGACCCTAAATGTCCCCGATGTCAAAGGGCATACATCAAGAGCATATGTCCAGAGAGGGTGGAACCGTGACCTAACCTCTGGACACTAACTTTGTAGTCTGACCCCAATGAGCATATGCCCACATCCCCCAGGGGTTTTCTTGGTTCTGAGAGTGTCTAATGCGACAAACTAATGTACTTCTGATGTCTTTTTTTTTTTTTTTTTTTAAAAGCCCTGACACCTTCTTGAGAGCAAGGCTAGGAAGTCAGCAGACTCAAGTGCTACCTTGACCCAGCATGCTGTGGCTCTTTTTCCAGGCTTCAGGGTCCTCATTTGAGGACAGGAGGCTGGCTACTTAGCCCTCACTCCCTTTAGCCTCTTCTAGCTGAACAGCTGGGGGAGGAGGGGAGGGGTCTCATTTCTGTGTGACCTTCAGCCAACTCTGGAGGTGACAGGCTTGGGGAGGAGGGAGGGTTTCATCTCTACTGGAGTCTTTTTGGCTGGTGTCAGTGGAACACCTCCAGATGCTGTCAGTACAGTGGGACCCACAGACTGGATTTTGCAACCCTCCAAGGCAGTGTCTACTACAAGGTGTGGCTGTGGAGAGGTTTCTCAGAGAATCACTCTGACACAGCAGGGCTGGGCCTAATTCTGGGAAACAAAACCAGGCTCTCACCCAAATCCAGGGCCAGCTGGGGTGGCAGCTGGTGTGGCTTCCTGGCTGGGAGAACTTGCATTCACAACCAGGAAGTGAGACAACTGTTAGGGAGACTCCTGGAAGTAAGTCAGGCCCTGTGGTGGGTGAGATGGGCAGATAGGCCTCAGATGGCCCAGCCAGAGTTCCTGGGAGCTCTGTCTCTGTCCAGCCACTAAGGCACATTTAGACACTTAATCTGTATTCTGGAGACTTCTGCAAATGTGAAACTCTAAAGACTTTGAGGGTATATACCCTTTTTTTTTTAAAGACAGGATCTCTTTATATAGCCCAGGTAACATCAAACTAGCAACAATCCTCCTGTCTCAGTCTCCTGAGTGCTGGGGTTATAGGTGAACACTACCATGATGCTTGAGATGAAAGAATTCTGAAGAAGTTTCCGTATTTCTGCTAATCTCTGTCTCACAAGTGACACTAAGTCCTGACTGTGCCCAGTATGGCACTTGACACTAGACACTGTCCCCACATTCTTGAACCAGTCAGGCAACAACTTTGCTTCATCGAAGAATGTGAGGTAAATGAAGACAGGAGAGCAACATCAGCATGGTGACAGGAGTGTTCTGGGGCTCAGCAGTGGACGAGGATCTAGGGTCTCTTTCAGCTGGACCCTGGGGGCTCCCCTTTGGGTGACCCCTTTTCTGCCCTCTCCTTTAGGGGTAGGCGTTGTTAGGAGTGGTTGGACCCTGAAGCCCAAGCCTGACCTCTGGCAGACTTTCCTCCTTCCTGCTCTGAGGGTATCTGGAGAGGAGACAAATCTCAGGGAGATGTTAATTAGTTCTGACAAATTAATAAAGAAACCCTAATTTATTTTCCGTATCTAATTTCCTTTTCTGTGTTTTATTTTCCTGCCCAACAAGCTGGTGCTGGGGAAATGGAGGGGAAAGGTGGCAGCAGTGGTGGTGGTGACGGTGGTCTGAAGACAACCCAATCTACCCCCCACCCTCACCCCACTTCTGGCTCCTGCCCCATCCCCACCCCACCCCTCACTGCTCCAGGAAGCCAACCTCAGACATTAAGCTGTCAAACTGCTCCCAATTATCTCCCTCTATGCCCGCAGGCTCCAGGGGCGACAGTTGTAGCAAGCTGGTGTTGACTCATTCTGTCACCAGCCTGCCCTGCTCTGGGAAAATGCAATTTAATGAAGTCCAATGGCAGGGCTGGGGCAGATGGGGTCCAAGGGAGAGGGTGGTAGCAGTGTAGGGGTAGCCAATAGTCTCCTTTTCCTGTGGGACAGCATCTTCGGTCTGACCCTGGAGAGGTCAGCTGAAGACCCTCCCTCACAGCACCCTCCAGCAGCTCTGAGCAATGAAGGCATTAACCTTCTCTGCGAGGGCCTCCACCTTCCCGGGATGCCTGTTTTAAAAGCGTATGGTCCTGACAGCTGGGAAGTTCTACCTGCTGTTTAATCTCCATCCTTTTTGCTGAAGGGAAGGTCCGTTTCCCTATGCTTTTTGATACCGAGCCCAGGAGTAGATGGAGCTATTACTGCCAGATACCACCCAGGCTAAGGCTGGAGATGGATACTGTCCGTACTCCATCCAGCCATGCCTGGTGCTAACATAGTGGGGGATTCCCTTTTGTTCTGGGTAGAGTCAGATCCCTGCCCCATGTGGCCTTCTGGTTCCACCAAACCAGGGACTCTGCTGTCTCACTGTGTAGCAGAGAGCCCTCTATTTTCCAGTTACAGAATCCAAAGCCCACCTCTATAAATTGCTAGCTTGTGTGACTTGACGCTTTTGACACCTGTGTCCCCATTAATGACAGTGAAAAGAAACTTCAGTATGATAGCACATGCCTAAAATCCCACTACTGAAGATGCTGACGTCGGACCATCCCTTTAAGCTAGCCTGTACTACCTAGCAAAATTCTGCATCACAAGAGGGAGAAAAGGTCGGAGGAGAAAGGAGAAGGGAGGGGAAGTAGGGAGAAGAGAAGGAAAAGGAAGAGGAAGAGGAGGAGGAGAAAGAGAAAGAAGAGGAAGAAGAAAAAGGAAAGAAGAGGAGGAAAAGAAGAGGAAGAGGAGGAGGAAGGTGGGGATGAGGAGAGAAGATTGTCATTTCCTTATTCATTGATTAGCTGTTGGAAAGGTCAACTGACAAAAATCCAGAAACATTTTAAGTCTATTTTTCTGTTTGGATAGGTATGTGCCGTGGCACAAACAGAGATCAGAGAACAATTGGCCAACTTACTGGCTCCAAATCAATGAGCTTTCTATAGGCTGAGACCAAGAAACCGACCCTTGCTCAAAGCAAGTGGTAAATAATAGTCATGGGTTTCATGAACATACATGGTCCTGCCTTGCAAAGAGTGGGTGCTGGGAGCCCGCCAGGATGTTCACATGCGAGGCCAATAGTGATGGGCTGACATCCACAGCGTGACCAGGAGGCCAGGGTATCCTAATGCTTTTCCAGTCCCAGTGGAGAAGAGCTTTGACTTCTGGTTTCTCTTGTCTCACCCTCTAGAGCCCACATTCTGAAGGCCCCAGCTGTCAAGAAGGTCTCCTGAGCACACCAGAGGGACAGCCAAGTAAAGGTCTTCCACAGAAGTGGAAGGCATCTCCAGAGGCTGCACAAGTCCCAGCGGCACACTCTCGTGTAACATTCTCCCTAGTGTTCCAATGCTTTGAACTTGACAAGTGTGATAGGCTAACATGGACCTGCTGAGCACAAAGCACAGGACAGAAGAAGGGTTTCTTAGAAGCCTCAAGGTCAGAGAACGGCCAGGGTCACGTGGTGCTTGGTGACTGAAGTGGGCTTCTCAGCTCCAAAGCAATGCTCTTCCGACGTAAGCATGCTTAGCCTAAGTTAATGAGCTAATTCCTGTATGAGTCCCACCCTGAAGCCCATCACCTGGTTGTCCTTAGCACCCTTGTCCTCAAACACTAAGACCCGGAAAGGACAACTGGTCATGGAACCTGCAAGGCAGCTTTCTGCTGGCTGAGTGGAATGGGTTCATCACGTTGTGAAGAAGCAACCCACCTTCATCAGACCTGTCTTTTCAAATAGGCTCAAATCATACACGTACTGTGCTTCCCTCTCTGCCAGTTAGTTCTCCTTGCAGGGAACTTGTCTTAAGGCTCCTGCCCAAGCATCCAGGGGATATGGTTCTCTAGGTTGGAAGGAGCCACCTCTGGTAGATAGCTCACTAAGACCACGCTGTGCTATTTTCCTGAACATTCACCTGAGATTTGGGGCTATCTTCCTGTTCCTCTGGCCTTCTGGGACATCCCCAGTGTTCTCTGAGATGTAGAAGCAACAGCCAGAGAGAACTTCAGGAGGGAGGATGAATGCAATCCTTGGTGCATAGAGAGAGATCCTTAGACCCTTCCAGGTCCTGTGTGTATCTGTAACTTGGTTGGCTAAGTGTCAGGAGGGCTCAGAGTGAGTTCTCTCCTCCTTGGTGAAGGACTGAGGTCTTGGAGTAGAGACTCCTCTCCCACAAAGTACCTCGAGAGACTCTGGGACAGAAGGAAGATTCAGAAAAGGCAAAGAAGCTCACTGTGGCCACACGGATACCAGGGGCAGTGTTCTGGAGCGAGCTCAGGTGATCAAGGGATGTGTGCCTGTGCATGCAACATGAGCCTCCACAGGAAAGTCAGCATGTGTAAGGGCTCCGGTGGTGGCTTCCCTCTGGAACGTTCACTCAGAAATATTACTGGTATCTCAGGGTTCCTATCAGGTCCAGGTATCTAGCACTAGATAAAACACAAAAATCTCCTGTTCCCGGAGAGTCTGGATACTAATGACAGAAAAGAAAAGAAATAAGAAAAGAAAAGAAATGAGAGGAAGTGTGTAGAGGCTATCTGAGCAGAGGGGCCGGGAGCTGTGCTGACTGAGAAAAGACCTCTAAGCAAAACACTGACGGAAACCCCAGTAGATGGGAAAGAGCAACATTCCAGTAGAGAGAGCAGAAGGTGCAAGGGCCCTGGAGCGAGAGGTCTGGAATTTCTGGCCTGGGTTGCTGATGTGAGAAATACAGCAGTCATGTGACCAGCGGTCACATGACACAGGGCCTAGACAGCTCCTCTGAGTGAGATGGGAGGCAAGAGAGGATGCGCCCCATCTGGCTTGTTTTCACAAGATCACTGATAACTGCTGGGACTAAACCTATAGGGAATAGAAGCAGAGAGCTACGCTAGACTACACGCTAGACTACCGTAATAACTGGGACACGCCTGCAGCTTACAGAGCTTCATGGTAGCACCCCAGCCTGATGCCGGAGTGAGGCATGGAGAGGTCTCCAGCTCTCCATAGCCCACCTCTCCCACCTGTGTAGGTGACAGCTGGCAGCCTACTCCCTCTCCCTGCAGACAAGC
Source organism: Rattus norvegicus (assembly GCF_021556685.1). Taxonomy (NCBI): domain Eukaryota; kingdom Metazoa; phylum Chordata; class Mammalia; order Rodentia; family Muridae; genus Rattus; species Rattus norvegicus. The sequence continues at coordinate 51,827,342 of NC_141541.1, read as the reverse complement.
TGTCTTATACTCACCCAGGCCTGAGGGAGGAGGAACAGGGTAAGGGTGGGGGCACACTGCATTAACAATGGCCTTGGGTCAGCTGTCACACAGAGAATAGGGCCTTCTGGGGTGGCCTCCCCAGGGTCTGGAGCCTGGCCCCACTCCTCCTTTCTCCTCACACTTTTCCCCAGACACTCACTGATCAAATAACTTTTACTCAGAGGGAAGCTCTCCTTTCCACTCAGCATCAAGTTAGCAGGCCACCATCCCCCGATTAAAAGGCAATTCAGTGGCTTGGCTTCTGTTAAGGGCAGGAGGTCTGTTTGATCCCTTTCTTGGGAACTGAGTTCCCCTGTAAGGCAGTGACCTGGGCCTTGGGCCAAACCCCTACCTACTTCAGCTTCAAGGAACTGGGAAAAGCAGGTCTCTCTATGCTTTGAGGCTCCTGCCTCTAGGCTTCTGCACAGCTCAGGAAGATTCTGCAAACCAGGGTGCTGCACCTCTCTCTGTTCGTCTATACCCTCAGAGCAGAGATAGTGGAAAAAACCCATTCCCTTCTACACCCAGAAATCACAGTGTGGGCTGCTTTCAAATACACAGTCTAGCAGTGTTGCCACTCTTTTAAACTCTTGGAGATGGCGCAGAGGACGTCAGAGGCTTTGGTGTGGATTTTATCCATTTGGTTAACAGTGTCCACGGTACACGTGAGCGCGGCAAACACTGGCACACCCTTCCAGTTCACTGGTATCTGCCATCTCTTTCAGCCCTCATGAAAACTCGTGGAGTTAGTTGGTGGCACTGTTACTTGTTTTTATTTATTTGTGGGGGAGCTGAGAGAGAGAGGATCTCATGATGTAGCTCAGGGTAACCTTGAACTCCTGATATGTCTGCCCCAGTGCTGGGGTGACAGGTATACATCGCTATGGGCAGCTAATCAGTTCTTCAGAAGGAGAAACCGAAGGCCAGGGGTTTGCCATAGAGTCCAAGGGCATAGACTAGCAGATGCCAGGGATCCCCCAGATCTACCCGTCTCTCGATTCTTTTTTTAAGATTTATTTTAATTATGTGTATGGTTATGTGCGCCTGAGGAGGTCAGAAGAGATCGTTGGATCCTCTGGAGCTGGAATTACAGGCAGTTATGAATCATGAATCACTTGATGTGGGTGCTGGGAACTGAACTTGGGGCTTTTGCAAGAACAGTAAGTCACCAGGTGCGCTTAACTGCTGGGCCATCTCTCCAGCCCGAACCCTTAACGCTTCCACACAGGGCTATGAGGGTGAGGATGGAGAGTACCCTCCGTCTGCATTCTAGTAGTTTCCATCAAACGGTCCACCTTTAAATGACCTTGAAGGATAAAGGGTGTGATGGGTAATATCGATTGTCAATCTGACAGGGTTTAAAATCACCTAGGAGATAAACCTCTAGGCACATCTGTGGCGGAATTTCTAAATGAGGTTAATTGATGTGAGAAAACCCACTTAAACTACGGACAGGGGCCCAAGATTGAATAAGAAAAGGGAAGCAAGCAGAGTTCTAGACAGTCTCTGTCCGTCTGTCTGTCTCCTTCCTGAAGGCGGCTGTGGCTATAATGTTCTCAGCCCCCTTCTACTTCTGCAGTTATGCCTGCCTTCCCATCTATGATGTACTGTGTCCCCTCAAACTGTGAGTCAGAATAAGCCTTTCTTCTCTAGAGTCTCATCTGCCCAGAATTCTGGGTAACAGAAGTCACACAGGGTGGTTCCCATCAGATGCACCTGTGAAGGGCAGCTACCCCCATCACTCTACCTGTCTAAACTCAACATGTTCTCTTCCTCTCCTGTGCTGGGCTCTATGCCAGCATATTGTAGGGCTTGGCTCTCTCCTCCCTCTGGGCCTCTGCTTCCCTGTCTGAAGAAAGTGCCTTCCCCGACACCCACCACTCCTGCTCCCACCTCTGCCAAATTTTCCAAACCTATCTCCCATGCTCCTACCGACCATCTGGCCATCACGGAAGCCACCACACTTCTGACCCATCTTTTGACCCCTGCTGTTTCTCATGGGACACTACTGACTACACACTGTGTGCCAAACACTATGCCTGCTTGTCATAGGTGGAGGTGGAAGACCAAGGAAGGTAGAGACACTCTGGCTAACAAGAGCCCTGGACACGAAAACGAAGAATTTACGGCATGCCGAGCGCTGTTTTTTATTTGTTTTGTGAAGTGGGAACCAAAACAGGGAGTTTCCAAGGAGGGAGATTGTTACCAGAGAGTGATGGAGGTGCAAGAAGAGGCTTTTAGTTAGGTCTCGTGGGAGTCCCTCAGAGAGGAAGAGGAGAGGGGACAGGAGAGAAATCGTGTCTTCGAAAGCATTCGTGTGTGTGTGTGTGTGTGTGTGTGTGTGTGTGTGTGTGTGTCAGGATCTGTGGCAGAGTGGAAAGTGGTGGCCAGGAGGCAGGGGAGGTAAGAGCTGAATTTAAGGGTCTTGGGTAGCCAGTACACTTGAATCCCTGGGTTCAATACCCAGCACCAAATGGCACTGCTCACTCAACTGTCACGTTGGGAGGTGGAGACAGAGACGAGGAGTCCACGGACAGCCTCTGCTACATAGTGTACTCGAGGCCAGCCTGGTCTACATGAGACTGTGTCTCAAAACGAAAGCAAATAAGTAAATAAGTAAATAAATAAATAGCCCTTGTATTAGACAAGGTTGCAAACCTTATTTATCTATGAGCCATTCAGGTGCCATCTGGGCAGAGCTGTGACAGGGTCACTTGAGGAGGAGGCTGTGGAGTGCTAGGTGAAAGAGGACAACACTGAAGAGTCTCACTTATGGGCTCGCCTATGGGATGTGTTTAAGTAGGAAGCAGAGTGGATGAGTGGACACTCGGGCAGGAGAGGGGGAGGGGGGCAGGTCTAGGGGTTTTCTCTAGGGTGGCACAGATATTTTGAATGGTAGGGTGGCGATGGCTTTTTAGCTCGATGAATATCATAAAAAAGCCACTGGGTTGCATACTTTAGAAGGGGGAATTTTATGGTATGTCAATTATATTGTAATAAAAAGTACATGGAGGTTAGACGGTGGGGCACTCTATGCAAAGAAAGCCAGCTGTGGGGGGTGTCTCTGCAAAGGTCTGAAATACCTTCTTCCCTTCCCAGCCCAGGGCTGATTCTGCTGGGGGTGGGTGGGTACTTTGAGGGCTCTAGGACCTCACCAGGCATATCAACAGCTCCCTGCTATATAGTAAAATGTTTCATGCATACCCCACACATGATGTCCGGGACCAGCATAACAAACAGGTCACCTGACAGCCCACCCCACTTATTTTTGAAGACAGGCAGGTCCCCTGGTAATAGAGCAGGCACAGAAAGACTTTGCTAGAGATGAGGAAATTAGGGCAGAAAATAACATCATGAGAGCAGAACTAGCTGTTGGATATGAGACGGACCCCACACCCTCTCACATCCCAGTGTATCAGACCTGCCGGAGCTCCTAGGAGACCAAGGGTCACCTGACTTCAGACTGCCACAGTCTCCCTGGAATCAAAGTGTTCTCTGTTACTGTACCTGCAGGGATCTAATGTTGAGGCAGGAGGGAAAAGGATTCAGAAGAAGCCAGGACATCTTGTAAAGGTGGCCCTTGCTATATAGCACACTGAGTCATACATAGGCTCCAGGTTCTGAAGACACTTCCCAGTAGGGGATATAGAAGGCCCTACTCCTTAGCTGGTTCATCTGTGGGAGTTGGGGTTCCCCTCACATTAGCGATAGAGTGGGGGACTCTGTGGGGAAGCTTTGCATGCTTTGAAGTGGTGGGGCAGGGAGACAGAAAGGCACCAGAAAGAAAGTGGCAGAAGATTCAGTCTCTCAATCTTCTGGGGCATAGGACGAGGGTGATCCTGCATGCCCCAGTGTGCACACATGGAAAGTACTTATGAATGGAAGTGGAGGGAGGGGAATGGTGTGTGTGGGAGGCCAAAAAGGCGCCTGGGAAAGGGCTGGGGAGATGACAGAGTGTGGCAGGGAACTCCAGCTCTGGGGCAGGGATGGCTTTTATGTCGCTCCCGGTTCAGAAGGGAAGGCATGGCAAAGACAAGAGGAGGAGACAGAGCAGGTTGAGGGGGAGGACCTAGCTATTTTTTCCCAGCATCCCCCAGGCCACTTCTCTCACCACAAACCTCAGTCTCAAGCCACTTGGTTGTCATGGAAACAGGATGGAATAGAACAGATGGTCTCCACTAGCCAAATTCCAATTAAACAGGGCAGAGATAGATAGGGAAGGGGGTGTGATCTGATGGGGCCATGAAGGGCTCTGCCCCACAACCCACCCACACGTATCCAGGGCTCCCCTACAACAGACAGAAGGCTTGGGAGGAGAATCTCACTGCCAGACACCCCTGTCCTCATGCCTTTAGTTCTTAAAGATGTGGGGCGAAGAGGTGGAGGTAATGTCAGCCCTGGGGAGCAGCACCAGGGGATTCACCTCTAAATTCAGAGCATCAAAATGGAAGTGCGCGCACGCGCACACACACGCACACGCACACGCACACGCACACGCACACGCACACGCACACGCACGCTTGTGTACTGAAACACATCTACATGGACAGAGGCACGCAGGGAAAGGTTAAACAAAGTCATTACAGAGACACACTTTTAACACGTAACAAAAAAGATTTTTGCTTTGGAAACAAAATAAGCAATTTATTCCCATTTATTTAACATCTCGGAAGACTCTTATTGAGAGCTTCGAATAGAGATATAAACACAGGGATATAAACAGATACCTGTGATTGGACATAGTCCCTGCTCTCAAATGACCTAATAATATGAGCACTGCTTGGGTCAGACTGTTTGCATAGTGCGGCCACAGAGGAAAGAGGTGGATCATGTGGAGAAGGCGACTGGAGATGAAAGGGCGGACCCTTTGCACGGGGCTTTGAAGGGTGAGTAGGAGCTTCCCGGGCAGGGTTCTCCAAACAGAAGACGGTCAGAACAAAGTTGGGAAAGAGCATAGCTTGCAGGGGACTAAACTCATTTGGGTGGAATTGGAATATGGCGCAATTAGTGGGCAAGAAGACCCCTAGACAAGGCCTGGCACAGATGGCGTCATTTCTGACGCCAGCACCAGTACCCGACACACGAAAAACATGCCACCACTCGGTTCCCGCCTGCAAAGCCACCCAGCCACACACAGCTTCACACGGGCAACCACGGCGCCCCTGTACTTAGCAAATGGAAAAAGATGACTTTTGTTTGCTGTGTGTGAAAAAAACGAGGTGGATATAGAGGTGTCAGGAAAAACGGAGCATCCGAAGTTCTCTCTTGGCTACGGGGTGAGAGAGGGTGCCAAGAACGGCGAAGAGAGGGGGTGCTCCAGAGCCAGCTGGCTTCCAGCATGTCATCATACATTCATGAGGCACCTGCTGCTTACAAGGCAGAGTTGGGCCGTGAACCGCCCTCCCTAAGAAGCCAAGGATCTGGAGGAAGAAAGTCCTATAGAGCAAAGTGGGTGTTTCACAGGCAGATGTTCTAGGGCTCAGCATCAGCAGGAGGCAAGGCTCAGGGGCAGAAGTTGGAACGTTTGACTTTATGCTCCGGGAACAGCATGGGAGGTAGATTTGGCAAAAGAGGTCTGGCTGTAGCAGGCTAGACCAGTGATGCTCAATGTGCAGCCTTGGTTGGGGGTAGCTGGGGAGGGAGCTGCAACAATGTTTTTTGTGGTTTGTTACTTTGGTTTATTTTTGTTTGTGTGAGACAATGTCTTCTCACCTTGTAGCCCAGCCTGACCTCTAACCCACAGTGATCTGCCTGCCTCTACGTCCTGAGTTCTGGGATTACAGGCAGGCATTACCACCGTGTCTCATTAGGACACGTGGGTAAAAGTAGGTGCTACTAGCCTCCAGTGATTAGAGGCTAGGAACATTGCTAAACATGCTACGGTGTGCAGGATGGCATAGTCTGAAGCTTGTCTGGCTCCGAGAGAGCAGATCTAAGGCTGAAGGGTGTGGCCTAGGTCATGGAGCTGAGATCGGCAGTGGTGGGGAGCTCATGGGGCTTCAGAGTAGGACAATGGTAAGCTCAAACTTCTCTTCACTCTACAGTGACGAGTGGCTGCTCAGGAATGGGAGAGACCCTGAGGAAGAAGAGCAGTTCCAAGCTCAGAGGTGTTCCAAGGACAGTGGCAGGTCTTTAGAGCAGCAAGGAGGGAAAGAATGAAGGGCACGGAACAGAACCAGGGGGTTCCAACAGTACAAATGGGAAGAGTTCTGCGTGAGCTGTGGCTTGAGGAGGGGGGTGTGAGTGAGGATCCTGAGGTGCAGACTGCACACAGGTCAGACTGAAGTAGGTGGTAGGTTTGTTTCTCTTTCGCCTCCTCCCCACCACCCTAGGGCTCTCCAAGGCTCCATGTCCACCTCCATTCACAGACCCCTTGAAGACATGGGTCTTCCACTTGGGGTGGTCCTGATGTCTCCAGCCTCTGGGACCCATCCTCACAAAGGCCAGCTCCTGAAAACCCCCACCTCTGCATTCTTCAACCACCCAAGCAGCTGCGACACCATTCCCAGCAGCCACCTGGTGAGGACACCCAGCACTGAGTACTGGGCTCCAGGGATGTGAAGGAGGCAGGAGACTAGAAAAGCCCACCCTGGTGCTCCAGTTTCACCTCTGACCTTTCTCTTGCTTCTTTTTCTGCCACTCTGTCCCTTAATAACAGGCTAGTAAAACCAGCTAGGAAAACTGTTTTAATGGCCACCAGGACAGGATTATTTGCCCAAGATCATAAGTCAGAGGTGGGGAAACTTGGCCAACCTCCAACCAGCAAGTGCCCCAGCAGGCTGAAAATGCTCAAACCTCAGAGCATGTGACTCCTGCCTCATTTTATCCTAAATGCAGGGCCTGGTGATACTGGTCTCAGGTGCCCCCAACATATACCAGCTGGATAAGTTTCGAAGCTTGTTTCAGATTGCTGAAAGCAATTGTGCTGGGGAGAGGGGGGTACACACACACACACACACACACACACACACACACACACACGCACGCACGCACGCACGCACACACGCACACATGCACACACACATACATGCACACACACGGAGCTACCTAAAGAGAATCTATTGGCTCACTCTTCTCACAGCCACCATGGAGCTTCAGAAAGGGTCCACATATAACAGGCCCTGCTCACTAGGGCACCTGGAGACCCTCTGTGGGTGGCCTACCCTCCCAGCAAAAAGTATGTAAAGGCCTTCACAGCCTGTAGGGGAAGGGCAGAGAAGGAGGTCACTAATCTCTCTTGGAGATTACACAGCAGCCTGATTCTGGATGCCAGAGACCAGCTGGGGTGTGGGGGACATGGTGGGAGGCTCTCACCTGGGAGGTGGGGGTCCCAGGACAGGGCAGGTAGGACTCTGGGGACCTGGACAGTCAGAAAGACCTCTAGGGTTGGGGCAAGGGGCTGGAATTTAGGAACAAAACTGCCAATGAGTTATTAACCAGAGTCACCAATGATTAACCCACCAAATGCCCAGACCTTTAGGCTGGTTGGGTTGGCTTCCTTGTCATCAGAGTTAAATGCCACCCCCTCTCTCTCCCAGCCACTTCTGGTCTGGATCTTGTCTTCTGGTGCCCTGATGGCTGCTACTCTTCAGTGACCCCTACACCCAGGATTGACAGTTGTTTGGGACAGGTCCCCCAGCTTGTCTGAGCAAACAGGGAGGTCCTCAGCCTTGTCTTTTCTTCTTCTTCATTTCCAGCCTCTCCTGTGACTGGCTTGGCCCAGGCTAGGAGTCTGAAGGAGAGGAGGGACACACTATAAAACACCATCTCTGCTATAGACATACTGATGCCAGGCAGGGTGGCAAGCTACAGTGAGTAGCCTGGGGAATGTATGGCCTCTATACAGGGCTGTCTCTGAGGAGCAGGGGCTGGGTAAGGTGAAGGCAGGTAGAGCAGATCCCGTGTGACCCCTCGCCCCTCACTTGGCATTCAAAAAGACTTCTGAGTGGCTCTGCCAGGAGAGGGAAGCTGATTCTCAACCTCAACCTTCACTCTGGGGAGCTGAGAGGCTGGTGGGTGTGTGGGTTTCAATGTAACTCCCAGGCACTGTCTGGTAAAGACCCCCGAGACAGGCAGTGAGGCTCACCTGGACTCACTTCAAGGCAGGCTGGTTCTGTCTAACCCAATCCCTGCCCCTCAACTTCCGACTACAGAATTTGCTTCAGCATCCTAGTGCCAAAGAGTGGAGTGCCCCACCCTGCCACATGCTGGGGCTGGTCCTTCCTGTGCTGTGACAAGTCCCAGAGCTGCTGTACTGGATCATGAAACATCAGAAAAGGACAGAAGGGGCTACTAGGAGATCATTCCATCTGTGGTACCCCATATGCCTGCCACCCCCTTCCCATGGAGCCACAACACTCTCCAAGGCCGTCAGGAGTCTGGTCCCTAGGAGGACACAGGCAGCTCAGAGCCCAAGTTACACACCCCCACCCAACCCCCACCCTGCCGCAAAGTAACAGATGCAGGCAGACAGGGTCCTGCCCGTCACTCTGGCTGCCCCAACCCCCTGTTCCTCTGCAATATGCTCCCTCTCCCAACCTTCTCCCACCACTAACTTAATTCCTTAATTCCTACTGGAGATAAGCCGATCTTTCACTGCAATTTATAGTTAATCCAAAAGAAAACAGGGGTGGGAAGGGGTGAGGGCTGGGAGAAGAAGGGGTGAGGGTGGCGGGATGTGTGAAGCAAGCCTGCTCCATTCGGCCTCCTCTTAGATCTCTCACAGTCGGTCGGGCCGGGAATTTTGTGGCCAAAACCCCAGGCTGCTCAGTCCACTTCAGGTGCACTGGGTTCAGTTTGGGGCAGTTACTTCTGCTACTAGATATCTGGATGGTTCACTCCCCAAGACAGAAGCAACAATGGTGAGGTGTGTGGCCCTGGACCACACCAGGAAGAGCTCTCTGAGCAGATTATCACAAGGGCATCAGATGTGCCCCAGGCAATTCCAAGGGGCAGAAACAGACTTGGGGGTGGGGGGTGGGGGACACAGAGCTTGGCATAGTCGCATGGGAATGTGGGGCTTCCAAGAAGGAAGGTGAACTAACTCCCTATCACTAGAGGGGTTCACACTGAGCCTGGAAGCTATACCAGCTGGCAGGAGTTTGGGTGAGGAGGGTTCAGGATGGGAATGTGGTAGTATTTTGTTTAATTTTTGCCTCCAGTGCTGAGACTCCAGGATTTTGACCACTTTGCTCGGCCCTGTGCTGCAAGGCAGGGAAACTCCTGAGGTTGTGGTTCTACTGGGAGGTTCTCTCTAGACCTGGGTCTGGTGGGGTAGCAGGGACTCTCCTTGAAGGTGAAGGAAAACACAGTACCTTGCCCAACCCAGCTCTCCTTAACTTTCTATACAGGGAAGATTCAGGGAGGTCAGCATGGACATGACCCACCAGGCTGCAACCCTCTGTCTACACCGCCTTCCAGGCATCTGTGCTGTGGACATTCTTGCTTAAAGGAGCCAGCACCCCGAGGTGTCACATGCTGTGTGAGAGGGGAGAGAGCTGATGACATCCACTACTGGCCAGGACATTACGTGTGCTGCTGTGTCCCTGGCTGCCACTTCCAACAGAATGTAGGGATTAACCTGCCCACCACTAAGGTCCAAGGGTGGTCAGAAGTAGGTGGGGGGGGGGAGTCAGAATCATTTAACCCTTGCTTCCAACTACCTCTTAAGGAGACCAAATGGCCCCTAAAGAGTGACCTAAAGGTGACCATTTGAGGTGTGAACAAACCTCTAAGGACACACATCTGTGCCCAGCTTGGAGGAGGAGCCTCTTGACAGGACTGTGTGTTACTGCTGCTAAGAGGGGGATCTTCCTTCAGAGACTAAACCTTCCTCTCCAGACTGAGGGTCCTTAGGTAAAGAGCTAATAATGAATGGCCACGATATGGTATCAGCTATCAGTTGCTTCCCCTTTCAAACTCTCATCCCCACCTTAACAGTTAAGGGAGTCCATGTCTAGAGATCATCTGGCATCGATCCACAGGTCGACGCAGGTCACTCATAAAATCTTGAGACCAAAATAACCCTCGGGTTCAGTGTCGAGAGGAAAAACCGTGGAACAAGTTGTTTGTGATCCTATAGACAAAACAATTATGTAAGTGACCTCTGTGTCTGTGACACGGGGGGTGGGGGTGGGGGGGTGGTAGAGCAGATCCTGGCTGGGAGTCAGCATCTCTGGCCACCTCGCCTCCAGGAGCGGGGCTCTCTCTGCACCAGCAGCAGGAGCTGGGTGAGAGGCCCTTGCTCCCTGAGGAAGGTGAGCATCTAGTCAGGAGCACCGTATGCACGCACGCAGACACAAGCACAAGCATACACACAGACACTGACACACAGGCACACGTGCACAAACACAGCCATAAACCTCCCTAGTACACACTCGAAGGACATAAAAACACTTGTGAAGAACACACATAAACCACACAGATTATTGCCACTGTGCAAACTGCGTCTGCAGTGCTGGGGGCGGGGGGCAGGATAATGGAGTGATAGGGGGAGAACAGGGTAATAGGAGACACTGCTGCAAGGATGTGGCCATGCAGTGCTTGGGGCGGGGTGGGTATGGAGACTTCCCAGCTATCCTTGCGGCAGTAGCACCGTGAGGTGGGCGCCAAGGATTGTCACTGCTTCCCCTCCTTTATCACCCCTGCTTCTCTTCAGCACAGACTCAGGCCCATTATCTGCCTCCTGGGAGGGCTGGGAAGGGTGCTGTAGCAGGGACTGAGGAGGGAGCAGGGGGTAGGGCCTGTCACCTAAGTTCCCCTAAAGGCCCATCCATCAAGCCATCGGAGATAATCAGTGCTCAGCTGGTTCAGGACACTGATGACTCTCTGGGCACCACAGACACAAAGAATAAATTTTAGGAAGGGGCTGTGTAGGAGGTATCTGGGTAGCAGGGCTGCTGCCCTGCCTGGGAAGGGAGAGAAGGCCCATCCATCATTCTGAGAGATGCAGCAATCTAGGCCAATGAGACGGCGATGCTTCAGGGTGGGGGTGGCGGGCAGTAATAATAAAACCATCTCGTGCATGGTGTGGCTCCTCTGTCAGTATCTTATTTACACTTGGGAAATGCCTGCCCCTGCCTGTGCTCCAACTGAGATCCCAGAGATGCTGCAGAATTCAGCCACCATAGATGCAAACCTCTAGCTAGCTCTGGGGAGGAGGGGTCCCTTTGTGATCACTGGGCAGTCCCTGGGTTTGGGGAGGATCCAAGCTTGCTTCTTCTAGGGGCTTTCAAGCAGATCCCAGTCTAGGGAATCCAGAGCATGGCTCCGGCTGGTGTCTGGGCCACACGGGCCACATCGTGATTCAACCTAATGGAGCATGGACAATCAGAGGGTCTGGGAGGAATTTCTCTTTGGCTTCGAAGCTGATCAGATGACTCTGTTTCAGACCAGCTAACTTCCTAATTAAGCCAGTGGAGCTGGGAGGTCAGAGTCCACTGGGTGACCGGTAGAGTCATGGGTGAGTGACCCTGAGAGGGGAATATGTTCATATGCTGTGCAGAGGTCATGTTAGTCCCTAGCCATAATACAGGGGAAGGTCTGATTTTTCTGTGCCTCAGATTCTCTCTCCTGGGCTCATTCTCCATTCTACTGCATGCACCCCGCTGTGGCTGAGGATCCCAGGCCCCAGGAGCACCCTGCCTGCACTCCAGCTCCCCAGGGCAGAGGAAGCACTGGTCCTTTCATCCCAAGGGATCAAAGCTTCCTACACAGGTGAACACCCTAAATCCTCCCCAGCAGAGGCCCCTCCCTTTCCATCTTTTGGGATCTCTAGGAGATCATAACCTTCCAGAAGTCTGGGATAAGCTCTGGCCCCACCCCATGATCAGTACCCAACCCAGGAACCTTGATACCTGCTGGGAGTAGCTCTTGGCAAGTTCTCTCAGAGAAGCCACTGCCCTGCTTCTTGTGTCTGCATGGAGCACGGCAGGAGGCCCCCACAATGGCGTGGGTAATGTGTAGAAGAATGATAACATCATATCTATTCCATTCCAGCACAGCCAATGAACACTCCTGAGGCCCAGGAGGGGTAGGGACACAAGCAGAGGCAGGATGGTCCAGGAATGCATTAACTGTGCTTCTAAAACTTCTAATGTAGTGAAAGGACGTTATAGGAATAGCGCCAAGACTCTTGAAGATGTGATGCTCCCAGGCCATAGAACCACAGAACCAGGCTATGTGGGGGTCCCTCATATGGACACAGATGTAAGCAGTACAGTGCTATCCATTGGGGTTGAACCACTCTTAATGTACTGCCTTGTGGGTACTCCAGGCTTAGCAAACAGGCTTCTCCATCCTTTGCCCACAACACCCTTGAAGAGAAGCCAAGTGGAAACATTGGGTCTGACTTCCTAGACCTGAACACTGCTGGCTCTGCTAAACATCAGCCCAAGTGTCCACAGGCAAGTCACCTAACCTGTCTGGGCCTCGTCTTTCCATATGTAAAAACAGGCAAACCACATCTATCACGAACGTTCCACGTGATCTGCGATGGTCATTAAGTTATTAAATGGCGCTGCCAACAGTCTGGCACCCAAGATCTCTGAATGCAAGTTTGCTTTCACCATGGTTACTCTTCATGCACCTATGCATCCATGTAGCATGTATGGGACTGGCTCCGAGCTAGGCCATGGGAAAACCAAGCCCTATCAGGAGTGGCACTCTCAGGCTTGGGGAAAAAAAAAAAGATAAATCCCAGGCTCAAAGAACTACCGATGAGGTGCAGGAAGGCTTCCAGATGAGAGAAGTTATCTTCAGCCAGAGGGCAGACTACGAAGGCTTCATGATGCTGTTGGCTCAGATTTAGGGTTTAGAATCAGTATTCAAAGGAAATAGCGGACAGTGTGCAGGAACAGCATGTGCGAAGGCACTGGAGTGGAAAAGACACTTGGTGCAAACTGAGGAGTGTGCAGTGTGCAGGCGAGGGCAGTGAGAGGTGGTAGGGAGTGAGCAGCTAATCGTATGCTCCTGGGCTTGTGAGTGTCCTTCTCAGGTGTATCCTGGGAGTGTGGGCACACTGGAGCCAGGAGTCAGGGCCAGATGCAACCCAGGAACTACAGAAGCAGCCTCACCAAGGAGATACTGTCATCAGAGTCCACAGCAGTGTCTGTAGGGCCGGCTTGGCTCTGAGGCACCTTCTCTAACACTCTTATCTTAGAAGGTGATTGTGAGGGGGCAACACCTGAGGTGTAGCTCAGAGACAGAGAAGGGAACCACCTCCCTATCCCAGTGTCATTTATACACCAGAAGTGACTTGAAGGGACTCACAAGGAACGCCCCAGAAGCCCACTGTCCTCAGGACAGAGTTGGCTGTGTTTGCCCAAACAGTTTAAACTCCTATCTCCACTGACTCACACTGGGCGGACATACAAGCTCACCTGACAAAGCGTGGGCTCCCCTGCATGACCCCCTTACTGGTGCAGGGCAGATCAGGGAGCCTGAGTGTCCTTGCCCTAGTTATTTAAGTCTGGCCTGCATTTTCCCCATAAGCCTGAGGCACCAAGAAACATGTTGTTTGTTTTCCATTGTGACATCCATGGAGCCATGCTGCTGTTCTGGTATGCTGGGTTTCGGGCAAGATGTCCAGCACAGCGGCAGAGGCTACAGGCAGAACAAAGGCTGGAACAGGCGCTAAAGCCTGCTGTGAGACAACCCCATCTTTGGGGGTAAGAACTCCAAGGCAGACTCTGGGTCCCTACCAGTTACTATGGTCATGGTGCCCAACTCTAGGGAGGAGATGCCACATGAAGCCCTGCCAAGGCTACTAGATGGTTCTTGGTAGCAGCTAGCTCTTTCTTTCAGTCCACGATGAAACTCCAGTAAGAGATGGGGAAAATGCTCCAGCCACAGGGTCTCTAAATCTCTATGCTCTGCTTTTTGGATGGAAGACAGGCCAAGATTTAGGCCGAGGCCACTGAGGATTCCTGGTTCTAACTCCCCTTATATATCCCTGTCCCTAAGGGTTTTCCTCCATGCAATGATGGCTGGAGCCTACAGTCAGTTCCTTTCAGAGGACAACCTGGAAAAGAGCTGGGTCTACTCCCCTGGAGGCGGGGGACAGAACTGGGAGTCCCACTGGTTTCCAGCACTAAGGTACATGCATTCCAGAACTCTGGAGGGATGGCCTCCATTTAAATCCATTGACTGACCTCAGTGTCTCAATGGGACAGGCTGGTGCCCATGGCCAACGGCCCATTTTGCTTCTTGGACCACGCCTGCAGCTGGGTCCCAAAGGAGCCACGAGCCAGCGGAACTAATGTCCTCTAATGAGATTCGGGCCAGAGTGGTCAGGCGGGTTTTATTGTGTGTGGCTGGGTAATGAGACTCCTCATGAACTGGGAATGATTTGGGGTCTGTGAAGACTCAAGGTGGCAGAGGTTGCCTGGGTGAGGGAACTGACTCAAGGTGCCAAATTGTATCTCCGAACCCCTCTTGGGTGCTCCATCCACCCCCATGATGCTTTCTGGGCTCCCACTCTCTGCCTGAGCCAAGCCCACACCCTGTCCTGGCCTGCCCATGCCCTGGGGCTCCACGCTCACACCTCAGGGCCCTGCCCTTGTCTCAGCCCACATTCCCAGGGGAGCATTCTCCCCCCTGCTCCGTCACTGCCCCACTGTTTCTGCTCCTGTGCCAGCCTGGGCTCTGTGGGCACCTCCAGTAGCACTCTGTATTTTTCACTCACCCCTTACTTCCCCCAGGAGCTGCAAGACAGGGAGGGTGGATCTGGTGGGGGGCTGACAAAGTCAACGTCTGTATCACGTTCACAATGACGGCCTGGCTCAACCCTTCTGTGTGTGTGCCCATCCTGGCTTGTTCTTTCTGATCTAAAGGATTTACTCTCAGAAGTCCCGGTCTACTTTGGGCATATGGGATAGGCAACAAGTCACCAAACTAAAATCCCTTTAGGGGAACGATATTAATCCTAACACAATTCATGTGAATCTGGCTGAAATTCTGAGTGGAGAGTGGTGCTGGCCTTGGGTTCCATCTGCCTTTATTTTCATGACAATTTAGTGGAAGTGTTCAATTGGCAACAGGAGACCAGGAAGAGAAGTGGGCCACCCCAGGAAAGACTCTTTACCTGGCTTCTACCACCTCAACAGAAGCTGCTGCCACCCCCAACCCCCTCTCAGAGGTAGGTAGAAATTTGAGAAAAGCAGGAGCAGAGAGTCCCAGGCTCTCCCTGCCAGCCCCTGGTTGCTGCCTCTGCAAGCACTCCAGATGGGCAATGGCGGGCGCCCCAGCTGGGCTGCATCCAGGCAGCAAAGCGGGTGCCTGGAGAGCCCTGAGTAACAAGCTGCAGAACAAAGACTGCCCAGCACCTGCTGCCTGTGCGGCACTCCACAGGCCTCCATAGGACTGGCCTGGGCAGGTATCTTTAGCTAGTCAGGCCACCCGAGTCCTCCCACCATGCCCGCAGCTCCCAGGTGGCTGTAGCATCATGTCCAAATAGGGGCAGGGACTTACTCTCCCAGTACCAGGTTGGAGAAAAAGGAAGTGAAGCTGGCACTGAGCAGCTAAGTGGCTTTCTCAAAAGAACATAAGGGGTACTACCCAATGGGCAGACACACAGGGGAAGGGCCATTCAGAGGAAAGACATGTGGTAATAGCCCAGGCCCTTCATTCTCTTCATGTTATCACGTGCTAGCCTTGAGTTAAGAACCGTTCAGTCATCTTTCTCCATCTCCTCTTGAAATCTGGGATAGCGCAGTCAACGGAGTTCCATTTCACAGACAGGAAAGCTGAGGCTCGTGCCACAACTCTGCTAAGGTTTCTCAACAAGTCATCGGCAGAGCTGGGATTCTAACCTAGCTTAGCCAGTTTTACTAGGCTGGGCCATCAAGATGAGGTGAGCAGCTGGTTACAGGAGAAGGACACCTAAGTGACCTGCTTCTCTGCCACCTATTTAGAGACTGAGAAAGGCACAGCTCCCATGCCCTATCTACCCCAAGAATAAGAATCTCTAACCTCCTTTTCTGCACTTCCCAGGATGAAGATTACCTATTCACTGCCCTCAAGATCCTGTTCTCTGCTATCACAAATCATTAAGTCTGCCTTGGGTCTCTTCTGCTCTGCTGGGTTCCCCTCTGCTTGGGGAAGCTTCGACGTTCTCACATGTCTGACAGCTTCGTGCTTTTTCCTTTTCCTCTTCGTCCAGCTCCACCAGGTACGCGGGGTTTAGAGGGTTAACTGGATGCAGGGGTGTTATCTCCAGCTCAGGGCATTCCCTCTTGCAAGGTGATCCACTCGGATCTTAAGTTACCTCCTGCTCCAGGCAGCACATCTGCTGTTGGCTCTGCAGGCCTGCTCTCTATGGAGCTGTTGGCAGCACAGGGGGGATATGTGCCTGCTGGGTTTAGGCGAGGAGTCTGAGCTCTTGAGACTGCAGCTTCCCTACTCCTGGTCCCTCGCTGCCTCCTCCTTTTCTAACAAGTGGCACCCTCCTGCTGCCCACGCCTAGGATTCTGTCAGGTACATTCATACTGCTGACCTGGCCACACACTTGGCTCTGCAGGCTTCTTGTGGGCTCTTGCTCCTGCTCTTTAAAAAGGACAGTGTGCTGCCTAACTTGACTTCCAAAATTCCTTTTTCCTAAGTGCCCACGCAGGAAAGGTGCCTGAGGAGGAACTGAAAACCTATGTCCCTTGGCCCCTACCAAGGAGGCAGCAGGTATGCAGGATCTTGAGAGCCTAGGGAGCAGGCTCCAGCATTGCTGTGTTGGCCAAGGAGACGACAGACAGACAGACAGACAGCCCTTTCCAGGTGTTGTCAAGGTCTGTGTTCTTTCCAGCAAGGATTTAGTGGAAAGCCAAGGACAGAGAAGAAGGAAGCAGAATCAAGGTTTCCTATGCCCCAAAGGACTAGGACCCGATAGCTTTTGCTGGAGTGGGCTGGTTTTGCTAGCTCTTAAGCAAATCCTGGGTCTCCTCCCCAGATCACCTTCAAGTCACTGACATCATCACAGGGGTCCTCATGGTTCAAAACCGCCCGTGCAACCCCTCCGAATGCCGTAAAGAATCAGTTATGTGTGAGCAAGCATTTGGTACTCACGGTTCCAGGTCCGTGGTAATCTGCAAATATGAGCACATACACTCCCTAATTCTAGTTCCTGCAGATCTGTACTTGTAACAGTGAATCGGAGATGACCAACAGCATCACACAAAGCCCCGTGCACATGCGCAATCCACCCACGCCAGACCAAAGGCGAGCCTGTCAGAAGTATTAGAGGCTAAGTTCCACAACTGCCTACTGCCCATTCTCACCTGGTGTGCTGGCTAATGTTCAAAGCTGAAGAAAAAAAAAAAAAAAAAAAAAAGGAAAGAAAAGGGAAAAAAAAAGCCCAACAGGTGACTTCGTATACACCTTCTTCAGTTAGGAGGAGTTCGATTTGCCAAGTTAACCAGGAAAGATACAATCGGAGGAGTTGAAAGCTATAGTCACACCTCCCTTGGGTGTTTTCTATTTGTGTTGAACAATGAACATTAGTCAGCTGCTAAACAATGGCAGCATCATAGATGCAGCGATGGGAGCCGACCCTCTGGCCCTCCATCCTGGCCCCCTGGCTCAGCTGTGGTCACAGCCATGCTGGCCAGCCTACAACTGGATCCACAGGCCAGGCGGCCCAGGCGATCTCCCAGGAGGAATCATTGTGCAGAGCCAAGTGGCCGAGGAAGGAACTGGCAACCTACAAATGGTCCCAGCTTGCATTAGGGAACGACTGACTATACATCCCACAGGCATACTAGTCTAGGTCCAGAAGCCACCCTCTGGGCTGCTCAGCCAGGCCTGCTGAGCCCGAGCTCTGTAGTGTCTGGCTTTCTTTCTGGCCTTGACAGTTAGCCCTTGGATCTGACTCAGAAGATGCTCTCTGCAAGGCTTCCTGACTACTAGGCCTAGAGATGGTTCTGTTTTTACAGTGCAAGCCCCAGGCCAGAAGAATGGGTTCTGCTACAATGCCTGGTCCAGTAAGCCCAATGGGAAGAGGAAAAGACCCATGTAGCTTGGCTCTGGGGCCTTCAAAGGAAAGCACCAGAAATCAGTGCTGTGCACAGGCAGC
This sequence comes from Rattus norvegicus, assembly GCF_021556685.1. Lineage (NCBI taxonomy): Eukaryota > Metazoa > Chordata > Mammalia > Rodentia > Muridae > Rattus > Rattus norvegicus. The sequence continues at coordinate 51,809,263 of NC_141541.1, read as the reverse complement.
TTAAAAGGAATGAATGCTGTGGCCTGACAGGTCTTTGCATGGTGAGCTCGACACCTAGGGTGTGGGGTTTCTTTCTAGACCAAAGGTGTGGGGAAGCCAATTAGCAAGGTGTGGCAAAGGTGGGACACTTACTTCCCAGACAGCCTCTCCTCCCTTTCCTCTTCTGGCTTCCATCCCTCTGTGGGTAACACTGACCCTCTCCTCTAAGTGAGCACCCCGGAAGGAGCCTCTGTCATCCCAGGAAACAAAGACGAAGCCCCTGGCCCTTCCTACCCTGCCTGTACTGTCTGTCATATAGAAATGTACTTCGAGAGCCAGGTTGGCAGTGTTATAAAGTCAGGAGCCATCACACATACTGGGGACTCTTGTCTCCCCACTTCCCCAAGGCTCCCCTGTCACAGCCCTGGGAACACAAGAGAGAGCAGCAGACAGACGGGCAAAACCCCAGAGAAAGGCAGGAGCAGGAAGAAGCTGAGGAAGGGGGCAGGAGGGAACACAGAGGGGATGGATTGCCAATGGGGACCTCCTAGCTTTCTCAGTCCGAGGACCAGACTGAGTGTAGCCATAGCCCCCTGCTTCTGGTCACTGTGGACCTCAGAAAGCAAGCAGAGGAGGCAGCAGGTATGCAGAAGCAGGTTCTGTCTAAGATCTCCGCAAGTCCAGGAACTTTGGCTGCCTCAGCTGCACCCATCCATGGGTCATGGTCAGCACAGAGCACTTGTTAAATATCTCTTAGCTATGATTCCATTCTGGGCATCCTAACCTCTCTTGGTTGGATTTTTGGTGGGGAGTATCTGCTTTGAGCCAGGTGAGTGTCACCTCTTGTGTGGGTGGAGCACAATGGGCCTCTACCCCCACCCCCACCCCAATGGAATTAACTTGCTCCAACCCAAAACTGGGGGACTGAGCACCAGATAGAATGTGAGCTTATCCTTCTTCAAACCCTCTGGCCTTTTGTCCATCCCCGGATTAGGTTAACCCCTAGTGTGCTAGGACTCTTTAGGGCTATGGGCAAGTGGCTTACTCTGGGCTCCAGGAAGAGTTAGGGATTTAAAAGGCTTTCTGAAGTTCAGCCTATGCTGACCACGTAAATTAATTCAAAGGCTGAGTTTCGGCGTGCACTGCACTTAACACTATCAGCAAGAAAGTAGATGAACAGTGGCTCTCACTCTCAGCCAGACCACACCAGTGCCGGGTTCAACATGCCCCTGTGAAGTGGAAAGTGATGTCCCTTCTTGGGACATCCAAGAGGGGAGCACTCCACACTGGCCTAGGTACCAGCTTTCCCAAATTGCTTTCTGGACATCCACCACTGATAGAGAGGTGCAGTGCCCCAGCGCCGAGATGGCTGGCAGGAGGAAGCAGTAAGGGAAGGAGAGAGGCCAGGCTCTTGTCTTCCAGAAGTCAGTCCAAGCTACACCTGGACAGCCAGGCCTGCCCTTCCCTAACAAGCAGCCCGGCAAGCCTACAGAGTCGCAGTGGCTGGGAACCCAATATTCTTAACCCAGAGGCTCTGTCTGTATTCCAGCCCCCTAGTTTGCCACCCCGAGTTGACGAACAAACGAATTACCTTGGAGCTTATCTCAGAGCTCGTCTCAGGTTGCTTTACAGGGGAGGGGGCAGTTGGTTAGAGAGATACTTTCCTCACTTTGACCCAAATCAGTGTGTCCTGCTGGCAGCCTCGTTGCTTCCCCAGGGACACAAGGGGTTAAATCCAGGCGAGGGGACTCGGTAGGATTTGCCTCCTAAACGCATTTTTCCAGTTCATTCCCCAGCACAATGTGCCCGGGCCGTCCTAGCCTCCGCCCGCCCCCACCCCATCCGTCAGAATAGGCCAATATGGGCCACCTCAGGGTCCGGAGCGGAGTTAACCCCTCTTCTGCCGGCAGCTCATACCTCGAGGAAAGACACGCGGGACACCGTCGGGGCCTCTCGGGAAAGTGGGTCATGCGGCCACCTGGTTGGCATGAAGCCAGTGGAGCTTCCTCCTGGGAGAGCCCTCCGCTTTAGAAGTGGAGTTCCAGTACGGAGCCCAGCCCCGCGCAAGGCCGGGAGTTTGCGAACCCCATGCGGCCCCGACCTCACCCTCCAGAAAAGGAACCGCAGGTGAGTAAGAAGCTGCCGGAGCCGCAGGAGCAGGCTCCGTTCGCCCGCTGTGGGGCGATGTGGGGCAGGAGGGGGCCCCCATGAGCCCGAAACCATCTGACAAGAGGCCGCCAAAAGAAATGAAGTCCTCCCCCCAAAACCCCCGCCACTCTCCAAGCCCACCAGCTAGGAGACTGACGCCCTCCCCCTGGGGCTGTTGTCTCATACCCCAAGCCCGTGATTACGGTGATTATTTTGCATTTATGTAACACGCAGTGTTTCCAAACTGCTTCTCGAGCTGAGAACTGGTTATTAAATAAATAGAACCCTATTACATATTATTATTTTTGTGAAGAACTGAGCGGAGAAAGTGCTTTCTTGCTACATAGAGACGTGCATCCGATTGCTTCCCTGCAGGGCAGGCTGTTGGGCTTCTCAACCCCTTTCTCCACGGTGCCACCTCCTACCCCCCCTTATCCAAGCGTGACCCAACTTTTCTGGCTCCGTTCGCTCCTTACAACCCGTAGTCTTGCCCATCATCCAGCTCCAAGTCCCAGGGAGGTTCTGGTTGGGTAGGGGGTTATGGAGGGAGGCAAAAGCAATCGCCTTACCTGGGAGGAAGAAGGCGGTCAAGCCGAGAGCGAGTCCCCACCAGCGTCCAGCGGCGCCCGCAAGCCCCATCCGAGCCATCGGGGGGCGGGGGTCCAGCAAAAGGGGCTGCCAGGAGGGCGCTCCTCGCGCTCCAGAAACCAGCCTGGAAGACGAGGGCGGATCGCTGGCGGTCCGCGGGCACTCGGAGGATCCAGGTCAGCCGCAGCCGTCGGTCGGGGCGGGGTGGGCTGGGTGGGATCCGCGCGGCCGCAATCCGGGCCCCGGCTGCCGCCGGCTCAGAGCCTCGGCAGATGCCCGCAGTAAGTTGCACGAGTCATGCCCCCTTCGCCTCCTCCGCTCTCCTCCTCGCCCCGGTCCCCGCCCTCTTCTTCCACGCAAAGCGGGGCTGGGGAGAGGGACCCACCCCCGGCTCGCCCGGCTACCGGGCTAACGCGGCGCAGGCTCCCGGCCCTGGGGCGCGCTCACACCCTCCCGCTCGGCTCCAACTTGCAGGCGTCCATGGCCGGTTGTTCTCCGAGGGTGGCCGGGCGGTGAGGAGGGCTCGGGGCCCAGGCGGTGGTGTGCGGCTACAGCGGCCAGCTGCCCGCGGGGCTCTGGGCTGCACGGTCTCCGAGGAGCGAGGGGAGCGAGCTGGGTGCGCCACGGGTCCCCACCGCCGCCACCGCGCTGGGTGCGGGCGATCCGCAACAATGTGGAGCTGCCCCGGCGACGAGGCGAGCCGCGCTCGCTCCTCTCCCTCTCTTTCTCTCACTCGCCGATCCAGCCTCTCACCCGCTCTCCCGTGATGTCAGCCCGGGGGGAGGGGTTAGCATTAACCCCCTCCTGGCTCCCACGCGCCCGGCCCAACCCTGGCCCGGCCTCCGCCCGCCCGGCCGCACCTCCCAGTCCTAAGCAGCTGTGGCTGCGAGCGTGGCCGTGGGGTTCCGCTCAGGGACCCTCGCTAGCGAGATGCCCCTTGGGACGTCTTTCGGTCGTGGAAAGGGCCGGAGGGCGGGTTGCCCTCCGCGGTCGCTGACAAAGGGAGGCAGTGACCCCTAGCGGCCGGCAAGGGGGAGAAACTGCTCGGTAGGGGTGGAGTTATGATGAGGAGGGGGCCTGCCTTGGGGATCCGTGTGAACGCTGAAAGTGGCATTGTCCGAGCTCCGAGGGCTTTTCCAACTCTCTGGTCCAACCCTGGGACCATTTCGCAGATGAGGAAACAAAGGCCCAGAGGAGGGCGTGGAGAGTGGGCCTAGGCAGAAAGAAGCAGAGCACAGACTAGAACTCAGCTGCCAAAGCTTCTGCTCCCCAAGATCTGGACACCAGACGGAAGCAGCTTTGCCGAGGACCAACCGCGAAAGCTGTGAAGAGCGGAGGCATGACATTAGTGGGTGAGATCAGGGCAGTCAGGTTTCTAGTGGGACTTCTTTTATAATCTTCATTGCCTTCAGGAGGTCCTTGTCCCGAAACTGAAGCCTTCTGCTTTCCCCGAAGAGCGACAAACCAAGTCGGTTCCCATTGCTTACACCTAGTCTCTGAGTGGTTTGCGGGATTCCCGCGAAAGTGGCCCATCCAGTCGGTGTCCTAGAACGGCCAGGACTCTCCGCCCCATCCTGTTCGCCACCCACCACATCCGGGTGGCTTCTTGCCAAGGTGACTGAGCCCGAGGGGCCCTTAGCAGCCTAAAGTCTGGACCTTCTGTCCCCATCCTTGGCCTATGAGAGGCAGACAGACAGGGTTTCCTAGTCAAGAGAACTGAACTCTCTCTTCCCAGAGGCTTAGCAGACTACACCCACTTTGCCCTTTGCCCTTTGCCCAGCCTCAAGGGCACCGAGGCATAGGGGAGCGGCCAAATTCTGATAAAACGTAAATTTTCTTTTTCGGAGAGTGGGAGGGGCAGGACAATAGAGGAGAGTGACAGTTTCCCACTATTGGGCTCATGCTCAGCCTCCTAAAGAAGTCACTCCACTCACAGGAACGCTCACTCTCTGAATCCCTTTCACACATGTAACTCGGAACAAACTTTTTACCACACTACTGCCTGACTTGGGAATGCGTTGTGTGGTCTCAGAGTTGGCCCTTGCCCCCACATGAGCTGGGTCTAGGGGAGGAGGGGAAACGGAAGTTCTGAAGAATCCTCTACCACAGCACCCGTGGTGTGGGTTTTCGTATTCACGACAAATGCATCTATCTAGGTTAGCCTGGGCCAGGAGGGACCTGAAAGGCTTCTGCTGTAGTAAGAGAGCTGCAGGGGCTCACTGGAGGTGTCTATCAGACACAGACAGAGCCTCAAGAAACTGGATTAAAGGTAAGGGTCAGTGCAGGGAAAACCATGAAAGTGAACAACAGCTAAGATATTAGGGAACAGGCTCATAAATAATTGGTCCTAACCCAGCCTGAGCTTGAGGTAGGGTCAAGCCTGAAATCAGACTCATGCCAGGTAACCACAGGAGGGTCTTAATCCAGGGGATGCCCTGTCAAATTCAGCAAGTTGGTGGCTGGCAGCCAGGAACCTCCCAAGTGCTTTTATGCTTGCCCGAGCCAAAATGAGTTTTTGTTTTTGTTTGTGCTTGTGGCCAACATGTCTTAGGACCTAACATTGTGCTCTCTTACCTTCTCCGATACTTGCTGAGTATTCCTGAAAAGCCAGGGATGGTAGCTTATACCTTTGAGGCAGAGGCAGGAAGATCTCCAAGTTCCAGGCCACCCTGTACTACTAAGTGAGTTCTGGGACAACCAGGGTTACACAGAAAAACAGTGTATGGAAACAAACTGAAAAACAAGGCATCCGAAAAAGGCATGTCTCTTCAGGAGGGACATGGCTGCCTGAGGGTGCAGAATATGCAGGCAAGTGGCTGAGGCTATACTGCTGTCGACTATAAACATGCAGGAAGGCAGCTTGAAGAGGCAACAAACAGTTGGCCGCTGTCCTTGAGGACCGACCAGATTTAAACCCAGAGAGGCAGAAGAGAGAATTCCAGGGAGATGATATTATTTAGACCAGAATGTAGGGAAGGAAGGGTTCTGCTGTTCTGGGAAAGGCAAGTGCTTGGGTTTGGTTTCCCAGTGAGAGGGAATGTGAGAGAAGGACAGGATTGCAAAAGATCACAAAGATTTCCTTTGCTGATGGGGAGGAAAATAGGACCAGGCATCAGGACAGCACAGGCTGTGGTTCCCCTCCCCCCCACTCCCACCCCATGATCTCTCTGTGTAGCCCTGGCTGTCCTGGAAGTCACTCTATAGGGCAGACTGGCCTCAAAAACACCTGCCTGCGCCTCCTGAGTGCTGGGATTACAGGTGTGTACCACCATGGACAACATCCTGTGGTCCCAGTTCTTAAACTAGGGACCCCAGTGTCATTTTTTGCTTTTTCCTAGCTCAACTGTCACGTTCCAGCTTGAGAGCAAACCTGATGGTACTGCTGGGCAGTTGTGCAGACCCTTAGTCCCAGCACTCAGGAGCTGATCTCTGAATTTGAGCCAGCCTGGTCTACTGAAAGAGTTCTAGGACATTCAGGGCTACAGAGTAAAGCCCTGTCTCAAAAAGAATGACCAACCAACCAACCAACCAACCAACCAACCAAACAGAAAAACCCAAACCAACCAAACAAACACAAAAAGAAACCCTGATGGCTCTGCTGCGTCTATGCCCTGTGCATGATGACACTACCTCACTTGTGCTTTTGTCTGCCTTGACCCTGTGCTCAGGATTTCCATGTGGTCCTCACACAGAGGACAAAGAGGAAAATGTATGGTTCAGACACATGGGACTTTGATGTTTGGATGCCTGGATTCAAATCAATCTCTCTCTCTCTAGCTCTCTCTCTCTCTCTCTCTCTCTCTCTCTCTCTCTCTCTCTCCCTCCCTCCTTCCCTCCCTCCCCTTCCTCCCCTTCCCTCCCTCCTCCCCTCCCTCCCCCCTCCTCCCCTCCCTCCCCCCTCCTCCCCTCCCTCCCCCCTCCTTCCCTCCCTCCCCCCTCCTTCCCTCCCTCCTTCTTCCTTCCCCCTCCTCCCCTCTCTCAACAGGGTCTCTCTATGTACCCCTGATGCCTTGACTCTCCTGGGACTCACTATGTAGACCAAGCTCACCTTAAACTCACAGTATAAAGGTCTGGGCCACTATGCCGCACTTAAGAGGTGTTGGTTTTTGTTGGTTGGTTTTTGTTTGATTTCTTTTACTCTCCAATCCGGAAAGATTCCATTCTTGTTAGTTTGTTTGCTTTGTGTTGGAGATAAAGTGTCTTTATGTAGTCCTGTCCTTGAACCCGCTATGTAGACCAGGAAGCCTTTAACTCACAGAGATCCTCCTGCCTCTGCTTCCTGAGTACTGGGATTAAAGGTCTGGCCCACCACATTGTGGGTTTTGTTTTGTTTTGTTTTGTTTTGTTTTGTTTTGTTTTGTTTTTTGAGACAGGGTCTCCTTGTGGCCTTGGCTAGCCCTGAACTAACGTTGACAGTTACTCTCCTGCCTCCACCTCCTGAGTGTATACCCCTTATAGCTGTGTATCATCGTGGCCAGCTCTGGATTCTAATTTCTTTTAAAAATACTTATTTTGGGGGCTGGAGAGGTGGCTCAGTGGTTAAGAGCACCGACTGCTCTTCCAGAGGTCCTGAGTTCAAATCCCAGCAACCACATGGTGGTTCACAACCATCTGTAATGAAATCCAATGCCCTCTTCTGGTGTGTCTGAAGACAGCTACAGTGTACTCATATACAAAATAAATAAATAAATCTAAAAAAATTATTTTTAAAAAAATACTTATTTTGTCATTTTTAACTGTGTGTATGTGCATGGGAGAGCAGTGCTCAAAGTGGCCAGAGACATCAGAGCTCTTAGACACGAGTGGGTGCTGGGAACCGCACTCAGGTCTTCTGGGAGAACAATAACCGCTGAACCATCTATACAGCTTGGACTCAAAGTCTTAAATGCCTGCTCTTTTCAGAAATTGTCTTTACACAAGAACATCCTCGTCACTATGTGTCTTTAGACAAGCTCAGTCTGCACACTTGCACACGCCGGTCCCATTCACCCATAATTCTCTTTCCCTTGGTTCAAATCTAATTCATCCTTCAGGGCTGCAATAAACTGTCAGCTTAACTTTAATTCCCTGTCCTCCGCTTCTTTATCTGTAAAACGGGAGTAGACAGCTTGCCTGTCCTAGGATTGTGAGGATTAGACTTGGGACACACTTGGAACAATGCCTGGTACACAGAGAAAGCTGTGTTCACATTGGTCACCATAGATCACGTCGCCTGTGTTTCTACACACACTTTCGTTCTTCCCTGCCAGAGGGGAATACACTACATACAAAGCATGATAGCATTCCCATTTTGTGTGTTCAAAGTATATTTTATTTTGAGATAGGCTTGGATTTACAAAAGAGGTATAAAGAAGGCTAAAGAAATGGCTCTGTGGTTAAGAGTATTTGTTGCTTTTCCAGAGGACCTGAGTTCGATTCCCAGAGCTTGGATCAGGTGGTTCCCAACCACCTCTAACTCCAACTCTAAGAGATCTGATATACTTTTCTGCTTTTCTGCATGCACAGACACATGTGCACACACATAAGTGTGATTTAAAAAAAAAAACCCTTAAAATAAAAAAAAAATGATAGTGCAGATTTCATTTGCCCTTCATTTACTTTCCCAGATGTTAATGGGAAAGTATATGTGATCCACGTAGCAAAACTAAGAAGTTAGCATCACTACATCACTACTTCATGAACTACAGAATTTATTTGGATTTTCCTATGTTTCTCACTAGTGTTTGTTTTTCTCTTCTAGGATCCAAATCAGGACACCGCATGGCATTTAAGGCAAGTAGCCTTTTAGTACAAAGGATAGGTCCTATGCATGAGAACCCTTCCCTGGCCTGCCAGGCTGAGGCCATCGTCAAGGCCTCTGCAATGCCTATTGGATCTAGCTGGGTTCGGAAGCCTTACACCCCTCCGCCCCAGGATTCTGAGTGTGAGACACTGCACGTTCCTGGGGCTGCTGGTCATAGAATTTATTTCCTGTGCAACTCTTTCCCATTCATTTTGGTCAGCCACCTTCTCTTTTGGCCTCAGTTTACTGTGTCAATTCCTCCTGGTAGACCAGCTTGTCTCCCCACAGCTCTCTTTCCATGCCCGCAGCCTCACCGACTAGTTACGATGCCTGATCTACTCTAGGACGGGGCAGTACTATTTGGTTCTCTTTCTTATCCCTGGTACCTAAAGCCCACCGCATACCCACTAAACACTTAATGGAAGTGTGCTGTCTTCTCACTGGCGTCCTGTGTCCCCTTCTGCCCATCACATGCTCCTCCTCCTGGGTCTCATTTTTCCTCATCCACAGACGGAGGAGGCCAGCGTGCCCACTGGCTTGCAGATTATATTTGGAGAGCCCTACAACATCTTCGGGTCCTAGATCCCCGATTTAACAAGGGCTGTGTTTAGAGAGCATGTTGTTTTCATACACTGCAAACACTGGCCTTTCTGAAAAGTATTTTTCTTAATGGAGTTTGAAGAGGTGGCTGTTGGGGAAAGTTTGAGACCCCTGGCTGATTATCGAGTTATATGTTATGATTGCATAAAGGTGCTACATGGTTTCACAATTGCATGATGGTTGGTTTAAAAAAAATTTTTTTTCTTGGCAATAGTGAGCCATTGAAAATTTCTGAACAGAGAAGGGCTTATTGGGGGCTGGGCTTTCAGGAGATGAATCTGGCAACCGTGTGGGTAGGACAGAAAGATGATGATTGGTCAGTGAAGGAGGAGGGGAGCAGAGAGGGTGGGTTGTCATGGAAGCCAGTAAGAAGAGGAGGGGATTTAGCTGAAGAAGAGGAAGGGGAGAGAGGGCCGGGGTGGAGGAAGGCCATCATCTAAATAGTGAGTTATTCTGCAGGTGCCGGCAGGGATCAGACTGCTCTTGGGGATAGTGTCTTTGGGAGAATGGTGTTGACCTCCAAGTAGGAGCAAAACCCAGATCCAAGCGAAGGGTGGGGTAGGAGCGGGAGGTGGAGGTCAAAGGAAGAGCGATGGGAGAGTAGTAAGTAGTAGGTGCGAGGAGTAAGCAAGATAATCAGAAGCTTAGAGTTAGCCAGACAGGTCAAGGGGTTTAGTGTCTTCTTTTGGGTGGGAAATCAAAGGCCCCTGGAAGGGGGCGGGGCAAGGTGACGCCAAGGGTGGGAAAGAGGTGAGGCGCAGGATTCTGAGCCAGGCCAAGGAGGTGAAGAGGGCAGAGGTGAAGAGATTTTTTTTGGGGACAGAGCACAGGAAGGATGAGTAATAGGGTCACTGCAGGGAGGTGAGGGCTGGAGTTACCTGCAGAGGGAGGTTGGAAGGCGGCTTCAGATTTCACAAGTCGGAAGGCTGTGGTGAGTGGAAGGGAGGTGTGATTAGCAGTCTCCCAGCACCACTACGGGAAAGAGTACACGTGATGGGTGTGTCTTTCGGGGGGAGTCAGGACCCGGGGCTTCTGTTTAAGCAGAGTCGGATCCAATTTAATCTGGCGAGGACCATTAAGAGATTCTAGCTGAGGGGTGCGGGAAATAACTCCAGGTCTTCTTCCCACTGAGGCGGCAGTCAGCTCATAAGAAATGTTCCTCATGGAGTTTCTTTTTTAGCCTGGGAACTTGTGGGTCCTACCCACCTCTCTGACTCTGGGACCTGATGTGCCTTAGTGTGTCAGGCCACTCCAAAAGCCGTCAGCTGATCTTTACTTTCTTATCTAGCCCAGTCTTTATCTAGCCCTGTCTTACGGTAGAAAAGGTGGCTACGGATATGCCTGAGAGTAGCCAGAAGAAAAGAGCCCTCCTAGGAAATCCTCCCCGGGGCACTCTCAGCTTCCACAGGCCCTTTCAGAGAGGCAGCTGTTGGGCTTGGAAAAGGCCCAAAGTCAACACAATAATGACTTCCCCTCCCGGCCATCTCCCAGGCCCCTCTGTGTCATTCAGTAATTAGCTAATAAAGCTTACTTTGATGTGAGAAGAACCTTATGAAATCCCCCAAACCCTGAAACCTGTTGGCAGGAGAAGATACATTGGAAGCGCTACCCTGAATAAAAGGTTACCCCTTCCAGGGTTCCCAGACCTCAGTGTTAGGTCAGTTGAGGCTGAGATGTGAGGAGAGAAAAAAGAAAATGGTGGAGGAAGAAGATGAGATACACAATCAGGGCCAGACGATGGGATCCTATGGAGAAAGCATGTCCAAGTCTCTGGCCAATCCCAGAGATGCCCCACCTGCTTATAGGTACACCCTTCCCTCACCTGGCCAGCGTCACCCTAGGCTGTGCTCCTGGGGGGAACTGGAAACCACAGTCTCTAATTACTGTTATCATCACCATGGTAGCTGTGGTGATTATTATGGTACTTCTGTATCCCACAGTGCTTAGCAGCATTTAATTATTGTTATTCCTAGAGAGATCACTGCAGAGCTTCCCCATTGCCAAGACTGCCGATGCTCTTGGGACCAACCAGATGAACGCAACGGCACCCCACCCCAGCGCTGGTGATCAAGTATGTTCCAAAGCGAACCAAGATGGTTTAACTGAAGCAAAGCCTCAAGAGATGTTCCAGGGACCTTAATGGCTGGCGGAACTGAAGTCCAAGGGTTCTGTTTTGTTGTTGTTTTTGAGACAAGCTCATCAACACTGGCCTCAAATTTACTTTGTAGCCAAGGGTTACTTTAAGCTTCTGTTCCTCCTGCCTCTACCCCACAAATGCTGAGACTATAGGTGTGAACCACCATGCCTGGCTTCTTTGTTGCTGGGGATTGAACCCAGGGCTTCATGCATGCTAGGCAAGCGTTGGGACAACTGAGCTGCATCTTGCCCCATCTTGAATCATCCAGTTCTCCAGAAAGAAGCCTGGAATAAACCGAATCCTGTCCTTGCTTCTGGTCAAGAGCTCCTCTGAATATTCCTGCCACTCACCACTCTAAATCCCAGGGGGTTCTGCATGTGACTGGAAGTGGCGTGCCTGCCTAGGGTGGGGGTTCTTAAACTCTGCAGTGGTGCTGAGATGAGGGTTGCGTGAGGAGCTGCATGGACCTTTCTCAGTTAGGGGAAGGCAGGCTTTTCGAGAGCCCTATGGAGTTAAGCAACAGAAGTCTTAAGTGTACAGGAGTGTTCAGCTCAGTGCCTGTCCAGCAGAGAAGGGCACATTGTGGACACTGGTCCTGGACATACTGAGCTAATGCTAGCCCGAGAGTTAGGCCTTTCAAACTTGTTGGCCACAACCTTTCCCAGGAAGGAGGGAAGAAAGTTATGCCCCTCTGCCTGGGAGCCCACACATCTGTGCAAGGACGGTGTCTGTGTGGCAAGACAGTCCTGTTAAAGAAGGAGCCCTTTGTGGAGTGGCTGTCCTGTGTCCAGGCTCCCTGTCATCTGACCTAATGTTAGTCACCTAGAGACTCTGGCAAGAAGAAAATTCATATCACATTTTTATGGTGTGAAAAAGGAACAGCCAAGCAGGGTTCATGCACCATTTTAGAGTCCTCAAAACTAGGCAGCTATTAGGAAGGCAATGGGGAGAAATGAAAATAATTTGTGGGTGAAGATTTTTTTATTTAAATTTTATTTAAATTTTTACTTTAATATCATTATGACGTTACTTTAATAATAATTTAATTTTTTCCTGTATTGTGAAAAGTGCTTTCTCCTGCAGAAATGAACATGGAATTATATTTGATCTAGGTTAATATCAATGCCCTGTACTCCTTGAGCCTCTGAGAAGAGGTGCTTTAGAAAGGTGGCAAGTGGCTTGGGGGATTGCCAAAGGGTAGACAGTGCCGTGCAGGTACTTGAGTTTTAAAGAAACAGAGATTATGTGTCGCTCTGTTGCCTGGGAGGTGGCCTAACCAAGGGATCAGGGTGAGCTATGGAGTCCTGGGATAGGGTCCTGGATCAGCCATTTATTAACTGTGAAGCCTGGGACAGCAAGAAGACTGTCCTGGTTCCTGTAGGATTGAAGGGATCCCAGGATGCGAGTCTTCCCTTTATTAAAACTAGGAAGGCCATGGACAAACTCTTAATGGCTACTCAGTATCCTTACTCTGGGATGGTGAGGATGACTCTGAGGATCTCTGTTAAGTGTGCTGCAAACTCGGTTTCTTCCTACTTGTGGGGGGATGGTGGTCACTGCTTGGGTGGCGGTGGATTCGGGAGAAGGGAAAGGGGGCGGGGGAGGGGTAGTTCCCCATGGCTTTAAGACCCCACAGCTGAAAAGCTTGTCTGGATTCACCCCACACCAGTCTATGTGTGGAAAGTTTATATTCATGGCAACCAAGGAGGCAGCTCAGCAGTAGAGACCTGCCTAGTGCGTGAAGTTTAATTCCTAGAATCCAGAAAAGAAAGGGTTACAGCCCAGTGCTACGCTCCTTTCCTTCCTGGAGCAAAGTCTAATAGGGTAGATGGGGATCGGTAAGGAAGTGGGAATCTAGGGAAATTTGGAATCCGTGGGAGTGTCATAGGTGTAGGGATGTGTTGCTAGTCCAGGAGATTAGGAAAGGCTCGGAAGCATCTTACAAAGTGTGCCAAACCCTCTGAGGTTGAGGATGGTCCAGTCAGGCATGTGAATCTGGGAGCCAAAGAGGGCTGAGGAAAGGCAGAAACCTGCAGTCTGGGTGCCTGGCAGGGGTGGGGTGTGTATGTGGGGTTAGGGCTTGAGAGTTCAGGGTTCCTGGAGCTGAGCAAGAGGGGTGCATGAGGGAGGGGCTGAGGAGATGCATGCCTCACTGGAAAGGGGTGGGGGGACTTTGCATGCTGCCTCCTAAAGTCTAGAGTGAGTTTCTCAGGGCAGCCAGGAGCTGCGGTAAGGCCTGTCCACTCAGCAGCCCCTCACCCCACGACTGCTCAGACATTGCTTTGTCCTGTCATCTCCAGGTCCTTTGAACATGGCAGTGCTGGCTCTGCCTGTCTTGTTCTGAAGGCTTCTGAGCCTTACCCACCTGCTGCAAACTGCTGTAGCTCCTAATGTGGTACGTCAATCCATGCCTTCTCCGGGCAGGGGTCCTGCCACCTTCACAGCTGATGACTCCAAAATGCTGAGTTCTACCCCTCCTCCCACACACCGCTGTCACCTCATTGTGTCTGTGTGGGCTGGGTGGCTCACAGCAATCGTGCTCAGAGTCTGCCCGGCACTCACTCAGACCAGGCAGCTGATAGACAAGGAACAATTATACTAATCAGCCCAGGAGTGGGGCAAGCGGCTGTTCGCCCACATACGTGTGCATTAGTGCACACACACATGGGCATGTACATTTAGTCTGCATGGCGTTTATGCTCACATGTGCACTGACACTCAGGCAAGCACACAGAGGCCCTCCCTGGGACTTTGGGCGGGATGAATAGACTCTAAATTACATTAGATTCGTCTTTGACATTCCTCTTCCAACACAGACTTACCTATGTGGAAAACACCATTATATAGCCTCAGTAGATGCTTGTGTAATATGTTGGCCTGTGGGTCTTCTCATGCCCTTAAAGATACATCACAGAGTTTAAAAGGAACATCCACATCAATGCCTGGCACGTAGGTGTTTTGTATTGTGTTTTAATACAATAACATTATCTACAATTATGTGGAGACACGTTAGTGTGTGCACACATACTCGTAGACACATGTGGATTGCCTCACCTATTGCCTTTCGAGGCAGGTGCAAGATGAGAACTCCACCCTTCCCCAGAACAGGTGGGCAGGTACATTCTATTTACACCAACAAGCTCGCCCTCAGCCCTGGCAGCCATCATTCCTCTCCCTGTTGCATCTACACAGAATCTTGTCAGCAACGATAGACATTGCAAACTCAGGTTAGGTGACTGCTTTCTATATTCCCAAGGCCTCCAGGCCCAGATCCTCACTGTGGCCTCACAGCGGTGCTTGGGGTAGGTGGGAGCAACAGGCACCATTGCTCTACAGTTATAGCTGATGAACCAGAACAAGGGAGGGGAAGTTCCTCATCTGGGGAGGCAGCCAGCAGCAGTCAGATGGTGAACTTCTTGGGAGTGAGCTTCCCATGGTCCTTGGATGCTGGTTTGATGACTTCCATTCCTCATTATGGAAAGCAGTGGCCATGGGCAGCGCCTGCTGGAGTCTTGATTCCTGGTCAAAACATTTCCCCGAGTCAGCCGGGCCAGCGGGAGAAGTGGGAATTGGAGGCTGATAAAGGGAAGCCGCCATCATTAGAAATCCCATAAAGTCTCATTTACAATCCCTGTCAGATGAAAGGAGCAATTGAATGTGTTGGAGGGAAAAAGCAAATACCGATTTCCTTTAGGATGCCCAGCCTCACACAGCTGATCCCAGAGGCCCCGGAAGGGCGTGTGTGTGTGGAAGGGCGTGTGTGTGTGTGTGTGTGTGTGTGTGTGTGTGTGTCCGTCCTCTCTTGGCTCTCTCCTGCTCTGCATACTTTTTCAACTTCTCTCCAGGCTCTCCTGTGAGTCTGGAGGCTCTGGCTCAGGGGAAGAGGATAAAGAAAAGAATGGATAAAGAAGGGACATTCTTTCCCTCAGAGCCCTCTTGTATGCTACACTTGCTTTGGCTAAAATGAGGAAGAGATCTCAAGCCTTCAAACACCTGCTAGCCATGTTCTCTGAGGTCTGTCTCTCAGACCCATTAAGAGGCCACAAGGTCAGCTCCTTTCAAAACTGGTGTGCAGTAGGGAGGTGGCCTAGTGATGGGGTGTGGAGAGTGACTGCCACTGCTCTTCACCATGCTTGGTCATCACCATGGACCTTAGTTTCTGCAAAATGGGGCCTTGAGGGCCAGGTGAGATGAAGCATTGAGAGCCCAGAAAAGCACCTGGAAGACTGCTGAACCACACCGAGTCAGGCCCTGCCCTCCATGTTGCCAGCTTCCACTGACAGGCCTGGGAGGCGGCCTGGTGAGAAGCATATCACCAGCCTGCTGGGTGTGCCTGGCCTGGTGGGGGTGGAAAGGAGGGAGGAAGGAGGGGCAGGGAGGAGACATCTGTTTGACACTCTTGTCAGCATCCGTTACCTGGTGTGTATTTTCCCAGGAGCTGATTACATTACAGCATGTGTTGATAAACATTTGGAGTCAGAGCAGAGGGAACTGAGCAGAATGTTAAGCGGATGGTGGCATGGTCAGGAGATGAGGAGAAAGGGCTGACTTGGAAGAGCTATAGGAGATGCTAAGTACCCCATCTGGAGCCTTCTTAGCCTATCTGGCCCTGATCTCCTGATTTCTCCCCTCCTCTGATGTTCCGGTCCTCAGGAGCAAGCCATCTAGTCTTGCCTCAGAATTAGACAGCACCTACAGCAGAAGTGGGTTGGGAATCAGTCTGTCACAGATCCCGGTCCTCCTCCTGCAATGGTTTGTCTAGTGGTATTCTGGGCCAATGCCTTAAGCCTTTCTGAGCCTCAGACTTCTTTGTTGTGGTCTTAACATCCACACCAGAGTGGAAGAAAGGCTAAAGGAGAAGCTACCCACTGTAGCTTTGCACATGCCTTGCACATGGAGTCAGGAGCTGCACTTCTTGTCCAGCTTACGGAGGAAGACAGATATCTCAGTCTAGATGGTGTTCTGGGTGCCAGGCAACCTTTCTCATCCCAGGCTTGACCTAAGACGCACATGGCTGGTATTCTTCCTGATACAGACTCCCCTCCTTCCAACCATTGCAACCTAGGTTGAGCATGGTGGGTATTGTCCCTGGAGATGAACACTTGAGTTCCAGAGCACAGACTGTGGAGGTCACAGAGCTTAAGGCTAAGCTCAGGGCAGACAGGACAGGCTAACTCTTTGGAGTTTAGGAATGTCTCATTCCTCTCTGGGACTGAATTCTAGCTTTCCCACACACCCTTGGGTGATTGTTTCCTATGTGTAGCTCTCTAGTCTCTGAAGTTGTGACCTTCTTGAGGACAAAGGCCTTTAGATCTTCAAGAAGTGTAACTGACTCTCTATCCAACGTAGACTTGTGTGAACTAGAACGAATGACTTGGTGACTCTGGTTTCCAATGTCCCTCTCATTCTTCTGTGGCCACCATTTCCAGACCCTCAAACGCCTCAAGCTGCAGGGCTTGCCCCAAGTGGACTGAGCACAGTGGGGCCAGCGCCATCTAGCGGATACGGGGGGCACGGGGACTGTATGTCCGGGTCTTTTCCGGTGTGTGGGATCCGGGACTGCCTACCACTATAGTGACTGCTCAGTGCGGGGATGGCGGGGGTGGGGGGTGGGGGTACTTTGACTATTGCTTGTATTGGCCTCCTGCTCTTTGCGTTCAAAGAGTGTATAGACGTTACTGAAGAGAACTCTTTCTGCGTTGAGGGACACCTCGAGGGCAGTAGGCCCGGGTCTCGCGCCCGGTTGTCCCAGAGGCAGCCTGTACCCCTCCCCCAACACTGCATGTCCTAGCTCCCCTCCTCTCTGTGCCACAAAGAGGCCATTGATTGGCAAGAGTAGCCGGACTGTGGTAGGAAGGCCGAGGGAACAGGCACACGTGCCCGCGTGCGCGTACACACGCACTCAAATTTACGTGCCATACACGCGTGCGCACACACACACACACACACACACACACGCACACACACGCACACACACGCACACACAGGCACACAGCCTCTTTGCAGCCCCATCACTCTGCGGTAGGACAGGACAGAGTGGGGACCTGGTGTGGAGGACGAGATCTGCCTCGTGATTGCAGGTTTCCCGTTCCGTGGAGGGTGCTCCACGACCCATTTTTGCAAGCATCTTTGGATGCATCCTCAGCGCTAAACCTCCATTCTGTCCAGCTAGCCACCCCCATCCCGCCCCTCCCGCGCGGGCTCTCCACTCCTTGCAAAGCTTTTCAGTGGCACTTAGGGGCCCTTTTTAATACAGGCAAAGCCCATACCGTTAGGAAAGAGGAACTGCTATGCCGCTGCTGCAAAGGCAAATACTTGCTGCAAAGCACGTCGGCGGCTGTGGCTCACCTAGCCCTCCCCTGGGAAGCCCAGAAGGCTGCGTACAGGAGGTGGGGGAGGGGAGGGGAAGGAAGGAGGAGAGCTGGGGCAGGCGTCCTTGATGTCTTGTCTGTCTCTTTAATTGGAAAACTGCCAGGGTCTAAGGATGGCACTGGATTTGTGCCGGTATGGGTGCTTTCTGACCCATCTACAAAGGATTTGGTGACTCCCGCTGGAATGGCAAATCATGGACACTCTGGGCCCCCGAGGACTATCTGGTTCCCTATAGTTCCATCTACATACCCAAAGAGCAGGCCTGGCTCTTGGTCCCTGCCCCCACAGCCTCCAGCTGGGCATCTCTGGGGTGGGGGTGGGGCGGGGACAGGCAGCTGGTAAGGGTAAAGAAGAGCTGTGGGAGTGGTAGGAAACAGGCTCTTGGACCTGCTCCTTGGTCCCTCCCTCAGCTCCTACTGGCCACCTGCCACTGGTGTGTACACAGGAGTTGACTGGGGCGTGGGTGGGGTGTGCTGGCTGGCATAGTTTATAATGTGTCTGCCTGTTAGCCACAGTTAGTGTTGATGGGCCCAGAGAAGCTTACCTGAATGAAGATGCTTACCTGAAGTTTAATAGCCAGGAAGTAGCTATGCTTAAAGTCAAAGCCTGAAGGAAGTGTGTCTCTGTCTGTGTTTAATCAGTAGTGTATACACACAACACACACACACACACACACATGTATATATATGTATATGTATTATGTATAGTATGTATGTATGTATGTATGTATGTACGGATATATGTATCAGTGATATGGACTGAGGGGCAGACAGAATTCTCCTGTTCAGAGAATGAGTGGATGTACAGAGAAAGAGGAGGCAGGCACCCACACATGTATGCTTATATTCAACACTGTTTGTAAGAAGCCTAGCTTAGTGGCTTCCCGGGAATCCTAGATAAGAAACTAAGGCACCAGAAATTGTTTTCTCCTCCTCCCCATCCCTTTCTCCTTCTTCTCTTGTTTCCTTCACCCTTGTCCAGGGATGAACCCAGGACTTCATACATGGGAGGCCAATGTTCTACCTCTGAATGCCCCAGTCAGACCTCTCTCCTTTTTGTCCCTTTCTGTACCCCTCCCCACCTCCCTCCATCATTGTCAGCTTCACCTTTGAAAAACAAAACCCAAACCAAACCACTTAAAAAAGGGGGGAGAGGGGTCTCTGTAGCATAAGCTAGCCTAGAACTCAAAATGTAGCCCGTTGACTTCAAACTCACAGCAATCTTTCTGCCTCTGCCGGGATTGTAGGCATGTACCACCATGCTTAGCCAAATTGAAAACCTTTTCAGCACTAGGCTTTCCCAATTCCAGTAACTAACTCTACCTGGGAGCTGCCAGGTCAAGCAAGAGTCACTGGCCTACCCAGACATTATGCGCCTACCCTCTGAGGTGGTGTGGAACAACTGTGGTTGGTAGGTAGGAAATAAATAGGGGTTCTGTATTTATGTTCCGTGCCAGCCACAAGTTCGGCTGTGCACGGTTCAGGGAGCTTTATGTCCAATTTTATGTCTAGACAGAGTTTGGGATGAGGTTATCACCTCTCCTCTAATTGGAGCACGAAGGCTTCCCCAGGTGCGGGATGTCTCCTGCTGTCCTGGCTTTCCCAGCTGTCCCCTAGAATAAGACTTGGGGCAAGAGAACCCACAATGAAATTATAGTCAAGATGTATACATTTTTTTTCTCAGCCTTGGTTTTGTCACCAGACAGCCACATGACCCTGGATCTCTCTTTGGATCTTCACTTCCTCATTTGCAACCTAAAGGGCTAAACAGGTTCTTTCAGTGGGTGTACTCCCTGAAGTCTATCTGACGGGATCACTGTGTACAGATAGGCAGGCTGTATAGTGTGCAAAGACACCTGGACAAGGAGTAGACAGGAGCGGAATCTAGTCTGGGAGCTCATCAATCCATGTGCCTAAGTGGGCCTGCAAACACTTGGCAGAAGGAATCCCTTTTCTAATTCATGGAGATGGGCTCTATGGGCAAGCAGTGACCTTGCAGAATCCTCTCTCAGCTTGGCCTCCTGCTGGTGGAACTGGAGCCCCCTAGGGAGGGCTTATCAAGTGAGATGTGGGGAATGGGGTGGGCAAGAGTCAGAGCAAGGGCAGTGGGACTATGTTAGCTTGAAGCTTCGCTTCAGAGGTAAGGAAACTTGGGACAGCCAAGCCACTCAGGCTGCCAGTGACTCGTGCAGGGGCCTTTTGATGGAGCCCTGTGCCTCATGGAGCAGGGGTTTCCCAGTCCACAACCTAGCTCACTCCTGTTCTGTTCTCACAGGGATCTGCTCTAGCAAGAGTGCCCCCCCCACCCCCAGCTCTCTGCTAGAGGAGTTCTGGGGTTCCTGGGGTTCCTCTTCAATGGGCATCTCCTCTAGCCCCTGGATTTGGGGCCTGTATTAATTCCTGTTCTCCTTCCTATAGAAACATACCATACAAAAGCAATTTAAGGAAGAACATGTTTGTTTGGGCTCACGCTTTAAGGGTGCAGCCCACCATGGTGGAAGGGGCGTGTTGGCAGGACTTGGTCGTATTGAGTCCACAGTCAGCAGACAGAGAGATTGAATGTTGGTGCTCACCTGACTTCCTCTCTTTACCTTTCTTTATTCAGTCTGGGACCCAGTACATTGATTGGATGCTGCTGTCTACATTCAGGGTGGGTCCTCTACTCTCAGTAAAACCTCTCTGGAAGTGCCCCGGGAGTACAGATACTCCCAGATGTTTCCTAGGTGATTTCAAGCCTAGTCAAGTTGACAATGAAGATTAACCATTGCAAACCCACCCCTTGTCAACTTGATGCTCAAATATATCATTTTAAAAATCATAACATTCCACCCCTGGTCCTCAAAGCTTCATGGGAATCTCATAATAAATTGTTCAAAGCATCCTCTGAGATTCAAGGCAATCTCTTAACTGTGAGCTCCTGTAAAATAAAATAAAATAAAAAAGTTAATATACTTCCAATACACAGTGACACAGAATCAACATTCCCGTTTCAAAAAAAAAAAAAAAAAAAAAAAGAGACTCAGAAGTATACCAAGGAGAGACTGGACCAAAGTAAAGCTGCAACCCAGCAGTGCAAACACCAAAGCCTACAGATACACAGCTTCCCGGGTTATGGTGACATTGTCTGGCCTCCCCATGTAGAGCCCCGACTCTCTAATTCTGTTTTGTGTATTGCACATAGCTACTTTCTCAGCTTGGTTCCACTCAGTTCCTATACCTTCCTTCAGCAGATGGCCTACCCTTGGAATTCCTCCAGACCTGGGATTCTCACTGCAACCTTAGGTCCACCTCTGTAGCCTCATGCCGTTGCCCGTTGGGCCTTCCTTGCCTGGAAATCAACCCTGCTATACAGTGCATGGTCTTAGCAGCTTTCTGGAACCTTGGCACAAATCAGTCACCATCTTGTAACCCTTGTATTTTGCACACCTGCAAACCCAGCACTGTGTGGATGCTGCTGCTGTATTCTACTGTGAGCTTGAGGTATATTCTGATTCCCTGTCATTGCAGCTGTGACAGCAGGAGCTCAGGAGCTTGGTCATGTTGCATCCCCAGTCAGGAAGCAGAGAGAGATGAATGCTTAGCTTTTCCCATTTTCTTTTTAAATTCAGTACAGGACCCAGCTTATGGGATGGTGCTGTCCACATCCTTTCTGGGTAAGTCTTGTCTCCTCAGTTAACCTCTCTGGAAACACTCTCACAGACATGCCCAGAAATATATCTTCTAGACTATTTCAAATTCAGTCCCAGCTGGGCACAGTGACGAATGCCTTCAAATCCAGTACCTGGGAGGCAGAGGCAGGTGGATCTCTGTGAGTTCAAGGCTAGTTCGGTCTACATAGTGAGTTCCAGGACAGTCAGAGCCACACAGTGAGACTCTATCCCAAACAAAACAAAATAAAACAAAACAAAAAATTCAGTCCCTCTGGGGATCCTGTGGTAAATAAACAGCCATGGACCTTACCAGCAGCTAGCTCTTATCACAGTGTGCTATGATCTGATGAGACATGTCCCTGTCCCAGGGACATCTAGCGAGCGCTACATTCTGGTATCTACACTGGGCTCAGTCTATGAAAGGCTACCAACTAGAAGATCCACAGCGGGCAGATGTCTGCACCTCTTCCCTTTCCTGGGAGGTTGTGAGGTCACTGAGGGGAAAGAAAGCTGGGATCGAATGCTTCTGCAGGGAAGGCAGGACAGGCCTGAGGTACTGGGAAAGCCTCCCTCTCACTGGTGAGAGAAGTAACTGAGGAGATGTATTCTGTGGGAGGAGTAACCCATAATGGATTGGCCAGATCGAGGTTCAGGAGGCCATCTCATCTCCTTCCCCTTTAGTTCAAGTCTTCAGAGTAAGTCCTACATTGTCCGGACACCAGGGAAGTCCTCCTTTTGCCTAACTCCAAGTCCTTCCTGAGGCACGTCTTGTTCTTTTGCACACTGCACAGTGGGTGTGAGGTTTGATGCCAAGGGCCAAGCCTTCCTCAGCCACCCTGTCTCCCTGGCAGTGTCATTGTAAGGAGCGGGATGGGGTACAATTAAGCTCCCAGCTGTCACCTCTGCAGAGGCAAGGATAGGAACGTCTTTATGTCTGCACTAGTTGGGCCCACCCCTCTCTCCCGGGTGCCCACTACTCCTCTTCTTTTAATGAAAGGGACGGCAGGGATGCCGCTCATCTCTCTTATATTCACCAAGTGCCATGTGCCAAGTGACATTTCCCTTCGAGGCTCTCCCTACTGTAACTCCCACTGGCAGTGTTACGTTCCGTCTCCGGTCCCCAGAAGATTGCGATGTGGGTTCTGCGCAGTTCACCCAGGAAGCCACCGAGCAGCTTCCATCCGGTCCGACCATCAAGACAATGGAAGTGACAACCAGATGATGTCTGTTGAGCTCTTGCTGTGCGCCAGGCAACCCCAAAGCGCTCAGCCTGTGTTTCCTACCGATGCTGTAATACATGGCGCAAACGCAGGAGCTTACAGCAACCCCCGGTTCCTATCTCACACTCCTGCCCGGGGTTAGAAGTCTGATACAAGATTCTCTTGGGTAAAAGCCAAAGTGTGGCACCTGTTTCTGGCTCCAGGGTCTAGGTTAGGCTCTGATCAAGAGAGGCAAGATCTGGGTGTCTCGTTTCCCAGGGGACCCTGCTCTATCAGCTCCAAGTGGCTAGGCTGGGTCAGCTCTGGGCTAATGGGGATAGTTTAGGATGGTTTACTGTTTCTGGCCATCCATCATGACAGAGAGCGGGTCTTGGGCAAGCTTGGGACCTGCAAATCATAGAAATTATGGCCAATTAAAGGGGGGAAGCGGCAGTCCATGGAGGAGCTTAGGGCCACAGAGGCAACTCTGGAGCTTTACGGATGCTCCGTCCCATTTTGTGGTCCAACTGGGAGGCAGAAACATGCCAGCTCAGCACAAGGCCACGTTCAGATGCTCTGTGTGAGACGGGGGGGTGCATATCCTCTCAGCAGGAGCCAGAGTTCCCACTTACTGCCTCTCTTGAGGAATCTCTAATGTCAGCGTTCATTCCACAGAGCTTCTTCTTAGCCTCTTGCTACAGGCTTCTTTCTCTCCACACTGGCTCTGTCCTTCACACAGACCTCTGAAGGTTGAGCCTGGGGACCTGGAGGAAGGTGGGAGCCTATGTCAATCACCTCGAGGCTGTGGCTCAGTCCGCTTATCTCTGCTTCTGCCTCCCTGTGTGCTTATCCCCACGCCAGCTAGAGAGCTCTTTTTGCTTCCCTGTGGGGACGACTCCGAGACAGACCAGTTGTCTAGTTTTATTTTCCCAGGAAAAAAGGAGGGGTGCAGACCCTTTGCCTTTGTGCACCTATGGCAAGATAGTGCCAGAGGCTAAAAAACAAAACCCAAGTTAATCCTGCAGGTTCCCAAGTCCTCTACAGAACTCACCCATGTCCTCTTAAGCTCTAGCCTTTCATTAGGCCCTCTCTGTTCCCTGTTGAGGGGAACAGAGCTGGGTCTATGTAATGAGGGGAAGAGGGCTGGCTCTGAAAACGTCCCTTGAAGGGCCAGGATTGATGGAAATTGGGCAGAGCCAGGGGGATAAAATTGAACTGGGTATTGGCTACCTTTTCTGTGCAGAGGGCGCCATGCTATCTCTGTGCTGGGTTCTGGGTTCAGGGTTGAGGTTACCTTCTGAGGAGATAAACCCAAGTAGACTGGTAAGAGGGAGCTTCAGTGTTTGCCACCATCTTTCAGAGGCCTCTGAGCAGATCGTCAGCTCAACCAGAAAAGAGGCCCGACATTCTGACCAAGCTATCATCTGGTGGATGACAGAGCTGAGAAAGGCAGTACCTCAGCCATCATGAACCTGAGGGAACTGGAGGGGAAGTGAAGGGGCCAAGTCCAAGAGAAAGCAAGAACCCTGGACTCTTGGAGATACCTGGTGGAGGCAGATTATGGCAGGGTAGGATGGGCCTTGGGTATCATTGCCCCACCCACTCCTAGACTTCTCTCTCCTCCTCCTGAGGTCTAGGGTTGCTAAAGCTCCCTCCCAGTCCTTCCAGTCTGATTTTGAGCAGGAAGACTGTTGACCTTGGGTAGGTGGCACGGGTTATGATGGAGATGAAATAATTTAAGAATGTACAACATGTAGAGAGGGAAGTGCTATGTAAGTATTAGCTGTAATAATAATCATTACTCATACTATTTAAAAGGCCACGGTACCAGGCCGGGGAGATGGCTCAGTGGGTAAAGGTTGTTTGCCCTGCAAGCCTGACAGCCTGAGTTCAACCCTTGGGACCCACAGTGGAGGCAGAGAACGGACTCCCCAAAGTTGTCTTCTGATAGTCACACACCAGCTGTGATACATGCGCGAGCACACAAATTATAATTGAGAAAGAAAAGAAAAAAATCATATTATATTGGCTTAAGGTGGTAAAGTCGAGAGGAGGAGATACGAGAAAGTCTATGATCAAAGTACATTATGGACATGTACAAAATTGTCAAAGAATAGATTTTAAGCATTTTTTGAAAAGGAAGAAGATTGCAGGGTTGATGCATACCTAGAGGTTTCTTGTCTCAGCTGTGACCTTGGTGAAGTGATCTCACTGCTGTGAGCCCATTTCTTTCATTGACTAAGCGGAGACAGTAACTGGAAGGAGAAAGAGTAACACCTTGCAGAACACACTGAGCTTTTTTCCCCCTCCTGGTGGGGGCATTGGCCTGGGACAGTGGGCAGTAAACAGCTATGACCCCCAAGGAGGTCAGCTGGTGCAGGAAGTCCACGGGATGAGGACCTGCGTACAACTGGGCAATGGGAAGGCTGGGAGCAGGAAGCTTGGTTCTGCCTCACATCTCCCCCCTCTCCCTGAAACCCACCAACTCTGCTGCCCTGCGACTCCAAAGTGAAGTAGTAGCAGCTGAGGGGAGAAGGTCACAGTCCATCGATTGCATGTGCCTTGGCTAGACCAGCAGGGCATAGCTGGCTTTTGACCACCTTGTGTGCCTGCGGATGCTGATGAGCACAGAGATGTGCATGCTCAGTGGAGCCATGTGAGGCCCGTCCCTTCCAGAGAGCCTGGTCTGACCTTGCAGGCTCATTTGGTTTCCTGTTAAAGGCCCTCGGCGAGCTCTGTTCTTTTTCCGCATGGTGATGTGTTAAATACGCAGTTTTCACATGATCATTGAAAGACTGAGTTGGGATGGAGGTCAGTGGTAGAGTGTTTCCTTGGTGTGCTGGAGGCCCTGGGTTTCTTCTCCAACATTCTTCCTAAGGCTGTGCACCTGGCAGATGAACCCAACGCTGTTTTCATTTGATAGCTGAATAAATAATGAACATGGTTAGTACTTACCTCACTTTTGTTACGCACCATCTGTTATTCTGTGCACTTCATAGGTCTCTGTCCAATTAAACTTCATAATACACTACGGTGTGTGACAGTTTATGCCGGTAATCCCTGGACTTGGGAGGCTGAGGCAGGAGGATTGCTGCATGTTTGATACCAGCCTGGGCTACATGGTGAGTTCTAGGCCAGTGTGGAGTGAGGGCCAGCCTTATCACTCCTGGCTCATGGACCTATTCCTCTCTCAGAAACCTCCCATTTGGGGTGTGACAGACACAAGAAGAAACATGACCTCTGCTGCCCTCCCTGCATTCCTTTTCTCTTTCTCAAGGGACTCTTGCTCAAGGGAAGGACAAGTCCCAGCACAGACCTGCTATCCTTAGCACTGTGTGGGTCCTGTGGTGTGGGTCCTGTGGGTCACAGCTGAGGTGGGGAGCGAGGTAGGGACAGGAAATGGAGGGGATGTGACTTGGGCCAGAGCAGAGCTGACTGGCTCCTGAGAGGGCCAGGGCTCTATGCCAGAGTTCTTTTTTCCCCTGATCTTTGTCCCCTCACTCCCACCTCCAGAGTTCAGTGTCATCTCCAAGCTAAAGGGAGCCAGCCTTGGAAGCTCCCCGCTCTGACCCTTCTCTGGCTGAAGGCCGAATGCTCAGACTGCTCGCCAATGTGAGGCAGCAATCTCTATGCTGATCTCTGCTCCAGTGTCAATACACAGGCCTCTCCAGGAACAAGAGAGTCTTCACTTACAACTTGGCGAGGTGGGGCCTAGAACGCATGACTTCTAAGGGCACCTCCAATTTCAGGCAGGTGGTGTGACTTGGGAAGCCCCTGGGAGTTTTAACCAATTTACTCCTGGGAGAGTGAGTTAGAGGCCGAAAAGGAAGTGTTTGCTTTGTAGCTGGTGCAACGCCAGGGGCTTCACATTCTTTATCTCATTGTATAATTTAATCCCCTACAAGAGTTCTATTCTTCTTTTAAAAAGAAGGAGGGGGAGGAAAAAGAGCAGGAAGGGAGAGGAGGAGGGGGAAGAGGAAGAGGAGGGAGAAGAAGAGGAGGGAGGAGCTTGGGACAAAGCTTGCACCAGGTCACAAAGTTTTAGAGGCAAACTCTGATGTCAAGGCTGTGACTCAGTGTCCTTGTTTATTAGGGCCATTATTTGAATTCAGTCTTATGAAGTGGGTGGGAGCAGAACAGTCATTTGGTGTTGTAGTGGCTGGGATGCCATAGTTGTCCCCAGAACAGAGAGGCTTGTCCCAGAATTGGGGGAATGTCATATTAGCCTCCTAGGAAGGCAGAAGTAGAGCGGCAAGGAGCATCCTGGGTTTGAAGGTAGGATAAGTCCTGAGTAGTAACTGGCAGGGGCTATGAGCTAAGACCCCAGGGAAGGGGACTCTGGCTGGAAATGCCTGACCCCTCAAAAGTGTGAAAGTACACTGTAGGCTGTTGACTGCAGGAGCAGCCACAGGTTCCTCAGGCACACATTCGAGAGGTCCACATGCACAGGCATGCTCTGTCCTCTTCTGTCACAGCCTGCTGTCACAGACACAAACAAGTCTGTTCTTGGCTCACTCTGACGGCGGTTCAACTCTTGGCTTTCACCTTGCCTTTCCTGTTCCTGGTACCACTACACGCAGCCTGTGTATGTTTATGTGCATGCGTGCATGAGTGCATATGTGTGTATCTGTGTGGCCATGTGTGTGTATGTACACATGCATGAACACATATACGTGTATGTGCATGCCTAGTTTGTGTGTGTTTTCCTTGGCTTGTGGAATTCTCCACTAGCCTTTCTTGGGTTTGCACAAATACTTTCATACAATTTGATAAGTGCATGCGCGCGCGCGCGCACACACACACACACACACACACACACACACACACACACACACTCCTCAGCTGCTGTGTGCTGGTCTTTTTGTTCAGTCCACATAGAACTCTTGGTTCTGGAGAACCTTATTCATCTTAAGGACCTGGGCGTGTTTTCTGTTGTTTCTCTCTCTATCAACTCCTACTGTCTCCAGAGTTCCCAGTGGGCTCAAACTGCTGAGGAGGCTTGTCAGGCCTGGTGTTGACCTTGAAATCCCTATAACTCTTGGGTCACTCTCAAGCCTGGCTGCAAGTAGGACAGGTTCCTTCCTGGAAGTGGCATCCCTAGGAGCAGCTGGACAGGGTATGGCGACGTGGGTGGGGACGGCACGGCTGGAAAGGATTTGTCTGCTTTGGATTCTTTTCTGTGAAATTTTTGTCTCTTTGCCATGATGCTCCATTCATTTCAGCTGATGTCACTGTGGTGTGTGGGAGCGCCTTTGACATCTGTGTAGAGCTGAGGCAGATCCTGACCCAAGCAGCAGGAAATCCTAGTTCTAGTAGTGGAGGAATCTCTGCCTTCTTATGAGATCCTCTGGGCCCTTGAGTTTGGGGCTTAGAACTGAGGGTCCTGAGCTATGAAACTTTGACAGATGGGAGGACAATTTCTTCTTCTTCTCCTTCTCCTTCTCCTTCTCCTTCTCCTTCTCCTCCTCCTTCTCCTTCTTCTTCTTCTTCTCCTTCCCCTTTTCCTCCTTCATTTTCTCTTCCTCTTCCTCTTCCTTATCTTCTTCCTCCTCTTCCTCCTCCTCCTTTCCCATCTTCCTTTTCCTTCTCTTTCCTCTTCCTTCTCCTCTTTTTGTCTTTCTCCTCCTTTCCTCTTCCTCCTCTTCCTCTTTTTCCTTCTCCTCTTTCTCCTCTTTTCCTCTCCCTCCTCCTCTTCTACCTTCCATTGTAATTCCTCCTCCTCCAACGCCTTCTCTTCCCCCTCTTCTTCTCTTAGCTCACTTCTCAGGGTCTCACTATGTAGCCCTGGCTGTCATGTAATTTACCATATAAACCAACTGGTCTCTAACTCACAGAAATCTGCCTGCTTCTGCCTCCTGAGTGCTGGGATTAAAGGTGTGCTCCATGGACTCAGCTTTGAGGAGCCTTCTTTCATTTAAATTTGTCTGTGCCTTGGTCATTCTAACCAAAACTCTCTCAGTGACTTTCTTGCACACACACAGTCATCACACGTGTTTACATCTTTACTCGCTTGCATGTTGACAGGGCACTTAACCTTGTCATGTTTTGCAGGAACTGCCTAGTCCAGGCTCGTGTTCTTTCTCTCTCTCTCTCTCTCTTTCTCTCTCTCTCTCTCTCTCTCTGTGTGTGTGTGTGTGTGTTTACAATCTACACTATTTCATGGTGCATCCTTGTTGAAATATGTCCCAAGGTGACAATGATCTGGAGGTCCCCAGTTTCTTCTGTCTTCCCTGTGTCCTCTCCCCTACAATTTAACACCTGTCCTTGCCTCTCGCACCCGTTGGTTGTGAGTGCAGGCAAGCCGAAGGAGCCTGGGAAGGGTGTGCAGGGGCCACAGGATTCTGGAATGTCACCAATAAGGGACTGCCCTGACCTCTCTTAGTTGATAGGCTTCCAACATTTTCCCAGCATGGACACTCGATGGCGATTAAGTCTTGCTTAGACATGAAGGTAAGCAAACACACAAAAACTATGCCGTTTATGGCAAGGTGGGCCCTGCCCAGTCTCTCCAAGCTGCTTAGCTACGTGCTCCTGCTTGAACTTCCTGTAAACACAGCTTTCTTCCGATAAAACAGCTCAAACCCATCTACCAACTCTCACCATGATAGCATAAAGATGTAAAGCTGTGATCCCAGCACCTGGGAGACAGGCAGAAGGGTTGCCACAAGTTCAAGGCCAGCCAGGACTACATAGTGAGGTGGGGCCGGAATGCAGATTTCAGGCCCCTTCAGACCTATTGAATCAGAGTGGTGAGGGTAGGCCCGTTTGAGAGACAATGATCTTGGTTGGTGAAGTTCTCCCGCTTCTCTTTACAGACGACACCTGAAGCCTACAGAGCAAGGCATGCCTGCTCAAGGCTGTCTGCGGCATCATAGACAAGCTGCAATGTGAGGTTGGCCACCTGTGATACCGAGAGGTGAGGCTGGGGGGGGGGTGTCATACACCTCTCTGCTCCCCCGAGTCGGTAAGAGTATTTGGCGGTGTTGTGTTTGGAGACATTTTGCTTCAGTTAAGATGAGGGATACTGCCAGGCCTGGTCATTCAAGGACAGATGCATGCGAGAGCCCAGATGGAGCGAAGACCTGGAGTGTGGCTCATCATCACTCATAGATCTGGGGGGGCTTCTGGGAAGAGGCTCGTTCAGGAGAAGACAAAATCTGAGGAAACAGAAGTGCGTTTCATTACAGCCAGTGAGAAGGTACGCTGGGATACAGCTAGGCACAGAGAGGGACTTACTCTGAGCACAGTGAAGAGGGGAGGCATTCTTGGGGTACACTGGTAGTAGTGGCCCTGCTATCAGGTCCCTAGAAAACCATGAACTTCTCTCTTATAGAGCCAGGAAACATTTAACATCTCCAGCTAATTAGCTAGTGCCTGTTAGGGATGAGGGAGGAGAGGGGAGCTCGGAGCCAGGAGGCTTTGAAAAGGAGGGCTGCTCCCTGACAAAGCCGGCCTGCAAGGTTTCAAAGGCAACTTCTGAGCAGCCTGCGCGTTTCATGTTCATTGCACCAGCACTTCCCAGGTTCCAAAGACAAACAGTGGGATTTAAGGGGTTTCTTTCCCTTTTAGAGTCATTTCATTTGGAGCTGAGCTTTTACCTGAGGAGAAGGCTCAGTAGCTGAGCCACTTGCCCTTCCCCAATCCCCAGCCTAGGGGGAACTCAGACCCAGCCTCTTGGTACCCTGCAAACTTCCAGCCCCTGTCCCACCCCTACTCCATAGCTCTACTGGGTTCCTGCTTCAGGGTGGGTGAATAGAAGCCTCTGGCCAGCTGTGAGTGAATGAAGCAAGATGTAGTCCTAGTCTGCTGGATCCTAAGAGCTTCGAGGGCAGGACCCAGCATTCTTCTGCGTTTAAATCCCTCTGCTTGTCGATGCTCAGTAAATTCGAGGATGGATGAACGTGCCCATCATTTACTTCCTGATCATATTCTGCTCTCCCCAGCTCTGGTTTGTATGCCCCAAGGAAGCTACATTCCCCAGACCCTCTTACCTTCTGGCTTCTGGATGAGTTCAGCCAATTAAAGCCACTGGAAGAAGGTGGGTGGAGGGAGAAGCCAAGATCTCTCTGTGTCTCTGTGGAGCTGTATTTCTACAGCAACAGCCTCCTTGGCGTTTGTGAGCAAGCCCCTCCTCTCATAGCTCAGTTCCCTCTGATTGACTGCAGTGGCTCCATGTCCTGTCTGGTGGTCTCTGTGTTGAGCTCTTAGAACATTCCCCAGCTCCAGTCCCATGAAGCGAACAACTTCCTATGGGGCTAATGTGGCCCCCTACCTCTTCTGTCATAAGACAGAACTGAGCCTATCAATTAAATGCATCTGTTTGAGAAGCCTGGAGTGGTTTCTGATTTCTCAGTGGACTCGGGGGGTGGAGTGAGTAAGTGTACACACACAGTGTGACCCCCTTCAGAAACAGACTGTCGTGAACTTTCAGCTTTGAGTGGGTTGGATCTGCTGGGGACCTGGAGCCCCTCTGATGTGGCAGCCTGCCCTGGTGGGAACCCTCACAGGCCTCTGGCAAGAGATGATGCTACAGTCCAGAGGACCCTGCCTTCCCATCTTGGGACAGCTCATTCATTCCCTGTGAACCTGGCCCTGCTCCCTGCTGAAAAACTGCAAGCTGGCCCATCTCACATCCCCGAGGATAACTTCCTAGCAAAAAGTCAGGCCACAGTAAGTGTTAATGAAGCCCTCACGCAGCTGGTAGTGGGGATGGGAAGTGGTGCAGCTGGAAAGCACTATGAGGGTGCCTCAAAAAGTTAAACATAGAACCATCTCATGATCTTGTAATTCCACTTCTGGGTATATATTTTTAAAAACAGAAAACGGAGTCATCAAAATCTACTGTACACTCATGTCCTTAGTGGAAACAGTAGCTGAAGCATGGAAGTAATCCATATTTCACTTGACAACTATGAAATCAATAGACATGTGAAATGTGAAATGTGAAATGTGGGTACAACCAAAAGAATACTACTCATGCTTTAAAAAGTATCTATCTCTCCATCTCTCTCTCTTTATCCATTCATCCATTGATCTCTCCCCATCTATCCATCCGTCCGTCTGTCTATCTATCTATTCATCTACTCATCATCTCTCATCTATCTGTCTGCCTGTCCACTCACCCATCTGCCTGCTTATCTATCTATCTATCTATCTATCTATCTATCTATCTATCTATCTATCTATCTATCTATCTATCATCTATCTGAGACAGGATACTCTGAAGCCCAAGCTGGCCTGGTAGTTATGGCAATCCTCCAGTCTCAACCTCCTAAGATATGAGCTGCCATACCCGTCAAGGATTGGGAATACGGCATTGGCTACAATGGGAGATGCCTCAGGAGGCTTTGCTAACAAGCCAAGCACGGAAGGATAGACTCTGTACGATTCCACTCATGTGAAATACTTCAGGAGGTAAAAATCGTAGAGATGCGGCTAGGGGGAAGGGAAATGGGAGTCAGTATTCACCAGGTACAGGTTTTCGGTTTGCAACATGAACATGATTTTGGAAATGGATGGTGATGACGGCACAACCTCAGACATCGAGTCTTGTAGAGATGTGCACTCAACAGTGGTAAGTTGTACATCCTGGGTATTCTTGTGATATAGCTTATATAGTAATATATATCACAAAAACAACCAACCAACCAACCAACCAAAACAAACAAACAAACAAACAAACAAACAAAAACCCTTTCTGCCTCTTATTGCCCTGTCCTGAATCACTTCCCAGCATGCACTGAGCTGGCAGTGTGTTCTTACCTGTCAGTCTTTCCCAGTGCTGTAGGCAACCCCATCCCTAGGACATGATCTATATAATAAGTACATTCAGGTCTCAACACAGGCTCAAAACAGAGCAGGTATGGAGTCTTGATCGGCTAGCTGGCTGAACCTCAGCTCAGAAAGCAATCGACTGCTTGACTCACCAGAACAGAGGCCGACAAACTAGCTGTGGACCAAATTCCACCTGTTGCCAGCCTACCTTAGATAGCCCTCAAACTGAGAATACTTAAATTCTCTCTCTCTGTCTCTCTGTCTCTGTCTCTGTCTCTGTCTCTCTCTCTGTGTTGGCACATGTGTACATGCATGTACATCCATGTGGAGGCCAGAGGACAACCCTAGCTGTCACATCTTATTAAGGGACTCACCAAGTAGACCAGAGTGTCTGTCCAGCAAGGCTCAGGGGTCTGTCTGTCCATGACTCTCCTAGTACTGGGATTATAAACACATAGCTACACCTGCCTTTCTTGTGTGGCTTTTTTACATTTAAAGTACTCAAATTGAGCTCTTTATTGAGTTATCTACCCAGCTTCATTTAAAAGGAGCTCTTAATTGACAGGTAATAATTGCACATATACAGGGGTACAACGTGATGTTTTGATACATGCATTCATTGTGAGTGTCTATACTT
Source organism: Rattus norvegicus (assembly GCF_021556685.1). Lineage (NCBI taxonomy): Eukaryota > Metazoa > Chordata > Mammalia > Rodentia > Muridae > Rattus > Rattus norvegicus. The sequence continues at coordinate 51,776,398 of NC_141541.1, read as the reverse complement.
TTAAAGAGCTGTAGTGGAAAAAGAAAAGAAAGAAAGAGGACCAGCATGAAGGTACGTGCTGCCCCTGCCCCCCTTTGACTTAGGTTGATCCCCAGGACCCACATGGCAGAAGGAGAGAACCAGCTCTTGCAAGTCATCCTCTCTCTACACATGAACTCCATGGCATATGCCTCCTACCCTTGGAATAAACAAAAATGTTTAAAATAAAATCCTTGAAAAAGTACTACAGACTAGTAACATACCACAGACACAGACATGGACTGTGAGGCTTAAGGCATCACAGAAAAACTTTGCCTCCTCTGCTCTAGAATCCTTTTGGTAGCTCAACTTCCTCACCTCTAAAATGGTCCCTGAGTTTGGTGCACCACAATGGTGCAAAGGTGCAATTCTGTCTTCACCTTGAGTGTCCTGATGTGCCCTTCTTCCAGTGTCAGCACCCCTGGCCATGTATACAGCAAGTGTTCAGGAAGTGTATACAGCAGGTGCTCAGGGGGTACTGACTGTCAATGTCAGGATGTGGTCATCATCGAGTCCTGCAAACACCTAGCTGATATCCATTCCTGAAGACCCCTCCTCTTCCTGCTTTACAATCCTCACAGTATTTTGGCCTGTAATGTGTGAGGCAGATGCAGGGCTCTGTGAGGACCCTCAAGGGTGTTCAGGACTAGCGAGTATTCAGAGCTCGGCTCCCACAGGGCTGCATGAGTTATAAAAGTAGCTGAACTAGGAGTCTTTGTTTCTGCACCTGACACATAGAAGATGGTTCCGTACCTCCAGCACAGGGTCCTGGGCAGAACTAAAGAGATCGTTAATGTAAGATCTGGCTGCATCCTCCCAGAACCTGGCCTTTGTTTGGGTTTTCTTCCCAACAAATACCCTCTTTCCTGAAAAACACAAAACAAAAACCAGCCACGAAAAACTAAACAAACCCTGTATTGACAGCAATAGTAACACCCTCTCCTGATTTTTATAGATGTAGAAATTGACTTTTAGAGAGATAAAGTGACTTACTCCAAGGGACTGACCCAGCATACCTACCCTCCTCTCAAAAGGTCTCGATCTGTAGACCAGGCTGGCTTCAAACTCATGGCAATCCTCCTGCCTTAGCCTTCCAGAAGTGCTGGTACAATAAGCATGAGCTATCATGCCCAGCTAAACTCTGATCTCCTTACTTGTAGGGTTTTCTGTAGACACCCAACTGTCTTTCTTTATCTGTTTCTGGTTTCCCCATGAATCTGTCTCCTTCTTGCCCCTCCAGGGCTGCCCTTCTGCCCACCAAAGCCACCATAGTGCGGCTAGTTCCTACTACATAGCCCGTGGTGACAAGGGTGGGGCTTTGGGGACCTCCCTTGTTTGACCCTGACCCCTGGGGTTCTGGGGTAGACAGGGTTGGGAAGATACATGCTGGGGCAGCAGGGAGATGTCAGACTTGATTTCCATGACATGGAATATTGTGCTGCCACAGGGCCCTGGTGTCACACTGCATTAAATGGCACTTAGGGCCTTCTCCCTCCAGCCAGGAGATCAGCTGGTCAGCCCTTCCCTTGTCCCATTCAATCCCGTTCAAGAGTGCTCAGTGGCACTCTTGACCCTGGGGAGACAGTTAAGGCCACTTAATAGCAGCTGAGTGCCCAACTTGGGGACATCTTGATCCCTCGACAGCCTTATCCGGCTTCTTAGGGAGCAGGCTATCACTTTGTGGTTGGTGGAGAGCTCAGGGCTTAGGGACTTGATCCTTCTCCCGACGGATTCATCTCACAGATGCTGTCCACTGGAAGGGTGGTTGAGGAATGGCTGAAAGCTTTAGGCTCTCCGGGCTAAAGAGGAAACTGCCTGTGTCCCTTATGACTCCCTCTGCCTCATTCACCTGCAGCCAGTCTGTATCACCCTACCTCCTACGCAGTGTTAGGTGGGATACACAGACACACAGAGCCACACACAAGGATAAAAGCTATTGGTGGTGGTGGTGGTGTCATGCTCTTGAGAGGTCAGCAATAGGAGCAGAGGCATGAGGAGCAAATAACCTTTACTGTCGTCTGATAGCTGCACCCACCCTCCTCATGAGGCCTTTCCCCCCTGCCTGGCAAGGACCCCAGACGCCATCACTGTCACCAACATGTTTCCAGCGCCAGTGGGTCTCCAATCTGATCTCCCTCACCATTGTTGAATCTACCAGGGTGCATAAACCCTAAGGCGTCCAAACTTTCCCAGCTTCCAATTCCTCACTGGGTCCCCGCCACTGGCAGGACGTCATCTTAGCCTGTGAGCATAGCACTGTGGCCCAATATGGGTCAAGTTCAGCCTTGTTCTCTGCATCTGCCTTGTCCCCTCCCCCCATGTTTCGGCTGTGGACCCAGCAGCCTCAGACACAGTCTTGGCCTAAGCTGATGCCACTGCCCGGATTGATGGTAACCTGTTTGCGCTTGGAAAGTCCTACCATGCTTCATGCTTCATCTCTCGATACAACCCCCTCTGTGAAACCTCCACTGGTCTCTGAGCCCAGTGAGCTCGCCACAATTGGTCACAGCTGTGTTTCCATGTTCACAATTATTCATAGTGTTTTAGATGCTTGGATGTTTCTCTCAGACTCCTGACAGGGAGCCACTGAGCGGTGAGACAATATCTTAATCACCTGTCCCCTTACCAGCGGCTCTGTGCCCTGCAGCATGACTGAAACTGCTGAATTAACACACTCATTAAAGACTAGGGACATTGGAGACATGCTTCAAAAATCCTCTTTGTCCCCTGTTCCTACCCCCAGCGCCTGTGTGGTGCAGAATTTGGGGTTCAGACCACATAGCCCAGATGCCCCAGAGGTATTTGGAAACTGATACTGACCTCCCAGCAGGAGAATGGGGTCTGCAGAGAGCTGCTATCCCCACTCCTAGTGCTGGGCTCTGTCTTCATCGGTCTGTGACATCCCTGGATAGCACTCCGCCCAGGTTGCTGACATTCAGAACTAAAGCCTGCCTCAAAGTCCAACCCGCAAGCCCCAGCCTGGAGCTTCACTGATGATGACATCATCAGCCTCAGCCAGCATCAAACTAGGTCAGGGCTTGCTGGCAGGGGCAGCTAGTGCTGACTGCCCAGCATGCTGGCCACGTAGTTGCAGTTTTTGGTGGTGACAGCTGGAGTCTGCTACAGTGGGGCATAGTAGCGAAGGGGAGGGTGGTGCAGGGTGGTGCAGGGTGATGCAGAAGCCCGATGCCACGGCCAAGGCAGGCTAAGAGGCTTCTCTTATCCAGTGTGAGCTTGTAAGCTACTCAGCTACCTAGTGTGTGTGTGTGTGTGTGTGTGTGTGTGTGTGTGTGTGTGTGTGTGTGTGTGCGTGTGTGTGTGTGTGTGTATGGACATGCTGGTGCTCATGCACACATATGTATGTATGTATGTATGTATGTATGTATGTATGTATGTATGTGGACATGCTGGTGCTCACGCACGTGTGTGTGTGTGTGTGTGTGTGTGGACATGCTGGTGCTCATGCACACGTATGTATGTATGTATGTATGTATGTATATATGTGGACATGCTGGTGCTCACGCACATGTGTGTGTGTGGACATGCTGGTGCTCATGCACATGTATGTATTATGTATGTATGTATGTATGTATGTATATATGTGGACATGCTGGTGCTCACGCACGTGTGTGTGCGTGGACATGCTGGTGCTCATGCACACATATGTGTGTATGTATGTATGTATGTATGTGGACATGCTGGTGCTCACGCACGTGTGTGTGTGTGTGTGTGTGTGTGGACATGCTGGTGCTCATGCACACGTATGTATGTATGTATGTATATATGTGGACATGCTGGTGCTCACGCACATGTGTGTGTGTGTGGACATGCTGGTGCTCATGCACATGTATGTATTATGTATGTATGTATGTATGTATGTATATATGTGGACATGCTGGTGCTCACGCACGTGTGTGTGCGTGGACATGCTGGTGCTCATGCACACATATGTGTGTATGTATGTATGTATGTATGTGGACATGCTGGTGCTCACGCACGTGTGTGTGTGTGTGTGTGTGTGTGTGTGTGTGTGTATACGTGCATGTGGAGGCCATGGATATCTTTTTTACCACTCTCTGAGACCTGATTCTTTGAGACAGGTCTCACTGATTTGACAGGATTGGTCAATGAGGTCTGGTCATACTTCCCCTGCCTCCCCCAACCCATCTTGTAGGGTTACAGATGCTCATCCCCATGCCTGGCTTTTACACAGGCTTAGGGATCTGAATTCAGGTCCTCACGGTAATGTGGCAGAAGCTTTACTGACTGAGCCATATCTCCAGACATCATTTTTTTTTCTTCTTGTTTCATGAAACAGTGTCTCTCTGCATAGCCCTGGCTGTCCTGGAACTCACTACACGACCAGCTGGCCTCAAGCTTACAGAGAAGTGCCTGCCTCTGCCTCCCGATTGCTGGGTTTAAGGTGTGTGTCACCACAACTGGCATTCTCTCCTACTTCTTTATTCAACACATAGCAGTTGCTTGCCTTTGAGGCACTGGGATTGGAAGAAGAGATCTTGGCCTGGAGACAGACACTGAGACATAGCCAACCATAGTTTAAAACAAGCCAAAGGGACTCTAGGGAGTGACTGGATGCCCTGGGATACACCGAGCAGGGAGCAATGGAGAGAGTCTATGGAGGTCAGTGGACTACATGTCCTGAAGGCCAGGTGCTTGTATAAACTCAACAGCCAGCTTTGGAGTCTATTTCTGCTCACTTGCATCTGTCTATAGTGTGCACTCTGGACCCCACCTCTAGACCAATCTTAAAGGCACCCTTCTACTTCACTGCTGCCTTTGTGGTCCCAGTGTCATACCTCATGATAACAATGACTTCCCCCAAGCTCCTGACTTCATGTTAGGGATCAGACCGAGGCCCTTAGGCTTGCTAGGTGGGAGTTCTGTCCAGTCTTTAATCATCTAAGCTCTGCTCCTCCTTCCTCCCCCACCTCCTCCTCCTGGTCTCAAACTCTTCTTAGGCTACTCTGAAGCCCTGTCTAGCCTTGATCTGATGGACTCTTTCCTAAGCCTTCTGAGTGCTGCACCAGCTATAGTTACCTTGGGGCTTCAAAGCCTCCACTCTTACCCATTTGCAACCCAGTCTCCGCATGACAGTGACGCTAATCTTGTTTTCAATATACATTTTATTTCTAACAGATAACGCAGGCCCCTGGCACAGAGTTGAATGATTAGAAGCAACAAATGAACGGGAATCAGATTGCGCCTCTCTGTTGGACGATACCTACCCGCCTACTTGGAGTAAAGCCCAGACTCCCTGCCCGGCTTGCAGATCCCTTCCTGACATGGAGTCACTCTGCCTCGGTGGCCTATGTGACCCACAACAACCCTCCCCGTACAACCTGCTTCTCAGTGAGGATGTTTTCTTCCTTGCCCACGAGGCCCTGTACTTACAGTTGCTTCCGCTTGGGACAGAGTTCCCAGACTTCTCCTGAGCTGCTTCCTGTCAATCGGATGGATCCAGCTTCGTGTCATGATATTAGCTATTTTTCTGCTTGCTCTGACAAAATTCCTGAGAGAAGCCACTGAAAGGAAGGGACGGTGATTTTGGCTCACAGTTTCGGGGGTATTTTAGTTCATCAGACAGGGGATACAGAGGTTGAATAGGTCCATGGTGGTGGCTATGCAGGGCAGGTGCCTCATCTCTTGCTGGACCGGAGACAGAAGACTAGGTAGGAACCAGGGGTAAGTGTAATCTGCAAAGCTAGACCCGAGTAACCTGCTTCTTCCACGTAAATATCACCTCCTAAAGGTTCTGGAGCTTCTAAGTGGCTCTGTAAGCTAGGCATGGAGCATTTAAAACACAAGCAATCGCGTGCACATGCGTGTGCGTGCGCGCGTGCGTGCGTGTGCTATTTAAAGATTTGAAGAAGTGGCAATGCTTCCTCAGAGAGGCTTTCCCTGGTGGCTGACATGGAGTAGCCGTGAGACCCTTATTCAATCATGATACTGAGCAGAAAGGTCTTTACTGAGGTGTAACTGACATTAGAAACCACACGCATGTCACATGTTCCTTTGGATATGTTTTGACTCTGAAACAGACCACCATCAAGGCAGTGTATGAAGAGGCTGGGGATCTGCTCAGTGATAGGGCGTTTCCTAGTGAGCACCCAGCCTTAGGTTCCATCCCTAGCCTGCATGTGCTGCCCTTCCCCCATTGCCCCCCAAAGAACAGTTCTCTCACGCACCTTTTGTTCCTTCATGCACCCCATAGTTGAGCGCTTGCCTAGCATATGCGAGGCCCTGGATTCAGTCCCTAGCTCAGAAACAAAGGCAAAAACACAAAACCAAAATTCTTTTTCCCGGGTGTGTTGGTGCATGCCTTTAATCCCAGCACTCACCTGGGAGGCAGATCTTTGTTATTTTGAGACCAGCCTGGTCTCCGTAGTATGAGCCTCTGTCTCAACCACCCTCCTGGATTCTCTTCCTACGAGGCTGTATTATTTCATGCTCCCGGCAGCATCCACGTGCGGATGAGAATTCCTCTTCTGCTACAGCCTCCATTAGAATCAACATAGTCAGTCTTTTTAGTTTTAGTGATTCTAATCACTGTGTCACGGTCCCTCATTATGGTTTTAATTTGCAGTCCCCTGGTGACTAATAATGCTAAGGATCTTTTCATGTTCTTTTTCTTTCTTTCTTTTTTCTTTTTTTTCCCATATAGCTTCATTGGTGAGCTGTTCAAATATTTTGTGTCTTCCGTTTTAATTGGGTTATTTTCTTACCACTGAGTGCTTCTTTATGTTCTGAATACAAGCCCTTTATCAGCTTCGTGATTTGCGAATGCTTCCTTCCAGTGTCTGGTCGCCTTTTTAGTCTCTTCGCAGTGTGTCTTTCCAACTCCGGAAATCCTAAATTTCCTTGAGACCTAATTGATCACTTTCTTCTTTCACGATTATATCCTCGGTGTTATATCTAAGAAATCTTTGCCTAATCCATTGGTCGTGAATATTTTTCCCCAGGAACTGTACAATCTGACATCAAAGCTTATTGTGCATTTTGAGGTGTTTTTTTCTCCATTTGGTTATCAAAAATAATTTTGTATTTTGAATGTATGGTCCGTAATATGGATGGGCGTCCTCCCTCTTCTTTTAAACCTATTTAAAAATAACAGCTGAGCAGACATGGGTGTTCTGTTCTATTTATTCTGTTCGGTGGCCTGCTTGTTTGTCTCAGTACTGGAACCACAGTATCACAGCACCTGTGACTTTATGGCAAGCCTTAAGTCAGATCATGTGAGTGCTTCAGTTTCATTCATGTTCAAACTTTTTGGTTCTTCTAAAGCTGCTGTGTTTCTAAATAAATCTTAGAATATGCATGATAGTTTTGATTTACAAAAAGATTGCTGGCGTTTCAATCAGGATTGCATTGAATTGATTGATCAATGTGGGTAGAATTGACGTCCTAGTAATAACGAGCTGTTTTGTTCATTGACTCATTGTATCTTCACGGTTATGACACATTAGATCTCCAGAGCTATTTATGTCTTTTTCCATTTCTTTTAGCAGCATTTGTAGCTCTCACAGCATCCTTCTTGTATACCATGGGTCAGATCCCTAATTAATATTTCATACATTGCAAAATATATTATTTTTTTAAGGTTTAAGTCTCCAACTGGTTGGCGACAAAATGCATTTTGATTTCTGCATTCTCAGCTTGTAGCCATAAACTTACCTGGTTTGCTTATTCACTTTGTAGATTCTGTTAGACTCTGTGTGTAGATGGTTCTCTCATCTATGAATAAATATGAGTTTACTTCATGTTTCCTACTCTCAATTACCCTCCTTTCCTTTTTTCCTGCTTTGTTGCATCGGTGTGAACTTCCAGGGACAATGTGGGACAGAGGTGATGAGAACAGAGATTCCTGCCTTATTTCTGATCATAGGTGAAGAGCAGTCACAACTTCATCATATTTAAATATGACATTGTTAATAATGGCTCTGCATTGGAGCCAAATCCTTGTCTCTAGATGCTATCTTAATCTTTACAAGAATATCACAATGTGGCGCTGCGTACCTGTAATGGAAGTATCTAGGAGACTGAGGCAGGAGGATTGTTTCTTGAGGCCAGACTGGACTACAAAGCAAGGTTCTACCTCAAATAGACAAATTAAAAAAAAAAATAACCAGCTATAAAGAATACTGTGACATAATGTTCCCATTTTATACCTATGAAAACTGAGGCTTAGAGAGATGAAGCAAACCTCTCAGTACTTTATAGTCTAGTAGGTGGGTCAAGTACATGATATAATTCCTACATAAGTTTCTCTTTGTGTGTGTATGTGTGTGTCTTAGTTCAGGTTTTATCGCTGTGGAAAGGCACCATGACCAAGACGACTCTTTGTTGTTGTTAAGATTTATTTATTTATTTTATGCATGTGAGTACACTGTCGCTGTCTTCAGACACACCAGAAGAGGGCATCAGATCCCCATTACGGATGGTTGTGAGCCACCATGTGGTTGCTGGGAATTGAACTCAGGACCTCTGGAAGAGCAGTCAGTGCTCTTAACCACTGAGCCATCTCTCCAGCCCCCAAAACAACTCTTATAAAGGCAAACATTTAGTTGAGGCTGGCTTACAGTTTCAGAGGTTCCGTTCATTATCATCATAGCAAGAAGCATGATAGCGTGCAGGCAGATGTGATGCTGGAGGAATTGAAAGTTCTACATTTTGATTCGAAGGCAGCCAAGAGAAGACTGTCTTCTGCAAGCAGCCAGGAGGCGATTATCTTCTGCACTCGGCAGAGCTGGAACTTTCAAAGCCCACCTCCATAGTGACACACTTCCTCCAACAAGGCCACACCCACTCCAACAAGGCCACACCCACTCCAACAAGGCCACACCCACTCCAACAAGGCCACACCCACTCCAACAAGGCCACACCCACTCCAACAAGGCCACACTTCCTAATAGTGCTATTTCCTATGGCCAAACATTGATGCGCATGAATTTATGGGGGACAAACCTATTCAAACTACCATAGTATACAGATACGCTTGTGTGTGCACGTGTGTGCTCCTGCATGTGGAGGTAAAAGTTGACTTCAGATGCCTTCCTCTATTGCTCTGTTGAGACAGAGTCTCTCACTGAAACTGAAGCTCACCAATTCAAATAAATGAGCACCTGCTCTCTCTACTCTCTGGCTCTGAGGTTACAGATGCATGCTGTAATGCTAGCTTTGACTGGGGTGCTTAGGGATTAAGACTCAGGACCTCATGCTTGCTCAGAGATCACGTTTCCCACTGAACCATTTCTCCAGCCCTTTACACAGGTTTTCTGGGGTTAGTGTTTACTTTATAGGCCAGTAAAAAAAATTAATGCAGCAGAGGAACTAGTCAGGACTCTCAAACTGATTCTGAATGATACTCACTCGAAGAACTAATCGTAGGAGCCAGGACTCCTCACCCTCCAGAAGCTCCTTGGGTGTTTTGACATACACCTCCATGAGGTTTATGGAGATGCCTGACTCAGCCTGTGCAAACATAGGAAGGTGATATCTGATATAAGTAGACCTAAAAACACTGGAGGGAGGAATGAGCCCCAGCCCTGAGGATGGGACATTTGCAGACATGCGCATACAAACCCAAGAATCCCTAGGGCAAGCTGTGCCTAAGGTTAGTGGTTCGTGAACTACTCCCCCTACCCTTGGTGCTGCTTTTCCAAGCGGCTAGAGGAGTTCCTCGGCTCTTAAGACACATAAACAGCAGAGGATTTCCTTGGAGAAGATCCTAGAAACCTTCCTACTTCCATTTCTTTTTTTCCTGTCTGGTTCTATGAGAAGTTGGTAAGGAGCGAGGCTGGGTTATTTCCAGGGTAAAGGCATGTCTGCATCCCTCAGAGATGGGGCACAGCAGCCTTTTTAGCATAGTCAGAGGATAAGGGCAGAGAGACTTGAGGCCCAGGAAACTGGCATTGGATAGATATACCCATCTCTGGAAGCAGTCCCTGATCACTCACAGCTTGTGCAAATCAGTGAAGGAGCTAGGAAAGAGCTGGGATGCCCGGGATGGAGCTGGGAGGCTGTCAGGAAGGCATTCGCATAAAAGACACAGGGCTCAGCTCTTTCTTGTCCCCGGGGGCCTGATACTGTGAGTTTCAAAGCCTCAGCTGGTGGCTGCCCTCCCTGCCCAGTGTCATGCTGAATGAGGCCTTTGCTGTAGTAAGGAGAACGTGGCAGCACAGGAAAAGAGGACTGGCACTCTGTGGAGCAGGCAGAGAGGGAGGGCAAGAAGGGCACGGGAGACAACAGGGCTGGTTTTCTGAGCCAGGTGCCAATGGGCACTGCTGTGGGGCTAGGGGTGGGGAAACTTCCCAGTGACATAATACACAGCTTGGCTGTCAATTGGCCTGGAAGCTGATCGAGTCAATTTGTCTGCTATTACCACATTGGCCAGGACAAATGGAAGGGCACTTGTCCCCTGGGGTGGTCTCTGCCATCCTGTTTTGGTACTGGGCTGGACAGATGTCACTGTCCTCATGTTGAAAGAAGAAATTCTCCTCAGTACAGTGGCTCCTTGTTTTGTGCCATGGTCTCCATGATGGGCTTAAAGGGAAGGGGTCTTGGATAGCTCCCAAATGGTAGAGGAGGCAGGCTACTTGTTTGTGGCATCAGAAGGGGACACAGGCACATTTTTATTAGAAGATGTTCTTTGTGTGCCATTTTATTTGGCTGGTAACTGTATTTGGGTTTGTAGTACTAAGTCACAAGTGAATACAGAGGAATATAGCAGCTAAAAACAAGTATGTTACCGTCCCAAAGCAACTACTCACATGTCTGAGCTCAATTCAGAGAGGATGTCTGCTCATAGTGTTATATATACTCTTGGATCCTCTCTGTATCTAGGTTCTACCTTCCAGTGTACATAGCTATTGACAGGATTCAAGCTCTATTGTCAAGAATAGAGTTCTCCCTCTCTTTTCTTTTTCTTTTTCTTTTTTTTTTTTTTCGGAGCTGGGGACCGAACCCAGGGCCTTGCGCTTCCTAGGCAAGCGCTCTACCGCTGAGCTAAATCCCCAACCCCGGAGTTCTCCCTCTCATGATGGCTGCCGTCCCAGGGCCTTTCTCAGCCCCCATGGTGATCACAGCTTCCTGCTGCTCATCAACCATGGGAACGCTCACGTGGCAGGTCATTCATCACGGTGGTCAGGAGAACTCGCCTCCACCCTCAAGAAGGTTCAGGTCCAGTTTTAGAAGCCATCACCTGTTTAAACAGGCCCACCCAGGATAAACGTCAATCAGTTGACCTTAAGGAACTCAAAGTCCATTGATTTGAGACCTCACATTTGACCCCGTAATATTCATAATTCTTGCCCTGCACTCAATACAAGGAAGACGATAACATTATATAGAACACATGCCAGTATTATTTATATGTATTTACAGAAATGAGAGAACAGAGAACTTGGGGGCTGCCTCGGAGTTCTGATATCACAATATTTAGCTTCATGCAGCGTCAGAGGAGAGAGAGAGAGAGAGAGAGAGAGAGAGAGAGAGAGAGAGAGAGAGAGAGGCTCGAGTGTGTGATTGGTGGATGCTAGCTCCTATTTCCTATTACTGGAACCAGGATTATGAAGAGCCACCTGTGATTCTGTTCCGCCTTGCTCTCCCTTCCTTCCTTATAATGACAACAGTTGATAATTCAGAGTTTTCATTATAAACAGTGACTGTAGCATGGATCAGAACCAAAAAGAGCGTTTGCTGTATGTGCTCATTTCTTACAGAGAATTGGCGAGAACCCGCTCAGCCAATGACTGTTGCTGTTAGCCATCTGCTGGGACATGCAAGTAGCTTATAGAATCAGAAAGCCACAGACTTTTGGAGCCAGAAGGGGCTTTGGGGGATACTGTAATCTAATCCAGGCATTGCACAGATGACGGATCTGAGACTCAGAGAGGGCGTGGGAGCTGTGCAAGGTCACACAGTTGGTTGGTAGCAAGGTTTACTGAAACCAGCCCACCGCCTGCAAGCAGGTCTTGGTGAGGACTGGGAGGGGCAGGTGTAACCTAGACCATTTCATGTACTCTCTGTGATACCAGTTTGTCCCTGCTCCTCCAACGGGCCCGGCTCCACCGCACTCTTAATGTGTAAATTATTAATCAGCAGTTGCCTTGCCTGTCCTGGTTGGCTCTGGGGATGAGACAGAGGGGGATGCAGCGTGAGCACAGATGGGGTGACAGTAGGAGGAGGGGGCTCCGCAATCTGCACCATGGCAATGTTGGTGTGTCTGCCTACGTGTGAGTGTGTATGTGTACAAGTGTGTACGAGTGTGTGTATACAACTGATATTAGTCATGATTGCAGGACTTACCCTTGCCCTCCCCTTCCCCCACTGTCCATCCTATCCAGGACTGTGTCATCTCCATCCCTCCGGCATCCTCCATCAGTATCACAGATGCGGATTCACAAGATGCAGGTTTCCAGGGAGGGTGATTAATGACGGCAGCTGTGGTCCCTCACACTCTCCCAGCCTCCCTGACCTTGTTCTGCCCCTCCTCTCCCCGCTTGCTTGTCTCCACTATTCCCTAAGGAGAGAGATAAACGTTCAAGGGCAAGGGGGAGGGGAGGAATCAGGCCCTGTGGGGTAGCTGCTGTGGACCAGGCACTGTGCCAGGCTCTTTTATTTACTCTCAGTTGCCAGCACATATACAGAGAGGCTGTAGGGTGTGCTTGGAAGCAGGGGTACTGGACTGTGTTCTTCCCATGTCCCCATAGAGGGCAGTGCCAGGCTGGTTTCCTGTAGCCAGACATACATGTGGCTCCTGTGCTTCCAATGTGTATGCTGTCTGCATGTTTAGCTCCTAAAAATGAGTGTTGGAGCCCTTCACCGTCTTGCAGCTAACTGGAGTGTGAGGGTATCCTAGAAATGACTTCCTCAAGGCCACACAAAGGTAGCCTCTCCAGCTTCTTCCTTGAGGCCAGTCTCATACCCAGCTGCTGGTCCCCTGCTGTACTTGCTGCAGATCAGCTCTCTAGGGAAGAAGAAGCTTCAACCATAAGGATGGATTTTCCTATCACCCTCTTCTGAGCAGCTCCGCCCAGCCTCCCCACTGAGAGAGACTGAATGAGCCTGTAGTCACAGTGACTAGAATGGCCAGGGCCACTGTGTGGCAGAGCTTCTGACACTGAAACAACTCTACACAATGGACACTCATTTTCACTGTGTCATGTGCATGTGTGTGTGTGGGTGGGGTGGGGGAGGACTGCAGAATGCGCAGGGCTGTCATGCTAATGCCCATTCAGAGCCCGGTGCCCAGTTTTTGACCTATGATTCACAGTTCAGGTTTTTCATCTGCTTTTACATTTCTGGGTCACCCAAGAGTCATGTAAGTGGGTGACAGTCGAATCAGGGGCCTCAGGAGTAATTTTCTGCCTCCTGATGACTGACTCTAGCCCAGGATGGAAGGTTGAGAAGGGGTTAGCACAGCTCTAATTTTTCTGTCCTCTACAACTTGGTCCTTTGGAGAGTCTGCATGAAGGAGACCCTAGAGCAAGAGATACTGCCCAGAAACCACGTCAGGTAGGTCTAAGAATGCAAGGAAAGACCATGGCCACGTTGAATTTAAAGCTGGGTATGGCCAAGAAATCTGCTCTTCTCCTAGCAGCAATTTCAGCACCACGGACAGAGGCCGGGCCTGGTAAGGGAGAGAGGCCCGTGATGCCCTTTGGTGCCACCACCAGGCCCACACCAGTGCAAAGCTCAGAGCTGCCCAGAAACTCTGAGGCATGGTGGGAGGTATTTAAGAAGTTGGGCCCCAGCTTCCCGGGTAAACGGAAATTTAGCAGAGGGAGAAGACTTCACTTCCTGTGACCGATTGGTAAACAGGAAGCGTCCTGGGATCAGAGCGTCCTTCAGGAAGGACCCCTGGACAGCACTAGCCTTGACTGCCTGAGGTCTGTGAGCCCTGCTCTGATCTTCTGCCCGCAGTGAGTTTCTGCTGTTTGGTCTTCCCTGCTGTGAGTTTCTTGAGGACAGGAACTGGGGCATTCTCATTCACTGCTGTGTCCTCCACAAATAAGACAATGCCTGGTCCAGGGTGAATGTTCCCAATAGTTAATTATTGATTAGGGCTGAGGAGACTGCCACAAAGAGGGAAGTTTGGATTGGGAACTAGATAGGACAAAGCCAGGGCCTCTGCGGACCTCTCCCCCTTCTATCTTGGGCTTACAGGAACCACCTTCCCCAGCCGGGCTCTAACCTGCATCCTTAATGTACTTCACTCTTACCCCACATCATATGCACTCCTTTCTTCTGGTTCATCCTTCAAGGGCTTCTCAAGGCCATTCCCCCATTTCCTACTGCACAGAGCTCTTCTGTTCTAAATTCCCAGGGTGCTGACTCCCTGGACCCCACACCAAGGGGGCATTGTGTGGTGGATGTATGTGTGTTTCAGTTCTATGTGGGGGGTCTTATATTCTGCTGTGGATCCGAAATGTCCATCAGAGACTCACCCATAGAAGGCTTGGCGCCCAGAGCAGCAGTGCCCAGAGGTAGGACTTTGGGGAAGGAATGAGACCATGAAGCCTCTGATGGCATCAGAGATTAGTACACTGATGGTCCCAAAGTTGAACAGACTATGGGGAGATAGTGGGAATTGTAGGAGGTGATGAGAGATGCTGGGAGAAAGTGGGTCTTTGGGGTGTGCCCTTGAAGGATCTACTCTCCCCTCCCCATTTTCTTTCCCCTCCCTTCCTCTTTCTCAACCAATCTCTTTTACTCTCTTTTTCTCTCCCTTCTTCTCTCTCATGTCCACCAGAATGCCCTACCACACATTCTTTATGTGATGTTCTGCCTCACCATGAGGCCCAGGAGCAATGACTTCTGGGTAACTGAGGAAACCAGGGAGTAAGACCTCTAAAACTGTGAGCTCAAGCTAGCTTTTCTTCTTTTAACTTTGCTACTCTTAGGTATTATGTCACAACAGAACACTGACTGACTTTCTAGAAACTTTTATAGTATATTTTACTTAACCCAAAATATTAAAAATAATCAATGTATGTTAAATATTTAAAAGTTATGAATAAGACATTTGCATTTTTGCCAAACCCATGATACATCACACACGTGTGACAGCTCCTCTTCTTTCATAGTGCCCCAGGTGTCCATGTGGGCTGCACAATGCATTTAAACAGCCCTAGTACCGAGCAAATATGAGCCCCAGTCACCATCAGCACAGGAGAGCTCCGTGCCATGCAAGGCATCTGTCCCACTAACGCAAGACGGAGTCAAGGAGCCGGTGAATACACGTGCCAGAAAGAGTCACTGCCTGCCCCAGTGCTGTGTCAAGAGGTAAGAGAGCCCGGGGAGCCAACAGCCAGACTCATCCTCCATCCCTCCTGTGCTTCCCCTGGGATGGACCAATCCCACCAGCTGGGATTGGTCCTCAGTGCTTCTGTTGCCTGCTCCTCTAAGGACATGGGGGTTATTTTGCTTCCTCTCTATAACACAGAAGGCTCTAACCTGTTATCTCAGCTTTCCCACAAATAGAAGGTGCTATATTTCTTTTTGCATAACAGATCTCAGCCTATATGGCCTTGCATTTGCCTTGTATCACCCCTCCCTCTCCCTGCTCCCCCAGTGTGCCCTACACTATTGGGAAGCTCTCATTCTAATAGAACTGCCTACTCACAGATAGAAAAGGGCACTGGCGATACTACTGAGTTCTCCATTGTCGGGGGTAACAAGGGCTCATGTATTCCTGTGTGTGTGGTGTATGTATGGGTGGTATATACACGAGTATGTGCAGGTATATATATGTACCTGTACTTGCATGTGCAGAGGCTCGAGGAGAGTTTTGGGTATCTTTTTCTACCAACATCTGCCTTATTTCTTTTGAAGCAGGGTCTCTCCTTGGACCTGAAGCTTGTTTTCTTTTCTTCTTTTTTAAAAGGATGTCTTTTCCCAACATGCAATTTTATCCCTTAATTCAGTCCCGTACCCACGGAGTAAGTAGACAGGAGGGTCTAAAGACACATAGAAGACACTCACTCTCTTGCTGTAGAATATATACAGTTTAATTGGGGGGAGATACAAACAGGTACAGAGGAAGTTTCTGAGAAGAAATAAGGGTTGGTGCAAATACAATAGGATACAGAGGGGGATGTGGACAGTGGGAGACTAGAGAGCCCTGGAAACAGCACCATGGAGAGGGACACGAACGCGGCTGCACGGCTTGCTAGTAGGGCGACCTTGAATAAGAAGACCTTTAAGCTTCTGCGTTTTGATAATCCCGTTACTACCTACATCTCAGGGGGCTGATGACAGTGTCCCGCGGCATCATCAAGAGGATGGAGTATGTGACTGGCCATGTTGGAGGCTGGGGACGCGGCAGCAAATGTGTTTGCAATAGTAAATGCTTGCGTGCGACACCTTCAGTGCCTCCCCAGAGGCTCCGGCGGTTTTCTTGAGCAGCCAGCAGTGTTGCCTGTCACTATCTATTTTATGATGGCAGACCCAGGACTGAGCAGAAAGCTTTGGAGCTTAAGGCTTTGACCTCCTCCACTGGGAGACTCTCCCTCTGTGGTTACTGCCCAGTCCTGGGTACTCCTGCCTTGTCACCTGCGGCCTCATTAGCTCTTTAAGTCAGGTTGGTTTTTAGTAACGTCTTGAATCTATTTTCCACGTGTCTCTGAGAGGTGAGTTCTGCTCTGTTTTATACCCGTGCAGTTAAAATCTGGCTCTGAATGGCATTGTCCCTTCCTCTCTGTCTGTTACCATGGGAGAGCCCCACTGTCCAGGTCTTTCAGGGGTTCTGGGTCTTCATGTTAGTGTAGGGTGCTCTCTCTGCTCAGTACTATGTGGGGGGTGTGGCCATGGGCTACTGTAGGGACTCCACTGGGCTGGCCATGGCCTCTTGACTCAGAGATGACATGGCAAGGAGCTGGATCAGCTTTTGGATTTTGTTTTTAGTCTCAATGGTTTGCAGTTTTCTTTTGCCTTGACTAGAAGGTCTTTCAGTGCTTGTGGGTCGTCATTTGTGTCTCTGTCCCCTATGAGCCTATATATGAGTGCTCATGTGATCTGCCTGTTTGACTACCTTCTCCTGTCACAAATGCTGGACTTGTCCTCTGGGTTCACTGCAAATGTGTTCTTCCTTCTTGCTCTCTGAGTGGCTGTGGCTTCCAGCATTACAATGAGGCTCCCCCAGCAGCAGGCAGCCCCTCACCCCTGTTTCTGAGAGCTACATTAGCCCTACTAATCTAGAGACTACCTATGTTCATGCTCTGAGCCACGGGCCTTTCCTACCTGACTCAGGTTTGTGAAATGTCTCCTGATACAGCAGTTCAGCTACATTGATACCACCAGGGAGGCACAGACACACCAGCCAGCCAGAGGCTCTGGGGGAGACTAAGATGGCTATGAAAGCAGCTGAGACTGAAGTCAGAGATGGAGCTGCCCACAAGACATTCGTCCTTTCTGGAATCCTAGAAGTAGAGGTGGGAAGGTTGAGAAACCCCCCTAGCCAAGTCTCTTCCTTTTATAAATAAGAAGCTGGGACTTGGGGTTGGAGAGAGGGGCGGCATTCAGGTCTCAGTGCCTGCTACCACCTGTAACTCTAGTTTTAGGGGATTTTATGCCCCCTTCTGGCCTCTTTGAGCACTTCATCCATGTGGTGCACATGCATACGTGCAGGCAAACACTCCTGTACAAAAAAAATAAAAATAAACAAAAATAAACCAGACACTGAGGAGGTGATCACCCACATGGCTGGGTTTTCCACTGGCATTATCCTGAATGGATCATTAGCATGGCCCATGGATGAAGCTTATTTAGGACCTTCAGGGTCTAGGACATGCTAGTTGTTGTGGTACTACAGTTTTGGAAGATGCTTTTACACCAGGGGCTGGTGGTTGAAGGCTTGGCCACTTTACAGGTATTTTACATCAGAGAAGGGTAGCCCAGGTGGGACAACTCTTCACACACACAGAACCACAAGTGACTGCCTGCCAACCCTCTGGGGTTGTCTGAGGAGGGTATCTTTCGATTTGCTCTCAGTGGAATCTGACTTCCTCTGCAAGACTGAGGTTCCTCATCCAAGTTAGAAACAGTGCCTCTCCCTGTGTCTGGTTGCTATCTGGTCGCTCGGCCAGACAGGTTACTCAATTTCTCTGAGTCTCAGTTGTGTGGTCTGGAAAGGGGGATGGTAGTTCTTTTCTGTTGAAGATGAAACAGAGCCTTAAGTCTATTGAGGCTGCTAAAGCAAAATACCAGAGGCAAAGAAGCTTATCAACAACAGAGGCTTACTTCTCACAATCCTTGAGACTGCCACGTACAAGTTCATGGTGCAGGTAAGTTTGACAACTGATGAGGGCTCATTACAGGATTTCCAGAGAAGCCATCATCTTGCTACCTGATCACATGGTGAAAGGGTAGGCAGCTCTATGGTGGGTTTTTTAAATTTGAAATTAGTATTGTTATTAGTGCTGTTGCTGGTGGTGGTGGTAGTTATGGTGGTATATTTACATGTGTACGTGTGTGTGTGTGTGTGTGTGTGTGTGTGTGCGTGCATGTTAAGGCACAGTGTGGATGGAGGTTAGAGAACAACTTTTTGACTTTTTGATTCTCCCCATCTACCTTTATGTGGGTTTGTGGATCAAACTTGTGTCACCACTGAGCCACCTTATCTGCCCCGTGCGTGTGTGTGTGTGTGTGTGTGTGTGTGTGTGTGTGTGTGTGTGTGTTTAATAAGGGTATGGATGCAATCAAGGCACAAATACAATCCTGTCCATTAACCACATTCATGACTGAGCCATCTCTCAAAGGCCTCATATCCCATCACACTGGGGATTTGATTGTGAATCTGGGGGCACCCTCTGATCTTAGCAGGTGAGAGTGAGTACTCATTACCCCTCTTTCCCATTAGTGTCCTTGCTCTGCCACCCCTTGTCATCTACCCACTGGGACCATCCATGTCTGGCCTTTTGCCTTGATGTACTTCCCTGGTGTGGGGTACAGTTCTTCCCCTCAAATGTTGCCTTCTTCTTGGATAGGCCTTTCTTTCCTTTTTCATACACCCTCCTCTCCACTCTCAGACATCCCAACCCAACTCTCTGGGCCTTCCCTAGTACATATTTGGAGAGAGCCACCCAAAGTCAGAGTGAGCCATGATGGCCAAGGCGACACTAACAGACCAACCAACTTTGGCATGAGAGAGCTGAGTTCTGCTGCTATGTCAGAAGTATGGCCAGGTTTCCGAGGCTGAGAAGCCATGGTGTCTGCCTCCTTGGCCAGCTTAGCCCAGCCCTCTATAGCACTGGATATGGCTCCCTGCATGAAGCAGATTGCGAAGCCCATCACTGTCAGACAGCAGTTTGCAACCCACCTTCCGAGGTGTTAAGGAAACTCTAGCTGTATCACCTACCCACCTGCCGTGACGTGCATGCCTCTGCCATATACCAGCCTTGCACGTGTGGGTGTGGGTGCCAACGTGGCTCCTCCCCAGTCTTCTCGGTGGAAGACTGTGGTGCCTGCAGGGCAGCTAGACAGTCAGTGTGAGCTGAGTGCTCCCTGCTGACAGGGAAAGCAGCAGGGACTTGGTGGGTTTGGCTGGAACTCTACCAGCTGCTGAACATCTGCAGGGCCGATCAGACGTGGGGCACCCTCGTCTGAGACAATGCAGTTAGGAAGTCACTGGGTTGGCATGGGTGCAGCGGGTTCAGGGAGGCTGGGCAAGAGGACTGACCCTTTAAGGAGACTTCCAATGTAAGGTGTCTACCTGGCTAGACCTAGAGCTATCCTTCTGGAAGCACAGACAGTTCTGAGGTGGACAGCAAGAATTCTTAAGGCATTGTGCCAGGAGGCTGATCCCTGTGCTGGTGCAGGGTGATACAGATTTATGCTCAGACATGAATTCTGTACATTCCACTAGCGACTGCCTCTTTCAGGCAGTGTGGTGGGTGGCTGCAGAGTCTGACAGACTGTCTGTGAGATGGAGGGCCCATCTGGGTAACTAGGGCCATCACTAGAATGAGCTAGAACACAGAGCAGAGCCAAGGATACAGGCTTGGACCCTGCCTAGGCATAGGTCTGGCTGGGTCACCTGGTCCCCACTATCTGATTACTTTTTGTTCCAACCTTTCTGAAATGAAACTATGGGATCTAAATGAAACAACTGGATCCTTGAAGTACCTTTGGCTTAGCTGACTCCACAGGCCTGTGCTCCTTATCCATCTTCTTGTCCTCACCTCACCCCACCAAGCCTTTTTACCTCTAGGCTGGCAAACCGTCCTCTCTTCAATGGCCTTTTGCTTTGGGAGTGGCCACCAAGGGTTGTTCCTCTCACAGGACCATGCTTTGCCCCCACTCTGCTGGCAGGGTTCTGATCTGGGACTGCCACACCACCACCCCAACCAAGCATCCATCATTCTAACCTCAGCCTCCTGCTGACTTAGAGAATCTGTCATGTCTGTGCTCCAGTCTGGCCTTGTCATTTTGCAGAGAAAGCCACGGAGGCTAGAGTAGGGAAGTGATTTGCCCACGGCTCCAAAGCTGTCACAGAGTGGCAGAAATGGCTTTACCCTGAGCCTCCTGGGTTTCAGCATGGCAAGCTGGCCCCTGGCATACTTTGTGCCTCCTCACCCAGTCCTTCATCCAGATAGAGCACCGTTCCCTTCTAGAATAGAAAAGTGGGGACAGTAGACGGGCTAAGAGGCAGTTCCGTTTTTGAATGGGCAAGACAAGTCCTGTTCTACCCATTTGCCCCAGCTGTGGCAGCGCCTGCCTCTGCTATCACCTTATGCCAAGTACCAAGAGATGACCACCACAGCAATCTCCAGGGAGACAGCAGGATGCAGCTGCTGTTGGAGCATAGGTCCTGTACCTGGACACACTGTGGGTGTGGGGACAGCCAAGCTCAGAGGCCAGTGCACTCTGAAGAGACTGCTCCTCTTCCTTTGCCTGACTCAAGGGCCAAGAGCTTCCAATACCACAGCTGCTGCCCTGCCGGGACTGCCACCACTGATTGCAGTGTGCACCATTCATTCCATTTTTAACAGCCCTGCTCAGCCTAGGATGCCTGAGCTGATCCAGAGGCGGACCCAGCTTTTGATTGCGGTGCTAAAAATACTGGAAAGGCATCTGATGAGAGCCTAGGGCTCGGCCTCCCCTTCACCCAGCCCCTCTGCTCTTTGCTGCCTTCCTGCAGAGTGGGTTGGGGGACCCTAGAGAGTAGGGGGAAGGCAAAGCCATTATGTCAATGCTCTTTACAAGCAGTAAGGAGAAAAGCAGAAAGGCTGTCCACATATTTGGGGGATTCAATGGCACAAGGGTCTTTCCAAAGGCCCTATTTTCTGAAGGCTTCTATTTCTTTAAAAAAAAAAACAACTATGTATCTATCTATGTATCTGTCTATGCATCTATGTATCTATCTATGTATCTGTCTATGCATCTATGTATCTATGTATGTATGTATGTATGTATGTATGTATGTATGTATGCATGTATCTATGTATGTATGTATGTATGTATGCATGCATGTATGTATGTATATGTTTAGTTATGCATCTATCTATGTACCTATCTGCCTAGTGTGTGTGTGTGTGTGTCTACAGGGGAGAGGCTGATGTTCCTCCCTTGCTATCTACCTTGCTTTTGAGATTATTTCCTTCACTGAACCTAGAGCTCACTGATTGGCTGGAGTGGCTGGCTTTAGAATCCCCTACTTCTCCTTCCCCAGTGCAGGGGTCACAAGCATGCTTGGCTTTTTATGTGGTTCTGTGGAGCCAAACTTGGTCCTCACACATGTGCAACAGACACTTTACAACTGGGCCATCTCCCCAGTCCAAAGCTTTATTTGGGGGGTGGGGGCATAGGGTCTTATCTAGTTCAAGGTGGCTTGGGACTTGACTGAGGATAACCTTGAACCTCTCTGATTCTCCTTGCCTCCACTTACCAAGTGCTGGGATTACAGAAATGCCATCATGGCTAGTTCACTCCTAATGCTTGGAAGCCCAACTGTTAAATCATTCCTAGAGCTGTCAGCTGATCAACCTTTCTGACATGGGGGAAACGGAGAGCAAGATTGGAGAAAAGGAAAATTTCCGTTACTGACAACCTGAGTCTCCTGGGTTCTTGGTCCATATCTTTGTTTACTATGTTCAGCCTATAGGCTGACTGTGAACACATCTGGTCAATAACAGCTATAAATGTGGCATACATACTTGAAATATTGTGTGATTTATTTTTTTCACAATATTTTTAGTAACTCAATTGTATTTGACTGAACTTTGTGGATGACAAGATACCATCATACTGTTAAAAGGTAAGTCTTGCCTTTTCCTCCAGCCTGCTGTGTCTGTCCCCTGTTAACTACGAGAGCAACTTCCTGCCCTAATTTAGAGGGACAGAAACAGCCAATGGAGTACTTTAGAGCACTACCTGTCCCGGGGTACTTTTTTTTGTCTTCTCAGGAGGCCTTGTCCCTTAACCTAAGGAAGGCTTGTGATGATGCTCTATGTCCCTGGACGTTCCTGTGAGCTCCTGAGGACCAGGCCCCAGTTGGTTTCCAATGGGGGCTGGGGATGGAGAAAGCTCATTTGTCAGTGAGTGGAGGAATGAATAATACAGGGTCTGCTCTGGACTCTCAGCTGCACACCCACATGGTTGCTGTGCAGACTCACAAAGATAGTTACCTCTGTCCTCCCTCCTCCCTTGGGCTTCATTTACTACACAGGCCACTGCACATGCCAGCCTGGGGCGGAAGGACTCCCTTTCTGCCCTTTCCCCCTCTGCTTGTGGGGCATGGAAAACACCTGCCTTCCTGTGGTCACAGTTTCCCATGCTGTTAACCTCAGCCCTGGGGGAGAGAGGAGGAGAGATGCAGGTTAGCAGTTGACTGAGGAGCTAAGAATTGCCACATCATTTCTCTGGATGTCCTAGGCACAATAGGACACTCCTACCCCAAGATTGTCCCAGGTGGGTTGCAAACAGGCCATGCTGTATCCCTCTTTTGTTTTCCTCCAGGTCTCAGGGGGAGCAGTTGGCTGCCCAAGACATGGCCTGTCAGTTCTGCCCCAGGATAAGGAGAAGGTTTCCTCAGAAGACTTGAGAAGACCTTCCAGGTGATGGAGGGTCAGTGGACGCTCCCCTGCCCGTGTCTGCCCTGCTGAGGTCATGCAGGCCCCCTCCCCTGCTCTCTGGCTCTGTTTTCCTGCCTTGCTTTACAGATCTTCTTTTGCTAGCTCATCAACACATGCTCCTAAAATAGCATCTCCAGTCTGCCCCAGTCACCCTCACTGCCCAACCCCAGCACCAGCACCAGCCTCGGCCTTAGCCTCAGCCCCAGGCTCACCCTCAGCACCACAAGGACTCCCTGGGTCTGGGTCCCAGAATGGCAAACTTCTAAGAGAGGGTATCTGATTGATTATGTCTTGATGGGACAGGGGTACACTTTGGGTCCAATTGTCCTAGGCCAAGGATAATCTTGAATTTCTGCTCTCCTTGCCTCCATCTTCCTCTTTCTTGCCGAGATCACAGGCATGGGCCACCCTGCCCTATCTTTTTAAAAAACGTTTATTATGTTGTGTGTATGAGAGTTTTGCCTGCATGTATGTCTGTGCGCCACGTGTGTGCCTGAGGTCAGAAGAGATCATCTGGCCCCCTGGTTCTGGAGTCACAGATAGTTGTGAGCTGTCACATGGGTGCTAGGGATTGAACCCAGATCCTTTATAAGAGTACTCTTAACCACTGAGCCAACTCTCCAGCCCCATCCGTCCTGCCCTGTTTTATGTGATGTTGGGGGTTGAACCTAGAGCTTCCTGTGTGCTAGGCAAGTAGTTTACCAACACTGCCACATCCTTAATTCCTTCCTAAGCCACCCCACCCCATTAATCCTGTTACAAAAATCATCCCATGTCAGCATGGAGGTCTTAGGAAACAAACATTCAGAGCATAGCATCGTCCTCTTTCCAGAACCTGACTATTGACAAGCTCCTGGAACCCATGCTGGGTAGACATGGAGCCCCTGCCTTCTCCAACCCCTCGGTGGCAGGAGGGGTAACCCTGGCTAGGGTATATGTTACTTAGCTCTTCTCTTCTCTACACTCAGTTTGGTCCAGGGCCACCTCCACTGTCTTGGCACCAGCTTTCTCTTCCTTCTGTCTTATTTACTATCTTTCTGGAGGTCCCCAGTCCTCAGATTCAGGTACCTCAATTGTTCTGTGATGGGGGCAGGAGTCAGGGATCCTGCCTTGTGTGATAGGACCTCCTCTGGGTTGGAAGGGCCCCCAACAAGTTGGTCCTTGCCTGTAGGTGTTCTCTTGGCTCTGTGCCCTGCTCGCCCTTTGACAACGCTTAATCTTTTTAGTAGAGGCTAGTTCTTCTTTGCAGTCAGACTGGACTCAGAGACTCAATTTTTACATTTTTTTTAAACTGTGCATATGTGTGTGACCTGAGTGTGAATTTGTATAAGTTAATGAAGGTGCTATGGAGACCAGAGGTAGTGGATGAGCCAGGAACTGGAGTTACAGGTAGTTGTCTGCTGCCCTGATGTGGGAGCTGGGAACTGAACTCTGGTCCTCTGCATGAGCGGTGAGTGCTCTTAACCACAGAGCCATCTCTCCAACCAGAGTCTGGCTCTTGACACATGAAAATAAGGTGGGAGTGAAAGCATGGGACTTATGAGTCGAGGGTACATGAAGTGCGGGTCTCTCCTGGCTCTGCAGATGCCCTGCTGTGACATCATGTCAACAGCCACACATTGAAAAATGGAGGCTTCTTGTCCACATCCTCGAGAGTGCGTCACTTGCAGTGTCTTCTTGTCAGTGGCTAGCCTTTAGATGCCCGTAGCCCTGGCAACGTCTTGACTGTAACCTCAAGAGAGGACTTGAGCCAGAATTACTCAGCCAATTTCTCCTCCCAGCCCTGCGACTTCTACAAACCATGAGGTAGTGAATTTCTCCATGTCAAACCCAGTGAGTTTAGGGTAGTGACCATCACACCCCTCCCTGAACCATCCTGACATTTTGAGGGAAGAATTTTATCGTCTTTCATTTCTGTTCAGGTAAGGACCAATGCCCACGGTCGCCCTTCGGTCTGTACCCATTCATCTGCTTTAAAAGGACCTCTCCCTAAGTGTCTCGGTCAGTGTTCTGTGGCCGTGAAGAGACCCTGCGGCCACAGCAACTCTTGGTTAGGAAGTCATTCAGTTGGGGCTTGCTTGCAGTTTCAGAGGATTAGTCCATTATTGTCATGTCGGGAAGCATGACAGAATGCAGTCAAGCATGATGCTGGAGAGGTGACTGAGAGTTCTACATCTGGATCCACAAGCAGCAGGAAGAGAGACACTGGGCCCGGAATGAGCTTTGGAACCCTCAAAGCCCACTTCCTCTAGTGAGGACACGCCCACTCCAACAAGGCCACGCCTTCTAATCCCTTCAAACAGTGCAGCTAGCTAAGTATTCTAATCTGTGAGTCTATGGCGGACATTCTTAACCAAACCTCACACTAGATAAGCTAGAGACGCCACATCACCACTTACCCCTCCACAGGTCGTCAGCCCTCTGGCCCTGGGAGACATCTCCCTGCCTTCTTTCAAGGAAAACTCTTTTTTCCTAGCTCTAGTACCATGATAGCCTCAGGTTTATGTTCTAGCTGAAGATCTTTGGCCACATTCATCCCAATCCACTCTGTTCAGTTGGGAGAAGTGAGTCTCTCTCCTTGAGGCTTCCATAAAACTTTTGAATACCCTTGGACTGAAGGCCAAACACAGATAAACATAAAACAATAGGAAAAAATACTTAAAAAAAAAAGGTGGAATGCAATTGAGGAGGACACCTGATGTGACTTTCTGCACCTCCCACCCCATATGTGCAAACACACATGCGGCACACACAGTTGTGTGAGGAGCAAATGAAGAAGTAAACACACAAGTGTTTCATAAACCACAAGCGCTCCACTAGTGGGAAGGTTAAGCGCACACACTCTTCAGAAATGGAAGGTTTCTTAGTGACAGGAGCTGCCATCTTTTGAATGCTAACTGTGAGCCAAGATGCTACATCTGTCATCTTATTTAATCCTGGCAAGCACTATGGAGATGTAAGCATTTCTGTCCTCCCCTGTCTCCCCCTGCTTTTGGATTAGGAGATGGGGGCCATGCTCAGTCAGAGTCCTGTTTCTCCCACCTGCTTACATTGTCATCCTTTGAGTCTGGATTTGGGCTATGGTGACTCATCCCTGAAGATTCATAGAGAGGATAAAAGGCAGGACAAGTCCTGGCCCCTGGTCCCTGGCCCCAGTTTTCTCTGTACCCACCCCCTGCAACCTGAGGCTGGGGAAGCTCAAAGGGGGCAGAGTCTTGGAGCTTCTGGAGGGAAGCTACTCCCCCACCCCCAGCATACCTCATCTTTCCAGGGATGGGAGTGAGGGCTGACTGGGACCCTGTTGGGAACAGCAAGTCACAGTTCTGTGCTGGTCAAGGAACAGATAGTCACGTGCTTACAGGAGGAGAGTTGTGCAGTGTGCTATGAAAGGCAGATAGGCTATGGCTTAGCTGAAGGGAAATGGTTCCAGGAAAGTCTATAGTCATTAACATGGTAGTTTTGCAAGGTTTTGGAGTTTTGGACCTTTACTGCTGGCCTAAAATTCTGCCCCTCATATCTTGGTTTCTTGCCTGAGTTCTAGGAACATGCTCTGGGAACAATATGGGGGAATCTGTCTAGAGTCCTCTTCCTGGGGCCATGACTACTTCAGCACCTTTCTTTAGATTCTTCTGAAGAACTGAGCAGGCTATGATTCTATATAAATATTGTTACTGCTCACATTTGGGGTGTGTGAACTTGCCTTTGTAGCCTTGACTTGACTTCCTTTTCCCTGCTACTTTGACATAAGGGTTCATGCATGTAGCCCTGCCTGTCTCAAGTTACTTTGTGGTCAACACTAACCTTGAACTTCTGATCCTTCTTCTTCTGCCTCCTGAGTGTTGGGATTACCATACCCAGCCTCTGGGGCACTGAGGACAGAACCCAGTGTTTTGTGCATGCTAGATAAGAATTCTACATCTCACCATCTATCCCCAGTCTCTGACTTCATGCTTCTGAGGGGTTTCTGAGAATTTCCTCTAGTTAAGCTTACTTAGTTCAGGTCTCAGTGCTCCTGCCTCTGGTCCTGTCCCAGTGCTGTGGGATATGTCCCATGACCCGGGTCACCCTGCTCTCTGTCTTGAAACGTAAGGTTGTCTTGCTTTTCATAGTCCTTCGGGATGGCATCATCCTCTCTTGGAGTAGATCACTCACACAGTCTCTGAGGTGGGGTTGAAACACTGTTGTGGGGGAACTTAGGGACAAAGTAGAGGCCGTGGCAGAGCTCTAAATGCCTCTCTGGGTTGAAGGCTCCCTGGTGACTGCTCCAGGCCCGTTAAGGTGCCCTGCAGCTCTGGGCACTCACCACCACCCCAGCTCATTGTGGGTGAGGTGGGGGCTGGAACATTCACTCCTCCACACTAGGGAAGTTGGAGAAGTTACGGAATGGCAATCATCTCCCTTTTTGCTATGCATCTCTGTAGATGAGTCATCTTCTTTCCTCCCTTTCTGGATCTGGGTGGGATCACTATTGAGTCTGGTCTCTGCCCCAGGTCTCTGTTTAAGCCTTGGGCTTCCCTGGGTCTCAACTACCCTTCTGTAGTCTCCTGAAACAGCTACCAAGTAGCTCCTGAGTCAGGAACAGTGCCAGGGACTCAGGAGACAGGGGCATGACTTTTGTATATGGCTTGAAGGGAACATTACATGTGAAACCACATAGGCCAGGATTCAATTAATAGCAACTGTGTGCTATAAGCAAGAAAGTAGCCTGAACTGTAATCCCAGCTACTAGAGAGGCTGGGGCAGGGGAATCGGTAGCCCTGACAGAGACAGAGAAGTCTCAGTGCCAACCCGAGCAATTGTGAGGTTTGATCCTTATTGTCACCGTGACCGGATTTAGAATTGCCTAGGAGACACAACCCTGGGCATGTCTGTGAAAATCTTTCCAGAGAGGTTTAGCTGAGAAAGGAAGAGCCACCCTGAATGAGGGTGTCAGGGGTGAGGGGCCAACACCTCGGCTGAATAAAAAGGAAGGGGGCAGGTGAGTGTTGGCTGTCTCTCTCCCCCACTTTCTGACCTTCTAAGATGTGACCATCGGGTACACACCCCAATTGCTCCACAACCGTCCTGCACCAGGACTTCCCTGATGCACTAGACCTCGTGCCCTCAAACGGAGTCAGAGGAATCTTTCCGCCCTTCACCTGCCTCTTGTCAGGTCTTTGATCGCATCAACGAAATGAGAAGAACAGCTGACACAGCAACTTAGGGAGACCCCCATGTCAAAATTAAAGAGGGCTAGGGATGGTGTTCACTGATGGGGTACTTGCCTTGCATGCAGAAGGCCCAGGCGTCAACGCCTGTGAGTGGGGTTGGAAAACCAGGCTCACGCATGTAATTCCAACACTTGGGAGGCTATGGCAGAAGGACTGACATGACTTTGTAACCAGACTGGGTTACAGAGTGAGTTCTTGGCCCACCTAGGCTAGAGTGAGGAGCTGTCTCAAGAACCGTAGGGGGTAGAGAGTGGGCTGGGGATATGTATGGGAGTTGGGGGTCCGCTAGCTCAGTTGGTGAAGTGCTTGCTTGCTAGGCAAGCTTAAAGAATCGAGGTCAGATTCCCCAGGAGTGGAGGGCTACATTGTAAGACCCTGTCTCAAACAAGACGAAAACAAAAATAATAATAATCGAGAAATAGCTGTCTATACATTTAACATAAATGCTTCTTGTTTTATGTAAATTATATGTTGATGAATCTGATTCTGGGAAAGAGCTCTTTTCTGCCTTAATATGAGTATAGCCTCCCTCATTCAAATAAAGAGACTTAACCATTCACTCGAACAAAACAAGGCAGAAATGGCTGGCAATTAGATTTGCATCTTTTAAAAGCCGAACCCTCTGGCCTGTGGGTGGAGACAGCACCAGTAGGAGGGAGAAGCTGGAGAATTCGTGAAGGCAGGATATGGGGTGTGGGGATGGAGAGAAGGCCTTGGAGGGGCCTCTGTTCTCAGCTGGGACCTGACCTTGGCCTTCAGGTGGGCACGGTGCTGGCACAGGTTGTTTCCAAGTCAAAGCAGGGTACCAGGGAAGGACCCATGTTCTCAGAGGCACACACCCGTAAATAGGCACGCCCCCGGGGCTCCTGCCTTGGTATGCTGTGTGACAAGACAGTTCCCCAACACTCAGGTCTCCGGTGTCCTTAACCTAATTTCACTCCTGCAAACTCGGAATCAGGTTCAAGTTCTTCAACTCCCGGGCACCTGTGCGCACCTCCTGCTGGGCTCCACCGAGCTTTTGCAGCCTGGAGGACTACAGTTCAGCACTGCCGACTCCTTCCCTCGCTCGTCAGCCACGTGGAGCCTGTCAAGGAGACAAAGCCACAGCAGTGGTGGGGCTGCCTCTTGGCTGTGGAGACCAGTGGAGAGAGAGGAGGGAGTGGGAGGCTCTCTGCTCTGTTCCTGAACACCCTCAGCACTCCGCTTGTGATTCATGAACTGAATTCACTCTCACTTCCATTCACACTCCAAAATTAGCCGAGGGCGTGTCGGGCAAGGTAATTCATCCTTCCACCTAGTCATTCACTTGCTCAGCACATCTCTTCTGGTGCTGTCCCGGGTACCCACCCTTTCCCAGCCTACTGCCCATCTGGGCGGCTCTAGAGGCCAAAGTCACCAGGTTCTTGTGGCAGCAGGAGTCCAGTCTTCCATTTCAAACCTGTGCAAACTGGCAGGGGCTGGGGCAGCACGGAGTTCAGCCTAGCTCTTTCCATCAGCCACTCTTACAGTTCTGCACCTGGTCCCCAGGAGCCAGGCCCGCTCCCATCCCTCCCGGGAAGCTTCATAATTGGCTCAATTAATCGGCTCAATTAGCATCTTCTGGGTGAGCGCCTCAGCTCCCTTTCTGCCCGGCCCCTGCCAGTGGGCTTTGCCCAAATCTTCTATCGTGTGCCAGGTCCAGTGCTAGTCACCAAGACAAGAGCAGAGTAGAGAAAAAGGGGGCCCCCTGCCCTGATACACTAGCTGCTGGGGGTAGGGACCCGAGCTGACAGCAAGAAGATGTCTTGGCCTCTGTTCTGGAGGAGCAGTTATCTGGCACTGCCTGTCACTTGTTCCGCTACCCTGACACTTGCTGCCCTGCACCTTCATCTGGTTCAATCCACCTTCTCGGGAGGCCACCTACACGGAGTGCCCAGGCTCTGCTCGTCTCTTCTCTGTTACCCTTTGTGTGTATGTGGAGGCAAGGGGCCGTGGACAGGCAGCTCATCTGTGGCTGCCAGGCTGTGTTACTGTCTGTTCTTGTTGCTTGTCTATTTGCTTGTCTCATCTTTGGAGACAGGGTCTCAGGTAGCTCAGCTTGGCTTCAGACTTAGGATTTAACTGAAGAGTGATCAATGGTGGGTCTGGCTTATTTGTAACTATGTTTTGTTTTTATAGCATTTATAAGGCCCCCAGACAACCCTTTGAGTACTGTACTGTTTCTCTCTTCATCAAGTAGAGGTCTGGCTGGTTGCGCAAATGATCCACTACCTGAACACACATATACCCTAGGCTTGGAGGCAAAAAGCTGGACTTCTGTGTGTCCCTCTCTCTGAGGAGGGGGGTTTGTTTTTATTTTCCTTTTAAGAACCCCACGATCTTGTGCATATCTTATCAGGCTAAGCCTCTTCATTTCCCCTGCCCACTGGGCTGCTCTTCACTTCCTAGTGGCCCTTGGTATTTCTAGCCAAGTTCCTGCCATGGGCCCTGTAGATTTCCTATGCCAGAGGTCACTCACTCCATAGCCCCGCCTTGGCTGCCCAAGAAGCCAGAGTGCACAGAGTGGGGTTCAGGGAGAGGTACTCCTCAGCAGCTCCAGCTGAGCCCCCGTGTAGGGATGAGATACGTGGCTGAGCTTGACTTGGTTCCTCAGGAGCATGCAAGAAGAATAAGGCCACCTTCCAGCTGGGACAGAAGGAGCAATGGTGGTGGCAGAGGATGCCTGCTTGTCTAATGCTTCCTTGGAGAAACCCTGAGGTGAGGAAAGGGGAGAGGGAGTGGAGTTTGGGATCAGAGTGTGACCTTTGACTTCTATTCTCGATTCATACTCAGCATGTTGCACGATATAGTAGTAGGGTTTGGAAAAAAATGCATTGCAGTGGCTTGAACAGTTGATCTCCCCCAAGGTAAGCCCACACTCTGACATACGGGCTTACGGGTATGTCCTGCGCAGGACAGAGTGGCTCACACCTTTCGTCCCAGAACTTGGGAGGCAGAAGCTGGTGGATCTCTGAGAATTCAAGGCCAGCCTGCTCTACAAAGTGAATTCCAGACTGTCCAGACCTACATAGTGAGAATCTGTCTTGAAACAAACAAACAAACAAACAAGAACATATCTTGGTAAGGGGATGTGTTCCCATGGCAGGGGAGACGGATCAGTGGGTAAAGGCACTTACCACCAGCACCAACATGAGTTCAAGTTCCAGGACAAATATAGTTGAAGGGGAGAACTGAGACTCCTGTAGGTTGTCCTCTGACTTCCACATGAACACACACACACATGCACGCACGCACGCACACACGCATGCATGCATGCACACTGGAACGTACATTCACATGCACACTTCACACTTTCTTTTAGTAGAAAAAAAAAGGGCTGGATGTATAATAGACTCTTTTAATGCCAGCAGTTGGGAGACAATGTCAAGCAGATCTCAGTGAATTCAAGGTCAGCCAGGGATACTTTCAGAGAGAGAGAGAGAGAGAGAGAGAGAGAGAGAGAGAGAGAGAGAGAGAGAGAGAGAGAGAGAGTCTTTGTAGGCATGTTTAACACAGGGATCTTGAGATGATGTCATCCTGGATTACCAGGGAAGAATCTCAATTCAATGACAAGTGTCTTGAGGGGGCAGAGAGAAAACAGGACAAAAAGCCTGGTAGTGCTGGGCTGGAGCTCTGGGCCCTGCAGACCCAGGAGTGTCTGGACCTCCAGAAAGGAGGGAATAGAGGGAAGAATCTTCAGAGGGCTTGGAGACCCTCTGGTCAGCCTTCTGACACCTGGATTTGGGATTTCTGGCCTCAAGAACTATATGCAGAATGAAATGTTGTTACTGTTAACTAGTTAGTGGCCATTTGCTTTGGCCGGGGCGGGGTGGGGGGAACTGCAATCACCTTCATTAAAACAGAAAACCAGTTCTAAAACAGAGCTCACAAGTCACCTGTGGGATCCAGACTGAGACCAGGGGCAGCCTGGTCACTGCAGGTAGAGAGAGGCAGGGACCTCAGGCAGTGCCTGTCCTGCCTTGCACCAGACTGTTAGACTGTGTGAGTGGCTGGCTGCTGGCATGTCTCTGTCCTGATGTCCTCAGAAGTCCCTTCCAGGGCAGGCTGGGGCTTTGTTTCTTTCCATAAAGCAGGGAGAGACTGAGAACATCTTCAAGGAAGCTTAAAGGCCCACTTGGGACTGCCAACCCACTTCATGCTGTAGCCAGGCCTGGCTTCCTGGGGCAGGTGCCTCCCTAAGGCTGACTTAGTGTCTCTGGCACCAGTTCTTGCTAGAGCAGTCTGAAATGAGTCATGAGTTGGGTAAGGGGAAGCCCAGAGCCTTTCTGGGGTGGTGACATATGACTGGCTTCTGAGACTTGGCTGTGGGCTGAGCGTCTGTGCTGGAGAGGTGATGGGGTCACAAGGGTGGAGCCTTGCTAAGACTCATGTTCTAATGGGAGAGGCCCTAAGAACCCCCTCCTCCCTCCCCTGCCACTCGAGGACCTCATGGAGGGAGCTATGTATGTCTCAGGAAGCACTGTGCTCTCGGGCTCCTCATCCTTTACCTATGGCCTAGGGATGACTGGGAAGGAAGAAGAGTCGGGGTCTCCACTGGTGCAAGTAGGAGACAGGACTAAAGGGCAGAGTCAGAAGGTGAGGAGGCAGCTGTGTTGGGGTACCTGGTGCTTCTCAGGGAGCCACTGGTGCTGGTTTGGATAGACTCCAAAGCCCTTGCATCCTGTGACGTTCACCCCTGCCAAGCCCCAGCTGCCACAATGGCTGCCAGGTACGCGGTGCAGACACCACTTCAGTCATGGATTCTTTCTCTGGCTTCTGTTTTGCCACCCAGTTCGCCATTCACGCTTACTTTCCTTCAAACCCGGGAGGCTGCTGTCCCCTGAGCCTTGAGATGGTGATACTACCCACACACAACCAGAAAACAGGTTGGATGCTCCAGTGTGTTGGATTTAGTTTCTAGCTCTTCTTGCACCCAGGCCCTATTTTCTTTATTCAGAAGAGGAACCAAGGACCCCAAACTACTGAGTGTGACCCTAGCACTGGCTGCTTGAGCAGGGGTAGAGGAGAAAGCAGGCCCCAAGGAAGGAGCAGGCAGAGGCAGTCCTAACAGCGACAGCCCACATGGGAAGGCGTGGCGTGGCTCTTGGAGACAAGTCCCCAGGGGCATCTCCAGAGATGGGCCAGATGTGCTCCTCCCAGCCTAGATGTGTTCTCCACTTTCAAATGGCTGACATATCACAGGTTTTTGAGACCCGCTCGACTTGGCAAAGGGAAACAGGGCAGAGAGTATTGCTTGCTTGCTGGATTTTTTTTTTTCTCCTCTTTTTCTTGGGGGCTGGTTGGGTGAGTTATTTCTCATCCCTGCGTGTCCCCTGGGTGCCTGCCCAGTGCCTGTGGGATGTTTACTGCTCCCTGCATTGGTTTCTGGGTGGCCAGGTGAGGTCAGGGCCGTGGTGGAGAGCGAGGCTGGGGAGGGGCGAGCAGGAAGACTCATTTCCTGACTGACTGACAAGGCCGATAGCATCTCTCCCATCCCTTCCCCGGGGAACCTGCTTACAGAGGAGTTCAGCTCCAGTCATCGCAGCCGTCAAGCGCACCTCTCTGTCCTGTGCAGATAAACTCATCACTCTGGAAGGCAGGCAGGCAGGGAGGCCCAGGCGCGGGCGCGTGGAGGGGCACAGGCCCACTTCCTGTCCCCCACCTGGTGCCCAGAGTCTGGCAGGATGGAAATGTAATGGGTCTCCTCTCTTCTGTTCCTCACCAAAACCTTGGCAGCATGGCTGAGGAGGGGGTCTTTCAACCCTCAGAGAGGAGCAGTAGGTGAATGGAGAAATACTCCATCACTCCAGGTGAAGAGACAGAGGCAACATGTGGTTCCCTAGGGCAGGGCTTTCAGGCATTGCTCTGAATCCAGGGCCAAGGGTTTAGAACAGTCCCTGAAATGCCCATCTATATACCTTCAATATAGACCAAAACCTTTTTAGCTCTTTTGAAGTCTGGATGCCATTGAGAT
The DNA here is from genome assembly GCF_021556685.1 of Rattus norvegicus. Classification (NCBI taxonomy): domain Eukaryota; kingdom Metazoa; phylum Chordata; class Mammalia; order Rodentia; family Muridae; genus Rattus; species Rattus norvegicus. The sequence goes on along the minus strand of NC_141541.1, from coordinate 51,742,088 downwards.
GTGACCTTCTCCCTGCCCAAAGGCTCAGGTTGAGGGGTCCTAGACTCCTTCAGGTCTGGATACCCATGCGCACAGTGTATCTGTGAACTGAAGGTTTACAGCAACACTGCCTCACAGCCTGGGTAGGCATATCAGGCTGACAGGGCACAGTGCCGATTTGCTGAGGGATCCATGTGGCTCACATCCGGTAGCCCTGGCTTTGTGTACACGGGTATGGGCTGTCATAGGTATCCCACTTTTGAGACACACCCAAACTCACTCCTAGTGGCACCACTGCTACTTTATGGGGATGGGGGCAACTGTTGCCCTTCTGGAACTGTGGACACAAAAGTGCAGAATGACGGGCCCTCTGTGGAAGCAAAACTCAGGCTGGTATGTAGATTGTCACCCTCCTGGGCATGTCTCCACCTGGGCTTCTCCTGCCTTGCCCTGAATTCTACATGACATTATCTGAGGTGACTGGACATGTTGGAAAACCCTGTGTCTTCTGCAGCTGGAACCTGTCCCTATCCTGTGTGTCACATATGTTTGATCCCCACTGTTCTGTCTGCCCTTGAACAGCTGGTCAGGATGCCAAGGGGGCTAAGGCCTGGCCCTCATGACAGTCTCTTTCCTGCTCCATTTCCAGTTTCCTGAAGGGAAGGCCTCTGGCTTCTACAGGGAGGGTCAAGTGTTCTATGTACAGGGCATGGAGGGATGAAGACTATCTTACTCGAGGCTTCCAGGAAACCTGGGTTTCCTATTAGCTCAGATGTGATCTTAAAAGGCAGAGCTCAGTGAGCGGCGACTAAAGCACTTGGCATTCCTCCATTCAAACACACTATCAAAGGTACGTATGGCTATGCCTGGCTCCAGCAGGATCAAAAGGCAGAGAGCCCTGTGCTCACAGGGGCGCCTTCTACTGACCCCGTGGCATAGCTAGGCTTTCTGGTCTCATTGTGCGGATTGTACTGAGGTACAGAAAGGACCCACGCTTTGCTAAGGACTGCTCGCTGTGGTTTGTGTCCACATTGGCCTCAGTTTCTACCTCTGTATCAGTGGGAAGCCATGTTGGAGATGCTCAAGCTCCCTTCCACCTGTGTTCAGTCCAGGAGCTAGAATAAGGCCAAACAGCTTCCTACAGGGCAGACATGGGCGGTGCCTGGAAGAAAGGGCAGAAATGGCCTAGGAAGAGTTCAGGGGAGGGCAGGGTTGTTTTGTGACACTGCTGGGGGTCTTGTTCACTGGAAAGCCAAACCCAGTGGCTTGGAGAAGGTTCTTTCCCCCCTTTAATTGCCACCAAAACCCCCTAGAAGAAAGCTGACCTGACATTCATTCCTCATAGCATCCTTATCATGGGGTAGCACAGAGGGCCAGCTTCACTCTTTGCTAGAATCCCAGATCCAGGAACAGGGGCTGTCTTCTGAAACCTGCCCTCTCGGGGGACCTCTGCTATCCTTCTCCAGTCTCTGGCCCTTATCCCTGTGCCCAAGTTCAGCCATGTTTTATCCCTTTATGTGGCTGATAGGGGATGGAAGCGGTGGTGGGGGTTATGCTTTCCTCAGAGTTGTCACCAGCAGAATGAGTGTGTAAAAGTCAGCAGATGCTGTGAGAATGTCAGTTGGGTGTGGGGCTGGAGGGGTGTGTTTCCTGAGGGCTTGGGGAGGTTCCTAGGTGAACCCCCCCTTAAGCTGTGAAGAATGTGAAGAGAGAACAGCTGTATATGCCTGAGGGATGATAAGGGTGGAGGCTGGGGAGGGGGCGCAGCAGGGGAGGGGGAAGGGGAGGGGCAGGGGGAGGAGGAAGAGAGGCCCCTGAAAGGGAAGACACCCCCAGCCCTCTTCTGAGGGCAGACAGATGGTCTGAGTTGCAGAATCTGGGTTAAACCAGGGTGAGAATCTCCACAGAGCTGTCCTGCTGCTGGAATGGTGGCACCTCCAGGTTATTGGGCTTGGCTAACCCTGTATAAGAAAGGACAGCCAAGCCAGCCAGGGGCTCAAATGAAGGTCCTAAGGGTCCTTTTCTAACCACTTTTGAATACCCATCCCTGCACCACCCTCGGCTACTTGCCCACCAAGGCAGCTCGGTAGCCATTCTGTTTTTCCAGGAGCTCCAAGTCCTATCCAAGCTTTTCCTTCCAGGCTGTTCATTGGGAAGTTCATCTTCATGTCTACCCTGCATCATCCAGATGGTGGGATGTAGAAGCAAGGGGGTGGGGAAGAAACGTCGCAGCAGTGGCCCAACCCCTCCCATCTGCAGGGGCCTCGGAGCATATTGCTTGTGGCAGCATGTCAGGAGGCTCGATGTGGCACAGCCAGGCAGGCCTGACAGCGGAAATTGGAAGCTGGCTGCTGTTTGACAGGTATATTATTCCTGCTGCCCTCGATTTATTTACCAAACAGTGCACAGAGCCCCAGAAAGCTTTCAGCGGAAGGAGAGGGTGGAAGCCAAGGGGCCTCTGCAACGGTCAGGCAGCCTCAGTGTGCTGAGGAGGAGCAGAGAACTGGATAAAAACTGGGTCTTCCCAAGGTGGTTCACCCAGTCTCTGAGCATCCCAGTCAGTGAGCATCCTCGAGGCCCCAGCAGATGTTTCCCGAGCATCCTGGGTCCAGATGTGGGGAGCTGGGAGGTTTGTGGAGAGCAGGATGGAATGAGCTGAATGGGTTCAGGGGCTCACTGACACTGACGTTCAGCTGAGTGAGGACTGACTTCTGTCAGTGCAGGCTCCCTCTGCGTGGAGGACACGTTCTAGCTGGCACCGGCAGTGTCCAGCCGTGGTGAAAGGCAGAATATTTAGAATCAGACAGTCAGAGGTGGAAGTATAGTTTGGCTACATGCTGCAATGTGACCTAGAGAAGGGCCAGCCCTTTGGAGCACTACCAGCCCCACAGCTAGTGCTTACAGCTACAGTGCCTCAGTCCCAGACTGTTGTGAGAAGAAAACCGTTTCTTTTGTTTTTTTTTTTTTTTGAGCCAGGGTCTCATATAGCCCAGACTGGCCTGGTCCTTGCTTGCTATGTCACTTCCCGATCCTCCTGTCTGCGTCTCCCAAGCGCTGGCTGGGATTATAGGTGTGCACCACCATGCCTGGTTTTATGCAGCATTAGAGAGTCAACCTAGGGCTTTGTGAATGCTAGGCAAGGCCTCTACCAACGGAGCGACCCACAACGAGTAGCTTTCCAAAGGGTGTGTGAATGAATCGTGAGAAAACACAGTGAGTTCACGTGTGAACTTGGTCTGTTTGGTGGAATAAGCCACGGTCTGGGAGCTGGGAATGTCTGCAGCAGTTTAGAGAGGTAGTCAGTGTGGGCGTGTAGATGGGGAAGTTCAGGTATAGATTTGCCCTGAGTGAGAGACATGTATGTTCAGCAGAGGGGCTGTAGTTTCCTCAGGAGCCTGGGAGTCTGTGTAGGTGTCTGGGTGCAACCACACGCTGGTCATGTAGAGGGAGGGTATGGTTTGCAGTGGGCTCTGTGACAGAGACTCAGGAATGTGTGGGAGCTTCAGTAGGGTGTGGGGTAGTATGCCGGGGCCATCTATGGGGCAGGCATGTGTTAGTGTGCTCTTCCATGCAGACACAGGCATCTAGCACAGGAAAGCAGGTTTGACATGTCTACAGGATTATATTATATCCATGCTCCTGCTGCAAGATTCACTGGGTTCCAGAGGCACAGAGAGTGGAGGAGCAAGGCTGCTAGCCTACCTCAGTGGGGAGCCACAGAGTGGAGCTCGCTGTAAACGCTTCTTTCTGGCTTCATCCTAGAGCTCCCAGAGTCTCTGTCCATCTGTCTTCCCAGTTTCTAGGGGACTTCTTGGTATTTAATATTGACCATCTAACTCCCGCCATCCCCAGGACACTGACTGTGAAAGTCCAGCCGCCCTCAGTCTTCACAGCTGCAGAGCTGACAGCTCAGAAGTACAGGCTGGGGGCCTGAAGCAATGGGGTCCTGTAGACTCTGATTGCTGAAGGCCTTGGGTGTCTATCAGTGTGTGTGTGTGTGTGTGTGTGTGTGTGTGTGTGTGTGTGTGAGCATGAGCATGAGAGTGTGCATGTGTGTATGAGTGTGTGTGAATGTGTGTGTGAATGTGTGTGTATGTGTGTGTGAGTGTGTGTGTGTAAATGTGTGTGTGTATGTATGTGTGTGGTGTGTGTGTAGGGGGAACACAGGGCACCTTATAAGTAGCATCTGTGAATCAGGCAGTCTCAGCAACCCTAAATAAGCCATCATATGGTGGCAGCTTCCTCTCTCTGGGGCCATCAGACTGCAGTGGAGACCTTCCACAGAAGGTTCATGTATGCCTTCCACTCACCACTTCTGCACACGGGTGAGGAACTACTGAGTCTGGAAGAACAGCAAGCACTTGATGCTCTGTGCCCTAGGTGTGTTAATGTATTTTGGCTCTAACATTGGTACCCTGTCTTTGGTCCAGCATTTGACTTGAGGCTCAAAGCATCTCAAGGTGAGTCTCGTATGCTGGGTGCTTTGGAGGAGCGCCCTGCAGTGTCCAGCAAAGCATGCAGCCTGCCAGCCAGGAGTGGGAGAGAGGCACCAAAGGCCAGGGCCCTGTCCTGTCTGTGTACATGTCTCTGCTAGAATGTAGCCCTTGAGGGAAGGTGGAGCAGCAGAAAGGCTGGCCAGCTTCATCTCCTCAACACAGGGCAAGACACCCTCATCGCCAGCATCCCCTGTGACCCTGCTCCTCCTGAGCCCCCAGACTGGAGGGTGCCTCTGTCCTTATCGTCTGTCTTACTTCATGGGAAGTGTCTGCTCCCACCCTAGCATGGCTGTGTTTGTGTCTCTCCCACCTGTTTCTGAACCTGGCTGATCCCTTTCCCTTTCTCCTCCTCATCCCTCTCCGTTCATCCCATCTCCTCTCCTGCATCCCTCTCTGCCCATCCCATCTCCTCCCCCTCTTCCCATACTCCTCCCTTTCCCATCTCTTCTAAATTCTCTCCTCTTAGAGCCTGGCGTGCCTTCACACTAAATTCTGTTCCCCATCCTCTCTTTAGAGCATAGCTGTGCTCAGAAGAGTGGTAAATAAGGAGGAAGAGGGAGGAAGGAGGGAGGCCAGGGAGCCTAGAGCTTTGAGGGCTGTCTGCAGTCTCCTGATGGGACTGACAGAACTTTAAAGACTTAGGGTCCTTGGCTAAACATCACTGTGTGTACGTGCACACACACACACGTATACAAGTGCTATATGTGTGTTCTTCTGTGGTACAGTGCTCTAAAGAGAGGAGAAAGTCATTGCAAGAAAACAAGAGAAGAATCAAAAGCTGGCTTTTCATGTGCATTAACCACGTATCAAGGGTGGGTGGGCAAGTGAGGGAGGACGTGGTGTCAAAGGGCTTGATGTGTTGTTGGTGTTTTGTCCTCAGCATTTGCACTCAGATGTCTTGAGTCTAGCTCTTATTGCAGACCTGCAGGCCCTTGATGCAGTGGGACTCAGAAACAAGGCCATTCTAGTGTCATCAGCAAGCTCTTCTTCAAGTGGCCAACAGAGAAGATGAAGCAAGAAGAAAGGAGGGAGGAGGGAGACAGAAGAAAGGGGGAAAGAAAAGAGGATGAGGAGGAGGAGGAAGGGGATGAGGAGGAGGAGGAAGGGGAGGAAGGGGAGGATGAAGAGGAGGATGAAGGGAGGAGGAAGAGGGGGAGGAGGGGGAAGAGGAGGAGGAGGAAGGGGATGAGGAGGAGGAGGAATGGGAGGAAGGGGAGGATGAAGAGGAGGATGAAGGGAGGAGGAAGAGGGGGAAGGGGGGAAGAGGAGGAGGAGGAAGGGGATGAGGAGGAGGAGGAAGGGGAGGAAGGGGAGGATGAAGAGGAGGATGAAAGGAGGAGGAAGAGGGGAAAGAGGGGGAAGAGGAGGAGGAATAGGGGAAGGAGGAGGCCCAGCAAGGTACAAACAAACCTCATACATAGTAAGTTCAGACCAAACAGGTTGCCACATGCCCACTCCTCGATCTCTATCCACCCTCTCCACTTCAGTTAGCTGGCTCTCAGCCATCCCTTGGTTACCCTGTCCTATTCTTTCAGCCATAGTGGCCTGTCTCTTGGCTCCAAGGCAGGAGACACTTGACCCTGGCCAGACCAATGACCTCGTCATAGGGATTAGTCTAGAGAGGAGGAGGCCAGATTTAAGAATAATTGTTGAGGGTTAGGGGAAGGAGCTTTCTTTCTCTTGATCAAGCTAAGATGACATAAGTATATTAAAGCTGCCTGGTCACCTTGGCTAAGACATCCTGAGAAAAAAGCCAACACAATGCAAGAGAACAAGGACCTGGGTTCAGCTAGGCCCGATGCACCGAACCTGTAGTCCATGCCAGCCGATGGCTCTTTTGCTCAAGCCAGTGTGACTTGGGTTTCTGTCTCTTGAAGGATAAGGAGTTAACTAGCACAGATATTGATGACTTGACTCCTCCGAGCTAGAGTTTCCTCATGTGCAGAACGATCTGTTATGAATTCTAAAAGCATTGGTGACTGAAGGATGCCGAGTAGACCCAAGACCAATTATTTTTGTATAAAGCCTTCTGCCTTTGCTCTTTTGCTTGATCTTTTAAGAAGCCCATGATGTTCCTGTGCTGATTAGATGGCCTGCTTTCAGGGGGAGGATCTCGTAGTCAGGGGTGACCGGGGACAAACAGCATCAGTCACCTTTCTCCTTTCTGCCCACAGGATGCTAATCTAATCTTCAAGGCATAAAATATCCAGGCTCCACCCTCTGGGATCCCACCAGGTTCTGCCAACGTGCAAGGCCCAGTGGGAGGTGGAACGGCGAGAGGAAAACCTGAAGTCTGAATCAAGTGTCACTCTCTCTGGTGGCCTTAGGTGGGCATGTCCTTAACTAGAAGTCAGCATCTTGAATGGTGACCTCTTCTCAGGCTCCTATAAACATTCCCTTTCTTTGGACCTCATTACTGGTTGCGACTGGTTTCATCTCTGCCAAAAACATGCACGGATGATTCCGTTCTTAGCTACTTCTTCACAAACATGTTTGTGTGACACTGTCGCCCCCAGAGGCTGACTGCGATTGTGGACCCAATGACATCCCACTATTTGGATACAGGCACATGGTCTCTGCATGCTGAGGTTTTGTACTTGTTAGTATTCCCTAATGATCCTGGGACATCTTTCAGTCCCATGTCCCTCCAAGATCTGAGTGAGCCACACTCTGTCTCTATAGCTTTCCTGATCCCTTACCTTGTCTCATCAAAGTTGCCTTCTCCCTTGCCTGTCTCCTTCTGCCCTGTCTGCTGGGTGTTGGTGCCCAGGAGGTGTCTGTCTGATGTTCCCTGGGGCAGAGGGACTATAAATGAATCCATCTGGCTTTCCCATCCTCATGGCTATAGCCCCAGCAGGCATATGGTAGATACTTAGTGGCTGTTGCTTTAATTCAGTGATAGAACTTAGAGCGACACTCTCTGATTCATCATCCCACGAGAGTTTGTAGTAGCAGTGGCTTGGTCCAGAGTGTCCGACCCTCCTGTAGCTGCTGATATTCCCCAGCCTGCCCAGCACCCCCTCACCAAGGCTCAGCTCAAGGCAAGATGTCCTCTCCTTTGGAAGTCACTCCTCACTGGTGGTCACAGAAGGCCTCCCAGCAGCGGCTTCCTGACTCTCTCCCTTGTGACAAGGGACTGTGTTTTGAATTAGAAGTGTTCTCTGTGAGCTCATGTCTTGAAGGTTTGGTGCTCAGCTGACAGTACTTTTTGTGGGCCTCTTTGGAAGTGGGGCCCAACTGCAGGAAGAAGGTCCCTTGAGGGCTAGCCTTTGGAAGTTACAGCCTAGCTCCTGGTTTCTATCTGGCTCTCAGCTTCCTGGTGTGAAGTGATATAAGCAGCCTCTGCCACCTGCTCCCAGTGCTGTGACATGAGCTACTCTGACACGTCGTCCTGCTGCATTAGGATAAGACTCTCAGAAACCAGGAACCAAAATAAACCTTTCCTCTCTTACCAGGCATTTTACCACAGCAATAGATAAAATAACGAACACTTGGGGAGTCCTTAACAGGGCCCTCTCACACCAGCACTTCTCCAAGCACTGTGCCTGGCACACTCTGGTCACAAGACAGGTGGCGGTGGCCTTTCTAGTACAAGCATGTTGGGGTATACAGTCTGTGGCAGCTCTTGCCTTCACACTTGGTTTACCAGTAATGGTCTGTTAATGCAGTGTGGCTGTAGGAGGAAAGTAACGTTACTACAGAAAGCGAGAGAACACTGCAGTCATCTAGAGAAGAGGAAAAACTCTGGGGAGGAGAAAGCTACCTCCTCACTGGTCAGGTGCGAACCTACCTGGATCCGCAGGACGGCAGTTGGTCAGTGCCGAGCTGACCGTAGGAGACCTGAGCCCAGACTTGGGCTTCAGCTCTCACAGCTTATTAGACTGTGTGTTTCCATCAGTGTTGCTTTAGTGAAACCAAGCTGCTTTCAGAGATCACACACTTAACAGAAGCCAACTTCAGACTTCGGGTTGCCCTACAAGTGAGGAGGAGGCAACGGGGTCAGCGGGGGGCACCCCATCGAGTCTATCCTGACAATGACACTGTGCCTCCTGAGCCCTGTCACCTGGCTACTTACAGTTTGGTGAGCAAGCATGCTGCTAGACCACAATGTCACTCAGGGCTGCGTGGCCAGGCATGAGGGAAGCTGGCCAGGCCTGAAGCCCAAGGGTATCAGTGAGAGATGCCGTGGAGGGAGGTGAGGTTTGGGTTAGAGTCTTAGGTCACAGCCAACAGTGGTACACATCCCCCATCCAACTTGGTGCAGTGTTGGGATAGAAATAGAAAACCTTCAAAGACCCTGTGAGCACTGGGCTCAGTACACCTGCCAAAGACCCCATTACTTAATGTCCTGCCACAGAAGAGCCGTATCTTGAAGGGGCTTCCAAACAGGCAAGTCAGGCAGGGGCTCCTACATCAACCCTTAGGGCCCACATCTTTCTTTGCTCAGACTCTGGAAGCACTGGAGCCACACACGCATGCCCTGAAGCCAGCCTGGTGCAGGTAATGTGTCTGCCCTTTACTCCAGATCTGTGCCAAACTCCCATGCAATGGCAGCACACCTACAAGAAGGTCCATGTTTCGGCTCCTGCATCCCACGCTCGGCTCCAGATTGGTTCTATGAAGGGAAAAGGAGTCTGGGGACCAGAACCAGGAAGTAGAGGCTGGGATGAGCCCCCGTGCTCCTGGCATCCTCCCAGGGACCCTGCAAAGTTTGTTTCCCTCCTCTTCCATTCTCTCTGCCTCCCTTCTGTTGCCTAAGGAAGAGGCTGTGGATCCCAGTGAGTAACGCAGTATTGACAAGTTGCTTCTCTCTTCTTGGTAACCAGCTCAGTGAACAACAGATCAATTTGCAATCAAAGCCGCTTCCTGGGTCCAACACCACCCTGGGTGCTAACTCAAGCGCTGAAGTCTAGATGTCCAGGCCAGCCTTCCTGCCTGCCTTCTAGGGGTAAAGGCAGGAGGAGCTGGAACTGTAAGCTATGAGGATGCCAAGAAACTAGTTCAGATCGAGCCTGAGGGTGAGTGCCGGGTAGGACAGGAAGAGAAACTGAGACTCTCAAAATAACAAAAACGAAACCTGAGCTGAGAGACCACTTCTGACTGCTGTGGCAGGAGGGCTTGCTTCCTGGGGAGGGTTCTGGAACAGGTCGGGCAGGTAGGGAAGGAGGAGGGGTGGTAGAGGGAAAGGGGGTCCCAGGTAGGAAGATGATTTGGAGTGAAGTTCTGTAAACTGGAACAGAACAGCTATCTTCCTCTTCTAGAGAGGAAGTGGACTTGTGGACATATGCCCCAGTACCAACCTTGACTCAGGCCCTGGGGGAAGCAGGATGGCAGAGGGAAGCTACCACTCTGGTGTGCTCTTTCCAAGAGGGATTCCTGGAGGGGAAGTAGGTAGGATTCAGGGATTCACCTACTGGCCGATGTGTGGCAGAGGGGAGCTGGGTGGTCCAGCCCAAGGAGAGGCAAAAGAGCATCTGCTGATAACGTGCTGATTCTATCATGCTCAGACACATACTCATCTATGCCTCAGTTTCACCATCTGTAAAATGGGGGTAGCAATACCAGTTCTCTCTGGAGGATTTGTGGGGCTGTATAAGAGCAAGCATGTGTGTGAAATGGGAGCTGTGAAGCAAACACAAGAAACTGGGTCTGGAGTCCCATGGGGGATGTCTAGAGCCCCTGCGTGGTGCTGCATAACCATGCAACTTGCAGACACATAGACACATTACTTAGATGTCATCATCTGGGAGATGAGAGTATAACAAACCTCTATGCCACAAGACAAATACACATTGTCAGTGAGACAATGTGTCCCCAGCACCAAGTGGCTCAATTCATGTCACTGCTCTTCTGGGGGGGGGGGTTGGGTGATTGGTGGGACAGTAATACATTAATCTGGCTACAGCTCTGGTCAGCCGCCTGGCCTTGCCTGACCTCGGGGAGCCTCAATTTCTGGGTCTTGAAAATCGAGTTGTTAATGTAAGCCTCATTCAGTTGCTATGTGGTGTCCTAGCTTATTGATGTTATTAACAATAACGAGGAGAGGGACCGGATTGAATGTCCAGCTCTTACGTCAGCAACTGGAGATGAGAGAGGAAAAAAAGATGGAGATGAAGAGAACCGAGACACTTGAAGTTAGAAAGCCAAACAACCCAGGGTCCGCTGGGGTGGACTGGGACCCTGTTGCTACTTCCGCCTTGGAGAGCAGCTGAGCCACGCTCTGGTCTGGCCCAGCCCTTGGGCCTCACAGGAGGCTAGTCTCCAGGCTCCCATCTGTCCCTGATGGATGCTCGGTCGGGCGTCTGTGAATGCTGCAGTGGGATCGATACTCTAATCAACACCACATGAGTCGCCAGCCTTTCTTCCCTACCCCCAACTGGGGATGGGTGGGTGGGGGAGGGTGTTAGGAGTTGCCAAGATGAGAGAGAGATTATTAACTCCACTGGTGAGAACCCCACTGTATGAATAGATGAATGGGTGGGAGGAGGAGGAGTGGCAGGAGACGCCAAGGAGCGTCCTCTCAGGGGAGAGTCAGACTTTGCCTAGCTGCCTCTTGGGCTCTTGTGTCCTCCCTTGATGCAGAGGGGCCTCCAGCATCATCCAGATAGACAAGGGCCCAGGAGACATAGACCTCCTGACTTCTGGTCCTTTTGCCCACAGTAAATTCCCGCTGTATACCCCATCCCTTTGCTGTGACTTATGAGTCAGTGTCTTCACCCTGTTTAAGGAGCTGGATCTCTGCCCCTCCACTCTAGACCTTGTGTCTTCCCATCCGGGAGCTGAGTATGGGTCCCTGCCTTATATAGGTCTGGGTCTTGCTTTGTCCACTGAAGTGGTGACTTTTGTTTCTTTCTGACCTGCTTACTAAGGACCACTACTCTTTTCCTGTGTGGCTACCTGAGCAGACGCTGAAGGGCTTGGTGGTCCCTACCTTGCTGACTCTTAGGACAACTGTCTTTGCTAACCTGGAGCCTGGGTACACACCACCAGCTTCAGAAAGGTGGCCTATGCCTCCCCTGCTCTCCAGTTCTGAGGCCACGTGAAGCCAGGCCCCTGAGCCCAGCAGTCCTACCTGGGAAAGGGCTGGCCCTAGTGACATTCTGTTAAGGCTTAGCTGTTGGGTTGTGGGTAAGTCACTTCTCTCTTTGCCTCTCCTTGCCAGCTGCACAGAATGCATTCTACCTTTCAATTTCAAGGGACAAAAAGACCCAGTGGCCCGTGAAGGGTCAGGAAGGCATTGGCAGGTCTGGGTGTGAGCAGATGCCAATTCCAGAGCTTGGATGCCAATCCTTCCAGTTCTCTGGACTCTCAGTGAGGAAACAGCTCCAGAATTATTTGAAGCCAAAAGGAGAGACCTGAGACCCTGTTTCAAAGCAAACAAAACCTAAAAGAAGTGAGAGGAAAAGGCTAGACGGATTCAGGGAGGGACCACCAGAAGTTACCAGAGAGAGGATGCTTTCTGAGCCCGTCCCTGGAAGCACCCTTCACTCTTTGTCTTCTCTCATTCAAATTTTACACACCAAGGCTACTCTTCCACAGATCTGTGTGATGTACAGAGCCAGAGACGTACGGCCACATGCGTGAGCACACATGTCAGTGTGTCTGTGTCCCTCATTGACCTCATGGCTCCTCACGCAGCTGTGAAGGCACCCCTGCTCACCCACTTTATGCCTGCCCTCAAGACTACAATGTCGTATCCGAGAGAGACGTAAGAGAACTAAGAGGAAAGACTCCCTAAGCCCAGACAGGGAAAGTGAACAATGAGATGTTGCACAGCAAACAGAGCTGCGACTTCAGTTCCAAGGCCATTGTTGTTTATGCAAGATGGGTGATTTTCAAACTTGGTTTCTGGGGGTCCCAAGGTGGGCCTAGGTGCCAAAGGAACCACATGGGACTTGGAAGACCAGGACTTGCTTCTACCTCTCCATGTTAGGCAGAATTGCACTCTTAATCTAATTTTAATCTAAATTTAATTTCAGGGTAAAATGCAAAAACAAAACAAAACAAAACAAAAAACAAAAAACCAGAACCCTATGGCAAACATAGTGTTAAAGCCCCCACCCCGTGTAGTAACACTACATTACCCAACTGCCACCACATTTCATCTCCTGGTTCCCTAACCATGTCTATCAGCCCTTTCTCTTGTCAACTGTTCCCTGCATGTTGTCCTCATCTGCCCCCGAGTTGTCTGTGATCTTCTTCAGACTGCATCCCTCGAGACCCCTCTGTACCCCTCTCTTCAGTCAATCAGCCCTGAAACTGCCCAGCATTGACAGCTGCTCTCTGCCGAGAGATGAGAGCCTTTCCGGACAGCCCTTTGTAGTTGAACAGACACCGTCTCACAATTGAACTTAAAAAAAAAAAAAGAGGCCAGCAAGAGACAGCCCTGGACAATGAAGCCATTTGGGGGCTGCTTCCCCCACACTGTGAACTCTGAAGCTTGTTCAACTGCCTGCAGAGTCCTGACTAGATGGCAGAGTCAGTGGGCATGGTTGTGGGCTGCACACAGGTAGAATCTATGTCTGCCTGCTAAGCCAGGCTCTGACTTGACCTTGGCCAAGCTCTGTGGCTTCCTCCCCTGCTCGGCAGTATAGCTGATGACTACCACATACAACTTGCCAATGTGGCCATGGGAATTAGCAATGATGGCTGGGCAGGTAGCTGGTCAATGGAGCTCTTACCTTGCATGTGCACGGACCCAAGCTTGATCCCAGCCCTGTAAAATTAACAAGATAACTCATGTGCTGAGTGTAGAATGCGGCCGGGGCCAGATATTGACTTTATACTCAGCCTTTAGCTGTGATCCATGGACTCGGAAGTGGGCAGATACAACGGCCCCGTGAACCAGTTGTACTGCCGAAGCCTCATTGCTCTCTCTATCTTGTGTAGTCACCATGAGCATCCTGGGAGATGTCCACCCTCTTCAGACAGAGGAAGGAAGCTCAAAGTAGGTCCTTATTTCCTCTCACGCCATGCCCCCACCTTGTGGGGAGGTTGGTTATCTCATCCTTTCTTCCTGAGGTGCATCCTAAGCTGGGCTGGGCTGACAACTCTCACCCTTTTGAATATCTCACCCAGGGATCCCTGCAGAGAACATCTGCTATTTCCCCAGGGCCGCCCCCTCCCCAGGCGAACAACACCCTTTCAGGGCCTCTCTAATATCCCCTCTGAGTCCTTTTCTGGGACTCTGCCTGCCAAGCCTGCTGTCCTAAGTCACCATCTGCTCTGTCCAGCCTCACACTAGTGGGAGCGTCTGACCTAGTTGAGGGAGTTAATGAGGACTCTGTGTGTGTGTGTGTGCGTGTGTGCGTGTGTGTGCACGCGCACACACACATGCATGCTCATTCTCATAGACATGTGGCTGGAGATAGGAATGCATGCATATGCCTGTGTGTGCATGTTTATGCAAATTGTATGTGCACATATGTGCACTTGGGTGCCTACAGAAATATTCATGTGCATATGTATTCAGTGTCATGTTCATAAGAGATTGGGTGCAGACAAGACTGCGTGCATGTGTGTATACATGCACATGTGTGTATATCTAGGGCTGTATGGAACAGGGGACACTCAGTGGGGTATGAAGAGCTATGGAAACTCAATGAGACTTAGCAGATGACTAGCATAGGGCTGGTCCACTATCAGTCAGGCAGAAGTGTTCAGCGTTGCTCACTGTAGGAATGGACATGTTCCCAGAGCAGACTCAGGAGGGTAGGCAGGCTGTATGCCTCTCCTCCTTGGCCTATCTGCAGAGGCTATAGTGGTCATGGGAGGAGACCTCAAGCCCCTCTGGCCAATATTAATTGTGTGGACCCTATCCTGGACATAGACACCCTCTCTCTCCCTGTTCTTGGTATCCTCTATGAGAGCCACAGCAGGAACAGCCCAGGCCACGAGCTCGAATTTGGGAAGCTGCATATCCTCTTTAAATTTTACCCTCCTCTTCAGCAGCAGGAGACTTCCCTTCCACTGGTATACTAGTTTTATGTCTGCTTGATGTCGTCTAGAGTCATCTGAGAGGAGAGAACTTCAATTGAGAAAAAGCCTCCATAGGATCCAGATGTAAGGCATCTTCTTAATGATCTATGGGGAAAGTCTCTATTGTGGGTGGTGCCATACCTGGGATGGGGTTCCTGGGTTGTATAAAAAGCAGGCTGAGCAAACCATGATGAGCAAGCCAGTAAGCAGCACCCCTCCATGGCCTCTGCATTAGATCCTGCCTTCAGGTTCCTGCCCTGTTTGAGTTCCTATCCTGGTTTCCTTCACTGATGGAGGAAGTCATATGGAGGTGTCAGCCAAATAAACCCTTTCCTCCCCAACTTGCTTTTTGGTCATGGTGTTTCACAGCAGCAAAACCCCAACGAAGGCAGGAGGGAACTGGATCCCCGAGAGGACACACTTGCTAGCAAGGGCCTCCCAAGTGGGTGCTGTCCTTACAAATATAAAGTAGGGATTTGGCCTTTGCTCCTGTCATGAGACAATGACCAAGTCCAAAGACCATGGACTGACTTATGTGAAGCCCCTGGCAGTGTGTGTGTCACACAGTGGCAGGCTTCTGGTCATCAGATGGCCAGGTAAGCCAGCCACTGCTACTTACCCTGGCAGATTGCTCTGTCTGTCTTGGCCAAGGGCAGAGCTGTCTGGGGGCATTTTGTCTTTTAGGCAAGTCAGCCACTGAATAACTCGTTGGGAGTGAGGTCAGCCTATTTCTTGGACAGAGTGGTCCTCAGGATTACTGGTTGGGATTCTGGTGAGACTTTTCCTGGACTGGGAAGGGTGTTGTGTGATGTTTGTCTCTGGGGCTTTAGAGTCTGCTGGGTTCCCCATCTGCTATCTAGGGTGGAAACAGAGACTCTAGGTCCTGGGATAAGAGGTTTAGCCAGAAGCAGGAGCCCCACACAGGTGGTGTTAGCCAGGGAGGGAAGAGATGCTCAGGAAAGCTGAATTTTGCCTTGGGAAGCCTTACTTTTATCTGGAACCAGGAGATGGAGCCTGGGTCACTCATCCACCAGAGAGATCACAGGCAAGAACAAGGGCATATGGCCATTGGCTTCCTCACTTGTGAACTGGGGTGAGCCTCAATATTTCCCCTGAGGGGTTTCAGAGGGATGCCTTCTGTACAGATCGTTAGAGACAGCAGCTTTTCTCTAAATGATAAATGTGTCTTCCACTAATCACTGCAGGACTCTGGCTTATTACCTGGAAACCCACCTTGCTCTGGATGCTTGATCACTCTCCCTTCCTTGTGTCACCCTGGCAAGAGTCTGGGAGCCACTCACTGGTCCATGGCATGTGGTTGATGGGCTGAGTCTTGGCATTTCATTGGTCTGGTGTCACAATGCTCCATTAGGATGGCCCGGTAGAGTGTGTGTGTGTGTGTGTGTGTGTGTGTGTGTGTGTGTGTGTGCGAGTTCCTGATGGCATAAGGAACTGCATCATAAAACATGCAGGAAAATGAACTCAGTTTCCTCTTCCATCCAGTAATGGCCGCACTGTTCCATATCAAGGGCCATCGGAGCGTGGGGCTGAGATAAGCAAGAGCCCGCCTACTGTGGTTCATGGATAAACAACCCGGTCTGTGGCAAACAAAATGTGAAAGTTGAAATACAGTTGTCGTTTAGTTCGAGTTGGATATTAATAGCTTCGGGGACGGACTCCAAAGGAGCGAGGGGAGGACAATGAGGAGCAGGGGAAGGGAGAACTGAGAATACCATTAACATTCAATTTCCTCAGAATACCGAGGAATGTCTGGGGCACTGCTCTTTGGTCTTGGGGAGGAAACGTGAAAAGGGGGAAGGGCATGAAGCTATTGCCAGAAGATGCTGATGCCATAACTTCTTAATGCAGACAACTTCTTCTAATGTTGTGGGCAGAGGTCCCAACCCAGTGGTTCTCTGGCTGTGACCTGACCATCCCAGAGCAATTCGAATCTTTCTTGCACCTTGCATGATCTGGACACATGTCCTTGGCTCACTTCCCCTTACCCATGACATTATGGACATTGGCCTATGGCTACCCTACAGATTCTACTGGCCACCATCTCCCTCTTACTCCAGCTACGAGAGGGCTGTGTTGAACCTGTGTTAGACGTACCACTGGGGCTAATACCAATATATTTTTTCCCCTGCTGTCTCTCCAGCACAGACCCATCCTCAGGAGATGACCTCCAACACCCTGGTATGGCAGCCACCAGATACTCATAACCCCTTGGACTATAGGGGATGAGCTCTTTATTGGGAGTGGGACTAACTCTTTAATTGATTGATATGCCAGAATGACCCAGGCATGAGGTCACTGGTGGGTTTGTCATGGTGACTGAGCCCAGTCAAGGCCACTGTCAAGTGGTCAACTCCTTAGGTTGACTAGATAGTAAAAGTAAAATTTCTTGAAATTTTCTACTTGGCTCCCAAAACACATGCTGTGGATACTGGTCAGAAAACAGGATGGTTGAGGTCAAAGCTCGCTCCTGTTAGGATTCTGCGAAGAATGTAGGCCAGTCCCAGACACTTTCATCTGTTGATTGATCACAGGTTTCAGGGTTCAGCCACCTTCAGAGTCATCATCAAGGGTACTTTTGAGAACATGGTCCCCTGGGTACCACACAGATCTCTTCATTCAGTGAGTCTGCGGTTCCAGGAGGGTCCCAGGTGATCTGCTGGTGGTGGTCAGGAGACTACTCTGAGAACTGCTGCTTTCCAAATGCTGATCTGTTTACACAGAGCCCTGGGAGAGTTGTTGAGAAGGCAGATGCCTGGGCTCCTTCCCTAAAGACTTGGATTCCATTCATGGGATAAATCTATGTCATTGATGCTTTCTAGTGACTCCATGTCTGAGCCATGTCTGGGAATCTCGAGCTGCATAGTCTCAAACATTTTTCAAGTTTTAAAAACAAGTCTGTGGAGCGGATAAATGCATATTTAATGTGTTCCATTTGATACATGTTGGCAAGGTGATTGTTTCCTTGTCTTGCTTTGTTTGAGGCAGGATCGCATTGTGTGTAATAGCCCTGGTTGGCCTTGTGTTTGCTATGTATTTCAGGTTGGGCCTGAACTTGTAGTAATCCTCCTGCCTGAGCTTCCCAGGTGCCAGTATTGTGGGCATGTACCACCACACACAGATAAGGTTGGCAGGTATGCATTGTGAACCATGACTGTAATTAAACCACTGAAAATACTTATTCCTCTCCAGTGTTACCTCATGCCCTTGATAATTCCTCTGCCTTCTTTTCTCTACAGAGGTTTTACCATCTAGTAGATGGATAGGGGGTTGAGGACTTGCAGGCCCTGATGGAGGAGGTACACACAGCAAATATCACTTCCCATGGACAGAGCAGGAGAAAGTGGGTATGAGTTTGGAGAAGTGGACAAGGGAAGACTCTTAGTTGGCAAAGCTGAGTCTGTGAGCAGGAGCTGATCTTGTGAGTGTCAATGAAGTCTAAAATTATACAAGAGAAGGACACGGATACATGCACAGAAGTAAGGGAAGGAGAAGGAAAGGGACGCTTCAGAGGACCCAGTGATGAGGAGTCCCTGCTAGGAATGGGAGGTGGCCTTGTCAGGTGAGGCAAAGACAGCCCCAAACAGACTAGAAAACAGAGTTTCCCTGCTGAGGGCTGGGCTGTCATCTCTGTCCCCTCTTTTGTGACAGTTTAACAAAGCACCGAAGAAATGCCAGGCACTGTGCCTAGCCCCAACCTCAACTGGGATCATTGACTCTGTGGTGGAAACAGTCCCAGACTCGCTGGGGCACAGCCAGCGATGTGCACCCACAGCTGGAGGTTTTTCCAGGGCATCCTTGTCACGAGTGGAGCTCAGGCTAGGGGGTCAGAACTAGGATGGCTGGGAAGTGCCTCCTCAAGGAAGTCACCACTGTCTATGGATCCAGTGGTGACAAGGAAGAGGTGTAGCAAACCTGCACCATCTCAGAGTGATGCTTAGTACAGCGCTCAGGTTTTACCACATGAAACCAGACCCAAAAGGACTTCCAGGGAAGAAATGGAGAAAAACTCCCCCAACGGAAATGAGGCTCCAACATCCTTCCCTGTCTTTCCTGTGTGTATCTGATCACACATCATGGGATTGCAGTGTGTGTGTGTCTTTGTGTGTATACATGTGTTCACATGTGTGCAAGCATGTAGGTGTGCATATGTGCACATGTGTTCACATGTGTGAGTGTGCATGTATGTGTGCATATGTGCATGTATGTGAGTAGGTGCACATGTGTGTGTATGTGCGTCTGTGTTACTCTATTGTTCAATCATCTGTTTATTCAGTGTGTCAACTGTCCTGGATGTTAGTGGTGAGTTAGGCAGATAGGATCCTTGTCTGTGGGGTTTGCATTTTGGAAGGAATTAGACTCCTCAAAGATTGTCTATCCAGACCTGAAGAAGGTGCCTCTAGGGGAGGGGTTCTGGAAGCACGTTATGCATCTTTGGGTCTGCTGTGGGATGGGAGACAGTCTGAATAGATGGCTGTCCTTGGGTTGCCTCAGCTCTCCATGCTCACGAGTGGAAACATGTGATTAGTGTTGCTCCAGTGTGACCCAGAACCCTGGGCACAAACCCAGGAGTTTGCTCTAGCAGTAGGTTCTCAATCTGTGGTTCTCCAGTCCCAGATGTCACATATCAGATATCCTGCATGTCAGATATTTATGTTACAATTCATAAAGCAATGAAGTAGCAATGTTAATAACTTTACAGTTGGGGGTCACCGCAATGTGAGGAACATGTTAAAGGGTTGAAGCATTAGGAAGGTTGAGAACCACTGTAGATTCTGGGTCCTGACCACCCCACTCACCTTCAGTGATTAGGAATTAAAATTTCTTTATTACATTTTAATTTATTTACTTATTTTTTATTGTGTTTGTGTTGGGGGAGGGAGAGAGAGAGACAGACAGACAGACAGATACAGACAGAGAGACAGAGAGAGAGGATAAGTTGCTCGAGTTGGTCCTCACTTTCCACCATGGGATCCTAAAGATGGAGCTTAGAACTCAGGCTTGGAGACAGATGTCTTTACCCACTGAGCCATCTTGACAGCCCACTGATAGATTTTGAGAGAGGTTACATGTTAAGAGGTGTACATATACCTCTCTTCAGTGAAAACTGTTCATTGCAAGACACATCCCTAAATTACAAACTCACAGGCATGTGAACCTGAATCCTCACGAGGCTACTCCACCTAAGAGCCCGCCTTTGCCCTGGAAGCAGCACCCTGTCCTCAGCAGTGACATTACCTTCATTCAGGCTCTCTCTTCTCCCCACGGAGGGGTAACCTTGGTGAGTCTGAACTCCGTGAATTACTCTCTCCCCTTTTGTTGAACTTAATAGAATGAAGTTGTATAGTATGTACTCGTTCGTGTTTGACAAAATTTCCCTCCGTGCTCGTTCCGAGCTTTGTGTTGCGTACTTGCAGCTCCTTCCTCCTGCTGATATGTGGTATTTCTTTGTGTGACTATACACAACTTATTTTCCCATTCTCCTGTTGATGGGTGTTTGGATTGCTTCCAGTTGGGCCATTAGGAATGGTGACTGTGCAGCTTCGTGTATGATGTGGTGCATGGATGTGTGTGCTGCAGAATAGGGTGCTGGGGTCACAGGGTCTGCCCGTGTCAGCTCTAGGAATACTGCTGAGGAGAGGCTTCTATGGTGGCTTCTAGGGATCTTCCTCTTGGTCACCTTTCCCGTGAGCATTTGCTAGGCTTACCTTCTCACCTTTAAAGACAGAGGAAAGAAGTAAAGAGCGTCACCTCTGGGGTAGCTATGGGAAGACAACGAGAGCCTTGTACACTGCCTATGCCTCGGAAAACCCTCTAAGACACTGAGGACTGTCCCGTAGAGGAGTAGGGGTCTCATAAGGAATGCAATCCTTTCAACAACCAGGTGAGTGAATATACAAACTCAGGTAAGATCACTGCCCCCCAACTTCCCCACACCCCATATCCTTGGCAGCATTGCAGCGGACAGCTTCGAGCCACAGGCACCATGGTTAGCTTGGTTGGATCCCTGGCCTACAGAGAGAGTTTGGTAATGAGAATGTGCTGTTTGAAGTCACTATGTTTGTGGTCGTCTGTTACATAGTACTAGATAGCTAATGCGCCGCCAAGCCCTTGTCTACAAGGATTGTACTCATTTATATTTCTGCCAAATACGTCAAAAGTCCCAGTTGTTCTGTGTACCTGCCAACACGTGGTACTGGCCATCTTTGTAATTTTGGCTGTGGTGATGGGTGTGTGGCAACATTCCATTATGGATTTAATTTGTGCTTCTCTGATGATGGATCAGTTGGGCACCATGTGTTAATCAGTCATTCACACATCCCTGGTTGTGAAGTATTTATTCCTTCATGTCTTTTGCCCATTCTTTCTAACATATAATTTATTTTTCCTTGTTTGTTTATAGGAATTCATATATATATATATATATATATATATATATATATATATACTGGTTATGAGTTCTGTGTCAGACATCTGTTTTTCAGATATCCTTTTCCATTTTATGGCTTACACCTTTATCGTATTTCCTTTGTCTTAGCAGTATATTAAAAATAGTTTCACCTTTTAGAAAAGGTAAGAGAATAGTTAATATAAGATCTTTTGCCATAGCCTACACCTTTTGTTCACATGTGGCCTCTACACGTGGGAACCTTCTACAAAGACAGACAGACAGACAGACAGACAGACAGACACACACACACACACACACACACACACACACACACACACACACACACACATACAGCTTTTCTGAACCTTTGCAGAGTAAATTACATGCATGATAGGCCTTACTCCCAAACAGGTGAGTGCCCACATGTCTGTTCTTAGGATCTGGTCTCCATAAGCACACTAAAGTTATCACCGTCAATCACTTTAGCATCTAACACTACCCTGATCTAATCCACTCTCTGTGTGCTCATTTCCTTAGTTGATCTAATAATGCGTCTATGACATTTTCCCCTCTAGTGTCTAGGATCTGGCATTGTATTCAGTTGACATGTCTCTTTAGTCTCTTATAATTGAGAGCTTTCCCGTAGCCGTTTTTTGTCACTTATGACATTGACATTTTGAAGCATACAGTTCCTCCCTTTCTTCCCTCTTAAAGAGGCGATTCCCCATTCCTCATCGGTATCTTATTATGACTAGAGGAGACCCTGTATTGCTGCTGTCTGGAATTGCATGTAAGCAGGCTTGTGTCCTTCTTGGGATCACACATTTGGAACTGGTCCATGTCCTTTGCAAGTGACACTAAGTTTGGTCACCTGGCTAAAACGGTATCCTTTGAGTAGGGGTATTTCTCTCTCCTTGAAATAAATCTCTAGGGTTCTGCAGGCTGAGACCATGCAAATATTTTGCTTCTCACTGAAGCATCTCCTAACTTAGCATCTGTTGGTCTTTCCTGTTTGACTCAATCGTCATCATAACATTTTCAGAAGTCTGGGTATCCTCTAACCCCAGCAACCCATCCACTGTTGCTCATAGCCTGTCAGCAATATGCATGAGCAAAAACCCTCCCTTTGAAGTAGCTTAATCTGTTCTGTCATCCATCCATCCATTTATCCATCCATCTATCTATCTATCTATCTATCTATCTATCTATCTATCTATCTATCTACTTATCTGTCATCTATCTACCTATCTACCTACCCACCCACCTACCCCCTCACCCACTTACCTGTCCATCTGTCCATCTGTCTGTCTGCTCTATCTATCTATCTATCTATCTATCTATCTATCTATCTATCTATCTATCTTATCTACTATCTATCATCTATGTATGTATGTATGTATGTATGTATGTATCTATCTATCTATCTATCTATCTATCTATCTATCTATCTATACCTTTATCTATCTAGCATCTGTTTATCCATATACCTGTCACCCTTCTCTCTATGGATCTTTGAGACAGGGTCTCTCTATCATATTGCTGACTTGCCCAGAACTCATGATCTTCTTGCCTCCACCTCCTTGAGGCTGGAACCCCAAGTGTGAGCCACCATACTTAGCACTCAACAATTCTGAATTTTAGTATCATCAAACTTGGTAGAATCTTCCTTTGTATTTTCCCCTTTTTGATCTACTTTCCTTTATGACACTTTTTTGTGAGAAGTTTTAAGAAATTGCCTACCTCGTCCTCTTGAAAAATACTTTGTTTTCTTCTAAAAGCTTTAGTATTAGACCTTTGGCAGAAAGGTCTGTGGTCCATTTGGGATTTCGTAGTCTGTGTTATGAGACAGGGGTTGCTTTGGATCGAATGCGTCACCCATTTGGAAAGATGGTTTCTAAGACACAAGCATTAAGAGGTGGGACCTTAGCCAGGTGGTGGCACACAACTGTAATCCCAGCACTTGGAAGGCAGAAGCAGGTGATCTCTGAGTTAAAGGCCAGCCTGGTCTACAGAGTGAGTTCCAGGACAGCCAGGGCTACACAGAGAAACCCTGTCTCACAAAACAAACATGAAAAATATGTGGGACCTTGAGAAGATGATCAAGTCATGGTTTGTATGTTTGGTTGTCAGGGGGCTCTGAATTAATCATGGAGGGGATGGGTTCATTGTGTTGGAAGTGGATCTCTGGTTTTAAAAATAAGCGAGTTTGTCTCCCTTTCCACTCTGTTTAGAATGTCCGCTTGCCTGTCTATCTTCACACTAGGGTGACACGACTCTGAGGTCCCTGCTGGATATTATGGACTTCCAGCCTCTACAGGCGTTAAGTCAAGTGAACCTCTGCTGTTTGTTTCATTCAGCTTCTGGTAACCTGGTACAACAAATGGACCAAGACAGGGGCCAAGATGACCTCTTTTCCACGTAGAAATTCAATCCACCCAACCACTTCAGTCATACAGGAGATGCATGGATACCTTCCCTCTTTAAAAGATCCAACTTTCTTTTATGGCTAAGGTCTATATAATCTTAGCACTTGGAAGGCTGAGACAGGAGGATTCCTACTTGTTTGAGGGCAGTCTAGGTTACATAGTGAGCTCCAGGCCAGCCTGAGCTATAGAACAAGACCTTGTGTTAAATGGACAAAAACCAAAATGGGGGCGGGGGGCTGTCCCAGCAGGTAAGAGCACCATGCGAGCAGGAGAACTAGAGTCAAATCCTAGAACCCAAGTAAAAGCCAACATGGCTCTGTGTGCCTGCAGCTCCCATGTTATAAAGGGCAGAGACCAGGACCAATGGGGCTTACTGGCTACCAGCCTCGCTCCAGAGTCAGTGAGAGATCCTGTCGCAAGGGGGAAAGGTAGAGAGCAGGAGATGAGAGCAAGTCATGTTCTCTTCTGGATTCTGCATGCGTGCACATACGTACACACACACACACACACACACACACACACACACACGCACAATAATAAAATAAACTTAAAACAAGTAAACAAAAAGGAGGTGAGACCGTGGCTCAGTTGGTAAAGTGCTAAAGCGCTTGCTGTTCTTACATGACGGCCTGGTTTGATCGCCCAGAACCCACATATAAATCTGGGCACCCCATAGCTGAGGAAGCAGACACAGGAGCATCTTCAGTGTTTGCTGGACAGCTACTATGGCCTAACTTGTGAGCTCCAGGCTCACAGAAAGATGTTGTCTCAAAAAATAATGTGGTGGGCCAGTGAGAGCCCTCAGCTGCTGCCTTCTCAGTATGCTGATCTGAGTGTGATTTCTGGGATGGACATGGTAGGAAAGGCCTGGGAAGAACTGACTCTCCTAGGTCTCTTCTGACTTCCATGTGTACACTGTAGCACATGTACACACACACACACACACACACACACACACACACACATACACACAAACACACTCACAAATAAATGTAAAACAAAATTTAAAATAAGGTATAAAGCAACTGAAATATTGATCTCTGGCCCCTAGTGCTTATGTACAAATGACCATGTACATCAAAACAAAACCAACCAAACAGCCAACCAAAGAAACCCTGTAAGTGATTCAGAGGCACCCCAGCTGATGCCGAAATCCTCTCTGGGTCCTCCCGTGTGCTCTTGAAGTGACTAGCCCCAAAATAGTGTGTCGTTAGCCAACTATGTATCCTTTCATTTTCCTAAACAGTCATGAATATCCTGGAACTGTGACGTATTTGTCCACAGTGTGTGACTCACTTTGCTCTCCTCACTTCACAGTCCATCTCAGATCCCTCCCAGGGCAGCCACACAGCCCTCCATTATTTTAAACAGATAAAGGATTATAGATTACTTGTGTCACCTACGTCACGTGAGGTAAGCAGTTAGAACACATGCTTATGACAGCCGATTTAGTTTTCACGTCAGTTTTGATTGTTGTCTTGCTACCAGGATGGTTTCAGGGTTCCACACTTGCTGGCCTGTGCCATCTTTTGATAGAGGCATTCCAACACAGAGCCTCTGTGAGGACCACCTTAGACACCGATGACTGTGAGACCATTGAGAGTCTGGAAGGCTCTAGATTCTTCTTGGACTGAGATGAAAGGCTCTAAGATACTGGTTCATGAAGACTGGTATAGATAGTTAATGGTCAAGAGGAGGAAGGGCAAGCCAGGTCCCGAGTTGCCAAACCTAGACTTCTGTCCTGCCTAGGCCACAGCTGACCACTCAGGCCACCAACCTTCTGGTACCGCCCAGCCCTCCTGCCCTGACTCCCTCACGGCTAACCAGAGTTTTGCTCACTGCCTCCTCCCTCACTGCCAAGGCAAAGATACCTGCTTCCTTCTCAGAAATCCCTCATTCTGCCTTGGAGGAGTCAATTCCCCAGCCTGCCCGAAGCATTCATTTGTTTAAAGCACTTCTAGTTTCCAAGATGCCCCCGTGGGACAGGCAAGAGCAGATTTGGAAGCAAGAGAAGCTGGAGCTCTTAAATCACATGTTGGGCCAAATAATCAAAGAATCTTTCCCAAATTTGTCAACGGTGGTACTGGGCCTGGCTGCCCAGTAATGACTCGCTCTTGATGACAGATCTCGAGCAAATGCGTTTTGGAAGCAATCAGTATATGCTGAATAGGATCCCATTTTACAAGCGTTTTATCTACTCTTAAGGACATGGGAGATGAGGAAAACAGATAAGCCTCTCTATTAATATTGATTAGACCATTATATATCTGAAAAAGAGATTTCAGTCAGAGATGATTGCATCTCAGCACAGCAGCCTTCCTTCCTGAGTTGAATCATTTAATCTATGCTCAGCACGGAGGTGTGTTGGGAGTGGGGAGGTATGGGAGGGCTTTGAGCCTTCATGCTGGGCAGTGGGCAGGGGAACTGGCTGAGAAGGGCTGAGGTACTTTCTTGCCTTCTCTGCAGCTGCACACAGAGCTCAGAGAGGGGACCATCAGATGATGACAGGAGTAGAAAGGGTGGAGTTAAGCTTTGGAAATAATGCTCATCTGTAGGAGTTCAGAAGCTGAGGACCAAGGACCTTCTGTGGTGGGACAGTTAAAGACCAAGAGTCGATGGTCATACACAGGCCGTGTTATTGTGGATGTTCAAAGAAAGTAATAAACATTAAAAATGTCTGTCCTTGATGCACAGTGGTTCGTGCTCTTAATCCCAGCACCAGAGAGGCAGAGTCAGGTGGATCTCCATAAATCTGAGGCCAGCCTAGACTAGATAGTGTGTTCCAGGCCAGCAAGGGCTACTTCATGAGATCCTGTCTCAAAAAAACCAAAACAGAACAGAACCAACAAAAGAAGCTTGTCCTTGGGCTGAGGTAGGCGGTTAGTCTAGCATGCAAAAGATCCTGGCTTTGTTCCTTGGCAAAGTAAGAACAAACAGATACAAATCAATCAATCAATCAATCAATCAGTCAGCCAATCAATCAATCAATCATTTCCCTTGTCAGTAATCAAAATAATGCAAATTTAAGTTTAAACAACAACAATAACAACAAAAAAATGCCATCAGATTGTCAAGCAATCTTTAAAAAAAAAAAGCCATCCACAGCCAGGGCCGACATGGCTGACAGGATAGCTCCCACTGTCTTGTGCTACCCTGAATACAAGTGAGGACAGTTTGGGGGAGAGAAAGCCCTGAATGAGTAACATCCTGAGTGGACTGTGCTGTTGCTGTGGGCACGGCCATGTCAAGGACCCCAGAGCCTCTAGCACATGGAGGAACTGCAACTCTTTGGGGTGAGGTTCAGAGGCATGCTAAAACCATCCTTAGGGGACTGCCTGCCAGTGTTGACAGTGCGAGCAGAACATGCCCGGCATAGCTTTCTCCCCTACTGAATATTTACAGGGTGAAGATCCCCCCAATCCCACCCCACACTACCCCCACACCACCCCCCACCACATCTACAGAGACTAGCTAAACCAGTCTCCCTGATCCCTGCTCTACACCACAAACCCCACCTCCTTGTTTATCTGTATGTAATAACCCCGCCTCCTCCTTGAGCTGTGTACAATAACCCCACCTCCCTGTTCAACTGGATACATTGAACACACTGCTTCTGAGCTTTCTCCAGCATGGAGGCTAGACCACTTGATCCAGTTTGTTTTCTCCCTCCCACTTCCCTTCCTCCCACTCCCTTCCCCCCTCCCTCCTCTTCCCCTCTCTCCTCCCCCTCCGCTCCCTCTTTCCTTTCCCTTCCCTTCCTCTTCCCTTCCCTCCTTTTCCCATCCCCTTCTCCCTCCCCTCCCCTCCTTCTCTCCTCCCTCTCTGCTCTCCCTCCCCTTCTCCTCCCCTCCCCCTCTGCGTGTGTACATGTGTGTGTGGGGGTGGTGGGGGATTCTGTTCAAGTCCCTGAAGCTATGTGTGGATGCAGAAGAGGATAACCCTTTCTTCTTGAAATATTTACTTTTAAAACATTTAAGTTCATTTTAAAATTAGGACAGAGCTGTGTAAGGGACACAGGCTGCTTCTGAATTTGTTTTTCCAGGCACTATTGGAGACTATGGAGCAGGTCAGTCCTGGCCCTTGAAGAACTCACCATTTAGAGGAAGAAGCAGAAAAGAAGGAAATGAAGAAGCAGCTAAATCTTAATGAAATGTGAAGAGCTTAAAAACAGAGAAAATGGGAGCTGGGTGGGAATCGATGGTCAGAGAAAGCTTTCTCTAGGTGTTGGTCTTGAGTAAAGTTATGAGGAAGTACAGAAGAGCAAGCCGCAGGAAGAGGTGGGGGAATAGCATGTGCAGAGGTCCTGGGGCAAGAGATCTGAGATGAACAGAGCCAAGGCCAGGGAGGACACGGAAGATGAGGAGACAGTGTAGGCAGCAGCTGGAGGAGTGGAGGGAGGATAGGCTGTCAGGTGGAAGATGTGCTGATTGGTCATGAGCCTGGGGAGCCCTGCAGGGCTACTAATGCCCTCCCCAACCCCCACCCGACTTCAAGTTGTATGGCTGACACTTTATTTCTATACACCGTTGGCCACTCCTGTTTCAGAGGTCACAGAGGCTGCTATGGTAATGGTTTAGGGGCAATAATAGAGGAGTCAGGAAGGATAATTAGGGACTTAGAGGAGCAAAGAGCTAGAGAAATGGCAGTGGCTGAGACCAGGGCTTTAGAGTGGGGCTGTGGACCCAATCCTTACCCAGGTGCCAACAACACTGCTCTGGGAAGAGACGAACACACACGGAGGCTCGGGCACACATGCTCTGTAGGGCTCAGTTACAGAGACAAGAAGCTGCCACTAACACATGAGAAGGTCAGGAGAGCCATGCTGCACAGCCACAGAGCTCAGAAAAGGACCGCTTTGAAGACTGTTTAAGGATGTAGGGGAAGGTTTATACAGACGGTATCGAGAGATAAAATCAGGATAGAAAACAGAATGTATGTTATGACGTTGGTGTGTGTGTGCACACGTATGTGTGTGCATGTGGATGGAAGTCAGGGGTCAACCTCAGGTCTAGCTCCTTAGGAACAGTCTACTCTGGTGTTTGCTTTTTGCTTTTGTTTTGTCTCATGTAACTCAGGCTGACCTAGAACTCACTACCAAGGATGATTTGAAACTTGTGATCCTTATGTTCTTGCCCCACTGCTGCTGGGACTGCAGGTATACAACACCATGCCACCCTTATTCATGATTAGGAATCAATGTCTGGGCTAAGCAAGCCCTCTACTGAGGTGTATCCATGGCCCCTCCTATTGTTTTGAGACAGAGTCTCTAATTGGAACCTGAGGCTCGCCCATTACGCTAGGCTAGCTGGCCAGCCAGCTCCAGGGATCTGCCGGCCTCTGTTTCTGCAGTGCTGGGATTACAGTCGTAAGTCACTGTGTGTGTGTATGTGTGTGTGTGTGTGTGTGCGTGCGCGCGTGCCCGTGTGCGTGCACTATGGTTGTCAGGCCTTCATGCTTGCGTGGCGAGCACTTTACTGACAGACCTAACTTCTTAGCCTCACCATGCCATTTGAAGGAAAAGCTAATGTTTTTCTTTCTGTCTAAAATAAACACCAAAATGTCACTGGTAACTCTTGGGGTGACCTATGTGCCATTTAATTTTTCTCTGCATTTCAGCCTTTTCCAAATGTCTTATAATAGGCGCACCATTTCACAATGGAGAAAACAAAAAAAAATCATTAAAAAAAAAAAAAACCCTAAGCAAATCTTTGTTAAGAGGGGAGAAACAGGAGTGCAAATGGGAAAGAGAAACATGGTTGGAGGACAGAGAAGAGTTGCGTGAATCGAGGTTCACATGAACCTCTCTAGCCAGTGGACCAGAGTGGCGACCCCTCTTAGCTGAGACCCTTCGGCCCTGCAAGGTGCATCCTAAGGCTCGCTTAGTTCTCTCTTGTCAATCTCCTCCTTGCGTGTTTCCCCTGGGCCTTGATAATAAGTCTTGGAAGGCTTGCATAAGGGGTTGAATGCGCGACAGGCTTCAGTGTTGGAACCTTTGGTCCTCATGCGGGTTGTGGGCCCACAGGAGGGGGAGCCTCGCTGGAGGAATTGGATGCTCTGAGCAAGCTCGAGATTTCGAGTCTGGTCCTGGGGCTGTTTCCTGCCCACTGTGCTTTCTGGTCCGCCTAGATGTGGAAAAGCTTCCACAGGCACAGCTGCGAGCCTGCTCATCACCATGCCTTCCTTCCCATTACAATGCGCTGCATCCTTTGAACCTGCAGCCGCAATAACCCTTTCTTCCTTTTCATTTGCTTTGCTCGGGATTTTATCGTAACAAGAAAGTACCTAACCCTCTGTGTTGGAGTCTGAATGTGCTCCGTCCTCCCGAAAGACTCACGTGTGCAGGCTTAGCCTCCCAACTTGACATGACTGAGAGGTGACTGAATCATGTGCGGTACTGTGAGTTCATCCACGGCTGACTTCTGAGCTGAATGGAGTGTTGATTGCAGGGCCTGGCTGCAGGAAGTAGGTAACTGGGTACACGTCTTTGAAGAGTATGTCTTGTCCCCAGATTCCTCCTGTGTCTCCCTCTACTTCATAATCTCTGCGAGGTGAGCAGTTTTTCTCTGTCATTATGCTTCTGCCTTCTACAGCATAAAAGCCATGGTGCCAGCTGACCGTTCCAAAACCTCTGAGACTGTGAGCCAAAGCCAGCTTCCTTTAAGTCCCTCTCCTCAGGCTCATCACAGTGACAGGCATTAACAAAAACAAGGGCTGTAGCCCATTTTACACCGCCACAACAGAACGCCACAGACTGGACAGATTTTTAAAGGGATTTTTTTTTTTCTGCGCTGGAAATTGAGAAGTTCAGGGTCGAGGAAGCCACCTCTGGCAAGGACCTCTGTTCAGCTTCTTCCCATGGTGGAAGGCAGGAGTTCTAAGAGGGCATGATGTGAAGAAATACAAGGTCAAACTCATAGCTATGGCCTTTTTGTGAGCAGCGTTAATCTGTTCATGAGGGCAGAGCCCTTGTGGTATAGGCGGTGTTTTGAAGGTCTTAAAGCTGTTGCAGTAAGGATTTCTTTCCTAGTACATTATTTTGGGAGCACCCGGCCCCTGAGGATTAGCATAGGGCTGGGGACTGAGGTGTGTGGATGCCCTGTGTCACCTCTTTCCCTTACTTCACCTGCTCTCTCCTGTGCCTTTAAATGCTTACCCTTCCAGAGCAGAGGGCCTGAGTGTAGCCCCTAGGACCAGGAGTGATGGCTAACCCATGCAGGTTAGACTCTGGCCTCAGGCACGGCTGCTCTTGTCTCAGAGGTCTCAGCTGTGAACGTGGCTACTCTCATACCTGCCCGTATGGGGAAACGCCAGAGTGCCAGTGTGTTTTGTTGGTGTGGCTACAACGGTTTCAACTTCTGTCTCCCTTCAGCATAGATAGCATCCTCTTCCCAGCAGGAGGGACTTCTTGGCATGAACATTAGACCATGTCATTCCCAAGGCAACTCTGTTCCAAGGCCTCAGGAAATCGCCCAATGGATGATTGGTCTGGGAACCTCTTGCTACTCTAGTATGTTATGTTCCAGGAGAGACTTATGACCAGGAGTCTGATAAAGGGTCCTTGGAGAGGGGACAGTGGAGCCCCATGGGGCTTATGGAAGACCAGAAAGGGGAGTGCTTCATGCAGGGATGTAGTCAAGGTTTCTGAGAGGGGAAAATAATGTAAGGATGGGAAGTCGAGCATAGCTCTGTCCACAGGTTCTAGAGAGTGAGAGGAAAGAAGCCAGACTGTCCAGGAGGACCAGAGTGAGTCCCATAAATGGGGATGGCACAGCACTCTGTGTGTGTGTGCGTGTGTGTGTGTGTGTGTGTGTGTGTGTGTGTGTATGAGGTGTGTTTGTGTGTGTATGGTGTGTGTGTATGCATATGTGTGTGTATGTATGGTGTGTGTGTATGTATGGGGTATGGGTGTGTATGTATGGGGTGTGTGTGTGTATGTGTGTGTATGTATGGGGTGTGTTTGTATGTATGGGGTGTGTGTATGTGTGTGTATATGTATGGGGGGGTGTGTATATGTATGGTGTGTGTGTGTGTGTGTGTGTGTGTGTGTGCATGTGTGCATGTAGCAGAGATGACAGTTGAGACTCAGGTTGGATAAACCTGAGCTGAAGTTTGGAAAATCAGTGATGGGGAGGGGCTGTGGGTTGATGGGGCTTTCTGAAGGCTCTATAGGGAGCCCCTGGACATCAGGAAGGGGAAAGCAGAACCTTCAGGAAGCTGAGGTGTCTCCTTCATGTCCTAGCAGGGTGGAGCCTAGGGTCAACATATGAGAAAAAAACAAAGATAAATGCAGGAGTCCTAGGATCAGTCGGTTTGATTCATTGTGTGGGTCTGTGGGTCTTCACCTTCCCGGTAGGGAGCGATGTGTGTGTGTGTGTGTGTGTGTGTGTGTGTGTGTGTGTGTGTGTGTGTGTGTGATTCCAGCTTGGGGTGGGGCAGACAAGGGAGCCCAGGGCCCTGCTCTGAGATGGTTAATGGTAGATAAGATAGTTGGGTAAAGATAAGGTCAGGACAGCTGTTTAGGACTCAAAAGTGCTAAAAAGAAATGCTTTTATTTTTTCATACATGAGGCAACAGCACAAGAGAAAAACCTCTCTCCCTACCAGTGTGTGTATACAGCTTTTCCTACAAGATCCTCTGTGAAGCCTGCTCTTCCCCTAGAAGCCATTTCTCCCATCCTCCCTCTGGGCTCTGATCAGGTCAAGTTAGCCGGGATGGCCTTCTTTGAGACTTGGCTTCTTTACCTGCAGGTCTAAAAGGCTGAGGGTAACTGTAGCCCTTGGAATGTATAGGACTTGTGGGAGCAGGCGGCCAGTCAGGGCAGCAGTTAACCTTGGCAATGTGGCAAGAAGCCGCAGTCGGGAGGGTTTCCATGCTTATGTCATGGACTCCACAACAATCATGACGGTCACTGGCTCCCTTTACAAATGGAGGCTCACGGCCATGAACGAATCACTTGAAGATGTCTTGTGGGAACCGATCTTACCAGGGTATAGGAGCAGGGACCCACTAGCACACCCTCCCAGGAGGCTCCGGAAGGTGCCCTGGCTTCTCTGAACTCCTTGGCTCTGGCTCTTTCGGCCCTGGGGAGTCTCAGGGTTCAGAACAGCACACTGTCTTTTCTCTGGGTCAAGGGCTAAAGCATTAAATCCCCACAGGGCTGGATGGTCATTAAGTGGAGTGGGAAGTGGCCAAGCCAGTGCAAACACATCTGCTGCCAGAATGGTGGAACTGCAGCTCCTGTAGGGTACTGAGTGCTCTGGAAACAGTTGCTTCTTGGCTCTGCCGGTCGGCACCTCCAGAGTTGGGGCTCGGTGTGGTCAGGGGCTCTGATCTTTCAAGAGAAGCTAAAGTAAAGTCTCTTGATTTCTAAAGCACCGGTCCAAGCCTATTTGTTCTTTGAAACAGTGCGTGGAGAAACAGAGCGTGGCAGGTCTCGTCCCTGCCAAGGCCCAGGCAAACTGAGGTAAACGTCACCTGTGCTGTGATACTTGGGATGTGATGCTGATTCCTCACTGATGCTATGGTTTTCTGGCGTGGGAAACTTTCCAGAGGTCCTTTCCTCTCCCCTGACACTCCACCATAGCCAAGGGTGGGGTGGGTGTAGGTGAGAGTGAGCTCCGAATTCAGTTATCTCTGAGTTGTTTTCTTTTCTTTCTCCTTCTTTCTTTCTTTCTTTCTTTCTTTCTTTCCTTCCTTCTTTCTTTCTTTCTTTCTTTCTTTCTTTCTTTCTTTCCTTCCTTCCTCCCTTCCTTCCTTTCTTTCTAAAAATTTATTTATTTTTATTTATATGAGTATCTGTCTTCAAATACACCAGAAGAGGGCATCAGGTCTCATTACAGATGGTTGTGAGCCACCCTGTGGTTTCTAGGAATTGAACTCAGGACCCTTGGAAGAGCAGTCATTGAGGCATCTCTCCAACCCCTCTGAGTTGTTT
The DNA here is from genome assembly GCF_021556685.1 of Rattus norvegicus. NCBI lineage: Eukaryota > Metazoa > Chordata > Mammalia > Rodentia > Muridae > Rattus > Rattus norvegicus. The sequence goes on along the minus strand of NC_141541.1, from coordinate 51,708,866 downwards.
TCTAACTGGCCTTTTAACAGCAGTATGAAATGTCACCCTATCAGGGACTAAGGCCCCCCATGAATATCCTTTTTTTCTCAATTGTTTCCCCAAGAAGATTGGTAAGTTAGTAGCTGGGCAAAGTATATGTCCACCATGTTTGAATACGAGCAACAAGGAGGAACCAATTATCATGAGCTAAGTAGTAGAGCCTGCAGACAGGAGGAGAGTCATGTGACTTCTGATGCTGAGTTACCAGACCAGGCTCCAAAATAGGTGTTTCCCACGCTCAGAGAAACAAACACAATTCTAGCTTGAAAATTTCATCATGGACGTGGAAACTAAAAATACATAATAGCTTTTAAAGAAGGGATTCCAGGGACCTGGAGGGATGGCTCAGCAGTGAAGAGTCATCATTGTATTGGATGACCAGAGTTTGGATCCCAGCCCCCCATACCAGGCAGTTCACAAGTGCCTGTAACTCCACCTCTAAGGGATCTGACGTTCGTCTTCTGACCTCCAAGGGCATCTACATACACATACATGTGCTCACATGCATAAATGAAAATATAACATTTAATAGAGGGGGCCAGAGAGATGGCTCAAGTGATTAAGTATATTTGCTTTCCTCCAATGGGCAGCAACTCAGGCCCCATAACTGATATCAGACAGTTCAAAACTGCCTGTAACTCTAGCTCCCATGCATCTGATGTCCTCTTCTGACCTCTGAGACCAACTACACACATGCAGTAAACAGTCTCACACACACACACAGAGAGAGAGAGAGAGAGAGAGAGAGAGAGAGAGAGACAGACAGACAGACAGACAGACAGACAGACAGACAGACAGACAGAAATGCATACACACATGCACACATACACATATAAATAAAAGTAACTTTAAAAAAGGATTACAAAGAGATGGCTCAGCAGTTAAGAACACTAGCTCTTGGGGTTGGGGATTTAGCTCAGTGGTAGAGCGCTTGCCTAGGAAGCGCAAGGCCCTGGGTTCGGTCCCCAGCTCTGAAAAAAAGAACCAAAAAAAAAAAAAAAAAACCCAACAACAAAAAAAGAACACTAGCTCTTCTTGCATAGGACCTGGGTTCAGTTCCCAGCTCCCACATGGTGCCTTATAACCATCCCAACTCTAGTTCCAGGGGATCCGAAAACATCTTCTGACCTCCTTAGGCACCGGCACACATGTCACATACACATGCAAACAAAACTTATACACATTAAATAAATAAATCTAGGGAAATGATTCCAGAACTAAAATGTATGTTTGCTGAAATTAAGAACTCAATGAATTGGTTTAATAGCAGATTAGACACAGTCACGGTGGAAATTACTGAACTGGAATGCAGGTTGGAGGAAACTGTTCAGAGTGCTATAGTGAAATAAAGTGACAGGATATATAGGAGTAAGAAGACAGAACACAAAGACGCTTAGTTTGCATTTCACTGAAGTCTCCAAGGAGGGGAGGAAAGAGGTGAGAGAGGAGAGGGTAGGAGCAATACTTGAATTTTCTGTTGTGAAGGGAAGATAGCAGTCTACATTCCCGAAGGCTCCAAAAGTGGCTTGCTGGAGACACAGGAGGAATGAATCAGTCACTGGTCCAGAGGGTCAGAAACCAGGGTGGGAATTCCTAGGACTAGACCGGAATAGAGTCAGCGATTCTCAGGTAAGGAGTGCAGGGCTTTGAAAGTGATGGAAACAATGTTTTCATTAACTTATTACAAGGATTTACTTACTGGTACACTTACTTGTTCATCCATTCACTGTCTACTTGCTGAGTCACTGCAATGCCACCTGGTTACAAAGTAGAAAATCTTAGTATTAAAGGATGAACCTTGAATCCTTGAATGAACCAATGTAGGGTTCCCTGTCTAGGAACCTGGAAGTTAGATAGTCCCTCAAGTTATGTGGTGATCTGGTCTAGGGTAGATTTAGGGACACAGGAAATAGGATGGGAAATGACTCAAATAAATACTTGCAAAGTTGTCGGCCTAACAGTGAAGAGAGGCAACAAAAGGAAATTTGGGATCCAAACAGATTCTTTGATAATCCGAACAGGCTTCACCGCAGAGTATTCAAGAATCAGACCTACTCAGTGTCCACGTTTTATTTCCATGAAAGCTGATGTGCTGGTGGGGACTGCCTCGCTCCCTTCACTATAGGAAAAGACAGAAGGTTTTGTGTGATGGTGTGAGCTTCAGAGAAGGTAGCATAGCGGCCCTCTGGAGACCACATGTGAGGCGGCAGTGAGCACCAGGAAGGACAGAGCTAGGATTGTCCCCATTGCTCTACCCAGAAGCTAGGAAGGCTTGGCTCATCTGAGCTGCGAGCAAACATGGCCACTGGCTTCCTTTATGGTGCTCAGGCTTTGCAGCCCTCAGGCATCTTTGAGAATGTGATGGAGATCTCGAACAAGAAAATGTCCAAACAACATTCTCTGTGAATACTCAAGACTCTGCTAATCCTCTGAGATTCTCTGGGTGGAGGAGGTCTACTGGGTTCTGTATGAAAAAGACAGCCTTACTCTGAGCCTTGTGGAGAAAAGGGCCCCAAGAAGCTTCTTGATGGAGAGTGGGACTCCTGAGGTCTTTTAGAAGGAACATCAGTGAGTAGAGGGTCCACAGTGGGAGACTCTTCTAAGGAAGCTCCCACCCCTGGGAGATCAACTCTACCTGTTATTAGCAACCAAAGTCAGTAGGAAATCCTGACCTGGCAGGAGGGTGCTTTAGCAGGTGCTGGGTGCTGGGGTCATGTTACCTCCTTTTCCACCCGCTCAGGTCTCTAGAGCAACCAGAGCCTGGAGAGGGTCCTGACTTCCCAGTGCGCCTCAGGCTAGCTTATCCTTCCAGTAATCCTCTACACCAAAGCTCAGGGCCCAGATAGACCCTGACTAGGTTTGATAACAGTGGTTCGGTTCTGGGATTTTCCTTTCCTTTATTCCTCCCTTCTGCGTTTCTCTCCCATCTTGCCTTCCCCCTCTGCTGCAGGGATAGCACAAAGAGGAGGCGGGGACACAGGCGACACACACCGAACTCTCATTTTCTTTCAAGAAAAAAAATTATGATTATTAAAGATTTAATCTTTGGGTCTAAAAATATCGCAGTGCAAATGTTTCTGATCTCTCTCTCTCTCTCTCTCTCTCTCTCTCTCTCTCTCTCTCTCTCTCTCTCATTTCTTTGTCCTTAACTGGCATCGATGATCACTGCACTGGGGACAGGCGTGAAAGGCACTGGACTTTTTAGCGATTGAGAGGAGAAGCTGTGGAGGGGACATACAGCTAGAGGGAGGGAGGTGAAGGTATGTGGTATCTAGGGCTTGCTCTGCCTAGAGTGCCCTGTGGGTGGGGTGTTGAGGGAGTCTCAGCCTGTGCTAAAGACAGGCAAGTTGTTTCCGGGCACACTGGACTATAAGGTACATTTCTTCCCAGCGAACGTTTGGTTTGCAGTTTATTGATTCCATTTGCTGAAGTATTTTCCTTAAATATTTCTTGAGTCTAATGCACACCGTACGCACCCATAATGGCTCTAGCCAGCCTTGTTTTTCTGCAGCAGCAATAAAGCAATTTGGATGAGATGAAATTGAACTCAGAGGCGTGGGGAGAGGGTGGCTGGAGATGAGAGCCAGAGAAGGAATGGGCTCCATATGAAAGAGTAGGAGGTAGGAAGGGGTGGGCCACCGGAGTGAAAGAGCCTTGTGGGTAGAGAGAGATGGAGAGAAGGAAGGGAAAGAAGGCAGGCAAGGGTAGAGAGGGAGAAACACAGAAACATGGAGGGAAGGAAGGAAGGAGGCAGGCAGTCAAATGGCCACAGTACAGCAGCCACTAGCAAGTCGTTACCTGGGGTTATGTATGGGTTAAGCTGTGGCTGTCCTTCTGTTGTGATTTGAATGTGGAATGTCCCCTACAGGCTCATGTACTTAAATATTTGGTTCCCAGCTGGGACATGCTGTTTTGAAAGGTAGTGGAACCTTTATGGGGGGGTGAGGGGGTAGAGCCCTGCTTCAGGAAGTAGGTCATTTTGGGCAGATCCTAAGTGTTTTTGTTTTCTCCTAAGTGTTTTCTGTCCTGCCAAGAGATGAGGGAGTTCCAGATGCTTCTCTGCCACCAGCCACCATGCCTCCTCCATGCTGGTCTCTCTCCCTTAAACTGGGAGCCCAAACAATCCCTTTCTCCCTTAAATTGCTTCTTGTTGGGCATTTGGTCAAAAAAACTAATACATACCTTTCTTTCCTCACCCAAGCTTTTATGAAGGAAGCAAGTTAGGCTCCCATGTTAGTGAACATGTGTCCACATCCCTATCTCTCAGCATCTAACAGGTGTGTTTTATGAGAAGGACAACTCCTACGTTGGTTCCCAGCTGGCATGAACCAATCCCAGCATTCCTATCCCTCTTTGTCCCAGCTCTGGGGACTGGCTAAGGACAAGTCATGTAACCTAACACCAAGCCAGTCAGTGCCTGGGATCTGTCCTTGGTCATTGGTTCAAGAACTAACTTGTAATAGAAATTGGTCCAATTAGGAAGGAGCCGGTTCAATCATAGAGGGATTTTTGTTCATAGTTGTGCAAACCCCTCTGGTTGTGAAAAAGGAAGCATGGAGCTTCATGGGGGAGCTGCTTGCATGGGAAGGAGGCTGATATACGAGGAGGGCAGAGCATAGAGAATCACGAAAGATGGAGCTGTGTTTTACTAACAGCAGCAGAGATTAAATTTACCCTGAAATTCAGATTTCTTCTGGACTTCTCAGTTACATGAGCTTAATTTTATATTTTTAATTTAACGTGTTGCTTAATATTTTTAAATTTTCATATTTTTCAGTTTTATATGGACACATAATGAGTTTTGATTATTTACACACATGCATGCAGATACACACACACAGACACAGACACACAGACACACAGACACACACACACACACACACACACACACACACACATCATTGCCCTCCACAATCCTTCCATGCTCTTTCTCCCCTTCTTCCCAATAGTCCCCTCATACTTTTGTGTTTGTGTGTGTGTGTGTGTGTGTGTGTGTGTGTGTGTGTGTGCGCGCGCGCATGACCCTGAGTTTAATCAGAGTTATTTACAAGAGCGTGTGTTGGGAGAGATTTAAAAGAATATAGGCATCTCAACAGAGAAGAAAAGCACCCCTGTAGTGCTTTGAATATGCTTGGCCCAGGGAGTGGCACATTAGGAGGTGTGGCCTTGTTGGAGTAGGTGTGGCCTTGTTGAAGGAAGTGTGTCACTGTGGGGGTGGGCAATGAGACCTTTTTCCTCCTAACCGCATGGAAGCCAGTCTTCTCCTAGCAGCCTTCAGATGAAGATGTAGAACTCTCCTCCAACACCATGCCTGCCTGGATGCTACCATGCTCCTGCCTTGATGATAATAGACTGAACCTCTGAACCTTTAAGCCAGCCCCAATTAAATGTTGTCCTTATTAGAGTTGTCTTGGTCATGGTGTCTGTTCACAGCAATGGAAACCCTAAGATAACCCATCTTTCCCCAGAACTATTAACTGTCAGTAGTTTCCCAGAGGGGGGTGGGACCTCATAAGACTCTCCCCTATCTATAACCCTGTCTATGATGACATGTTGATGTGGCCAGTTTTGTATAAGTCTTGTGTGTTCACATGTACAATGGCCACCCGGTGTCTAGAAGACAGCATTTCACAGCATTCTTCTCCATCATCTTAGCTATTTTGTTTAGGGCCAGGCACTCAACAGTTACCTATTCTCAGCACTTCAACAAGTTAGTCTTTTCATTAACTGCCCTCCCCATTGTAAAAACAAAACAAAACAAACACACAAAGCAAATCTAACCAAGCTAACAAACAAAAAACAAACCTCTCTGACCAAGGCTTAGCGCACACTAAGTGTTTAGAAGTCAGTTTGACACCATATCATTACAGCAAAACGACAGCAGTTGAGTCCTTCTTAGGGTCTCTGATGACCTCCTTAGCTACAGGCTCTTGATCAAGTGTATGGACCAGGCATGAGTTCCCCTTAAGGAGCGAGCCTCAAGTCCAATCAGAAAGTGACTGTTCACTCCTTTAATAGCCATGCCACTATTGTACCGATGGGCACATCTTGCCTGGCAGGTTGTTGATATAGATTGCAGGGCTCCAAGCTGGGTAATGACTTTTTTTCCCCCATGAGCAACCTGCAGAACACCTCCTGGCACCATGAAAGCTAGCCAGCAGGGAGGAAGTTTCCAGGTCAGTTCCAGCTTGATTTATCTATATCCTGCAACCCAAGTGTGTGATATCTTTAGAAATGGGATCTTACTTCCTAGCTGTAGTGGGTAGCCAAGTTGCTGAAGAATTTTGAGTTGGTTTTCTGTTCTCTATATATAGTCGGTGGTATTCTTTAAATCTGATATCTGTCCTACTGATTAGAAGCCTCATGAAAGCTCTCTCAGAGTGTGTCTACAGGCCATGCTAGACAAGATTCCAGGTGGAAAGACTTCACCTAGAAGCTCAGTTCAGTCCCTAGGGGCATGGGGATGGGTGGTAGGAAAGAAGGAGAGAGAAGAAAGGCCTGTTCAGCCCTTTTCAGCTCCCAGTGCTGACCCTGCCCCCAGCCTGTATCCTAGGCTGGTCTCTCAGGTCTATCTCCCACTGCAGCAACAGTCTTGGCTCCTCTCTGAGCACACCCATGCTCCCCTCTTTGCATATTCCAGGGTCTTCCCACTGTTGCTACTGCTATTACTACTATTTTGAGACAGGGTCACACGCATCCTAGTCTCACTTGAGACTATGTGGTTGTGAACATCCCTGAACTACCGATCCTCTTGCCTTTACTTCCCAAGTCTTGAGATCACAGGTCTACGCCCGCCACCTTGCCCTGCTTGGGATCTCCACAGTTTTTTCTCTTGGTCTTAGCTCAGCCTTAGTCCCAGCCTCGGTAGCACCCATAAACACCTCCTTGATTTTTAATTTAAATTTCCAACATCTTTCTTCGACTAAGGCTCACCAGAAGCTGCAGGAATTAGTGGTGGGCGGTGTGGCCAGAGGAGATGGCCAGAGAAAGTGTAGCTTAAATATCCTCCGTAGCCTGCCTGCCCTTTTTGTACATCAAACTGCCAAGAACAAAGTTAGCAAACTGTTCCTGACTAGTAAAATTATATAGTGGATGGTAAGAGGCAGCAACGTGGGGGGTCAAGGCTAAAAGACACGCGGAGAACTTGTGCTCTAATTGATGAGCCTTGTTTCCCGTGTGACCTTCTCGAGGTCCTGGCACCTCTTCTGTGGCACTCTCCAGATCTTGTCTTCAGCTGCAATTTTTATATATTAAGCTGACTCGCTGGTTGGGTCAGGGAACCACTTTCCACCTGAGCTGATAGCGGGGGGGGGGGGGGGGGGGGTCCAGAGAAAGGGGAGGGGCCTGGGAAATGGGCGAGGCTGAAAAGATGGGCGGGGCTGGGAAGGTGGGCGGACTCTGGGAGTCACAAAAGCAGAGTGCTGGTGGGGTTGTTAAAATGTCTGGCTCTGAAGACTGTCACCTTCACCTTTCTTTTAAATTCAGGAGAGCATAAAAGAAAGTGTATGACAGTGAAACAGAAGGTCATTGTTCCACTTTTTAAAGACGGTAGTGGAATTATGGTCTTGGCAGACTAATCTGTAGAGATAAAATACATTTCCCATTGATGAGGCGACCCTGTGGATGACCCGGGCAAAGCTGGGAGTCTGAGCACAGGTCAGAGCTAGTGAGGAGACATAGAAGTCAACACTTGGGTTGGGGATTTGGCTCAGTGGTAGAGCACTTGCCTAGGCCCTGGGTTCGATCCCAAGCTCCAAAAAAAAAGAATAGAAAAAAAAAAAAAGAAGTCAACACTTGGCCAAGGTAAGGGGGCTTTTCCAGCTGGACGGTGATGTCCTTGTTCCTCAGTGTCACCACCACTGGGGGCAAGTTCAGAGTAGAAGGAATGAGAATTGATGCTCCTTGGGGCTGCTGAAACCTGGGGCTGCTGGGTCTGAGACCTACTTTCAGAATGTGGGCCCTTGACTAGAACAAGACCTCAGGGCATGTACAGCTTGGTGCGGACCAGAATTAGACCTGGTGCAGAGCTGACTGGGGAAGGTGTAGAGAGATCTAAACTAGGGTCTCCAGTCTAAGAGGTCTGAAAGTCCCCCTATGGCCCCTGGGCAGGGATACTCAAGTGCCAGAAGGAACTGTTAAACAGAAGTGCCCTGAAGTCAGAACAAGGCAGTTGTATGACTGGAGGTAGTGGCAGTGTCTGGGGCTTCATCTCATGGTGCCATTACCTAGGAAAGGTCAGGTAGGGCTGGAAGATGCCAGGTTGGACACCCAGGGACAGATGGTTTGTTAATATTTCCTGGAGGCTAACAAATTACCCAAGGGCAGCACATAGGCTTGGGGGCTCACATCTTCCCAAGGTCATTCAAGGGAGGAAGATGGAAGAACTGGCTCTAATAGGGACTTTGATTGGGGGTAGGAGGTGTCTCTCTGGAATCTTCTATGTGGAGGGGGCCACAGCTCTGTTCTTGGGACATAGGTATGGTTGTTCTGGAGGAAGACAAGGCTTCCTGTTTGCCGACAGTGCAAGTTGAGCTCTGTAGGCATGGGGAGCCTGGATGGGAGTGATGAGCTATGCCAGAGTGATTTTCTTCTTGCCTGTTGAAGGGGTGGGGTGTAAAGGTTCCTGTACTGTGGTACTTATGTCTTTGGCGAGGCCTGAAAAGAATTTGAGGGTGCTGTGGGAATATGTATTTGGGGATCTGACCTGGTTTGAGAGATCAAGGAAGGCTCCTAAGAGGAGGCAATGTGTAAGTGAAATCCAAGACACAAGCAGAAGCTAGTGAGATGCAGGGAGAGAGAACACAGGCTTCATAAGGATTCAGAGGTGGTGGGGATGACCTTAGCTTCCCCATCCTATATGAAGATTCCTCCAGAATGCTCCACAGTGGGCTGTCCTATCTCCCGGCCAGGCGTCTTGACTGGGAGTTGGTCTCTTAGTCTCAGCTGGCAACAGCCACGGCCTTAAGGTGGCTTTCAGACCTTTCTCATCTGAGCAGGGGTGGATGGGGATTTGTGGCCCCCAAACTCTGCCAGTCCATATGCCCTGCTGTTTAGTCAGGAGTGAGTGCATGATGCTGGCTACTCACTTAATGGCCCAGAAAGGAGGCAATCATGTACCTTCTGTCTGAGAGCACACACAGAGGAAGCCCATTAGTGGCTGCACAGGCGCACCAACCTCTATTAGTTGGAGTAAGAGCAAAGGGCAGCACGGGGGGGGGGGGAAGAAATTCTGTAGCCCATCGGGGTGGAGCACACCTCTTTCGGTGTGCTAGGGTCCTCGCAAAGGCTAGGGTTGAGGCAGAAGAGAGCTGCGGGTACGGGACAAAGAGCATTTCAGGAGACCTGGGAAGTAAGCTAAGGAAAAGGCAGGCAGATATTCACTTCCTCCTCATTCTTGCTTTGAAAGTAAATGATCCAGATTGGAATCAAAACCACAGGAGCGGAAGTTCTCTCTCATTGTATGCCTCTGGGCTCCTACAGGGTAAAGCAGATGAACTTCAGTCAACAGGCAGGGGGGCAGCCGACTGGCTTAGCTTGACTCACAAGTGTGGGTAGAGAGTGCTGAAGCCTGACTTGGCCTCTCCAGTTCTAGGGTGGCCCTGGTCGTGAGATTTAATGCAAGTCTTAGGTGACTTTTAGGGGGCAGTGCCCCATGGATGTTTTCTGCTGTGTGCGTGGAGCTGAGACCATGGCCCAGGGTCTCCTGAGGATATGGGGAGCTCTGTGTGTGGTGTGCCTGGTGGAGATTCTACATTACAACCAAATAAGGGAGGCCCTGAGCAGAATCAGCTGGAATCCCTCGTGACTTCCCAAAGTCACCCTCATGACCCTGGGCCATGGCTCTAGTGAGCCAGACAAGGAATGATCAGTCCCCACCCCCACCCCCCCAAAAAAGATCAGTGAGCCTGGGGGCAATGTTTAAGGGGTCCTGGTTAGGCTGACAGGGCTGGCTGGAGCCTAGAGCAATAGCAGGCTCCAGAACTCACTGAGCATCACAGTGAATTGTAAGACACATGCAAATCCAGAGATGCATAATACAGTTTGTTGCCCAGTGCCACTGGTCAGATGTTCCAAGGCCCTGGCTGTCTGCATGGAAATGAGCAAGGCGATAGGGTTGTAACCTCCCACCAACGCATGAAAATTCCATACAATTCTAGACCAGCCTTGCTCCTGATACGGTGCCCGCTATTGGGGATGGTTTTCTAGCTACCGCCTAGTCTCGATTCAACTCGGATAAGCGGCCGCTGCCTTGAGGCTGAGTCATTGCCCCAGTTGCCTTAAACCCTATCCAAAGTGGACCTCTTAGAATTACTTGGGATCAGCTATGCGTGGTGTAGAGCCTGCTGGCACCTCCCATCACCCCGGTAGTATCGTGGTTGATAGTTTTTTTTTTTTAATTTCTGTGTCTTCTTTCTTCTGGAGTGTAGATTACCCCCTTCTCTTCCCTCCTGTGCTCAAGACATGATTTCGAGCTAGGCAGGCAGCAGATACCACTAACAAAATAACCCATCTAAACCAAACGGAAGAAAACACAACTCTTTCTCTGGAGATATTTGATTCTAGTGAGTCATGTCCTTGATCGGAGAACAAATGTTTCCTAGTAAGTATCCTTAGGCCTCTTTCGGTCTGTCAGCGTGTGCCAACTCAGAGGTCCACACCGCCCCAAGTACCTCTGAAGGAGACTGCTCTGTCCCCTTACCAATTTATTTTAAGAGAGGATTTCATGTACTCCTCGCTGGGCTCAACACCCAATGTGTTCAAGGACGACCTTGAACATCTGATGCTCTTGAGTTTGTGAGGAGATTTCAAGACTCTGCCATTGAGCTTGGTTGATGTGGTACGGGGGGACGGAAGGCAAACTTGCTGTGTGTTAGGTAGGCCCTCTACCCATCGAGCTACATCTGAACAGTCAGACGTTCTTGAAAGCTGGCAGGTGAACTTGAACTTGAGAGATATAAAGATTTCTCAGACCCAGGCATTTGGAAGGTCTCAGAGAAAGTTGGAACTGTCTCGACAGAGAGTTAAGAATGAGGTCCCTCTGCCCCCTCATTTTATTGACCCAGAGGTGGCGAATGACCTACTTAAAATCACAGAGGTGGTGAAGGACAGTGCCTGGATTTAGAACTGTTTCCCTTGCATCCTAATGCAGCAAATCCCAGCAGAAAAGTGTGACATCAGAGGCACTAAGTGGGACCTTAGCTCTGCCTGTTCTCCTCCTCCAGGCCTTGGGAGCTGATGTCTTTTCTCTTCCCTTCCCATTCCAGTTTCACCTAACCCCTCTGTCTGCTGGATGCCAAGGTTTTACAGAATGCCAGGCTCATGTGAAGGGCCTTCCTGGATCTGAGGTAAAACGGGCTGCGAGGTCCACCTAAGCTGTCACTAAAAGACAGCAGAAGTACACCACATGGAGAGAACCATGCTCTGTGTCCCTCTTGTAGGTGGGGGGATAGCCCAAGGTTCAGGTTGAAGCAGCAATAGCTGGTCTCCTAGCTACCTAGGTGGCCTAGGTAGCCTCTGTAGCAGAGGGCTGTATGGGATGGGGATGCCACCCACACTCTAAAGCCTAGATCTAAACTGCTTAGAACCTAGGAGTAAGGCATGCATATCATCTACAGCTGGGTTTGGGTGGAAGAGAGGCCTAGGTAAAGCATCTGAGAAAGAGAGGCTCTGCAGAGGCCAGAGAGAAATGGATTCTTAGATTTACAGGATGGAGTAGGCCTACAGAAGGGGCCTGCCATATGCCCTTGGTATCACCTGCCACTGTTCCTCTGCCCATAGCAAGGTCCTTAGCAACCACTTCCTTTTAGAAGGCAATGACGACTTTAGACTTTATCTTTCCCAGTCTCTGACAGGCAGCAGTTGATGCTTAAATCCCTCCGTGACACTTAGTTTTAATTGTCAACTTAGCACAACCTGGAATCACTTGAGAAGAGAGTCTCGGGGATGTACTGTCTTGATCAGGTTAGCCTGTGAGCATTCCGCTGGGGGACTGTCTTAACCGTCTCAATTAATGTGCAAAGACTCAACCTGAAAGTGGGCAGCACGATTCCCTGGGTGGAGAAAGCTATCTGGTCACTAAGCATAAATACACTTATGCTCTCTTTGCCCTGCCCCCTCAGAAAGGGTCTGGCTATGTACCATTGGCTGGCCTGGGAGTCACTTTGCAGACAGACCGGGGTTGGCTTTGAACTCACAGGGGTCCACCCATCTCTGCCTCTCAAGTACATGGGGTTAAAGGTATGCGCCACTGCTCTTGACTTTAGATGTGCCACGACCAGCTGTCTCAAAGTCCTGCCTGTGGTTTCCCTGCAGTGATGGCCTGTAAGCCGGAATCATGAACTAAAATAAAGCCTTCTCCCCTGAGTTGCTTTGTGTCAAGGTCTTCGACCATAGCAACAGACATGAAGCCAGAGCACCCGCCTTTCAAAACTTTCTTTGCCCTTGGTTTGTTCCTCATTCTCGTTCTCCTCCTCCAGCCTGGCTCTCTCTTCCTGATTGCACAGTCGCTCTATAGCTTGGTGCTCTCGAGTCCAGACACCGAGGACCCACCTTGGGTTGACTCGTTCCCCGGTTTATTTCTCTACTCGTTCAGCAGATATTTGTGGGCGCCACCTATGGCAGGATGTAGGCCCTGGGGTATCAAGATGGAGAGATCTCTGCTTACAGGCAGAGAGACGAAGAGAAGAGAGAGACAGAGACAGAGAGACACAGAGAACACTCTAAGCAGGTTACAGAGACATCAGGCATCCAGTGCTGTTGAGAAGCAAGGACAGTGATTGCTTCCAAGGGTGACCAGGGAAGCAAGGTGGTGGCTCCCATGACATAAGAGGCAGACAAACCTTTTTGGCCCAGAGATTAGCACAACCCGGCCAGGGCTGTAAGGCTGAAGAGGTAAAGGGAACACAGGAAGATGGGGCACGGGGAGGCTTGTGCAGAGTCAGGCAGCTGGGCCAGGAACTGGCTTCTTGTTTTGATGTGACTAGGCTCTTCTGGGAATTGTTCTCCTCCATGGAGACATGGTCTATGCACTCAAGCTGTAGTGGGGGTTGGGGGTGGGGGATGGGCAGGAGATGCAGGGGTGAAAAGCATAGGACCAGGTCTCGAGGGAGGATATTGGAATATGAGAACTACAGAAGCCTGGCGGGCAGGTCCAGCTGTGCCTTGGCTGTGGGGAGTGAGGTGTGAAGGAAAAGCAAGCTTGGGGATACTTCTGGACTTCCTCATGTGAAAGAGCTCCTGGTTGGCTCCGCACAGAGCAGCACACAGAGCTGTTCTTAGAAAGGTAGACACTGGTTCTCCAACCTCCCGTTGTGACGCCCCAAGCTTGAAGTGCCTCAAGCCTGTGCCTTGTCCTTGCTGTGCTCCTGAACTCCGGGCTCGTTCGTCTGGCCACCTCCTGGATGTCTTGAAGTTGTGTTTCACAAGACCCGGAAGTGAAGTCATCAACCTGAAAACCAACCCCGAGTTCATCCTCTTTTCTTCTTTTTCCCTGCCACACCCTGAGTTTTAAAGTCCCCATCAGTTCAAGCTCCCAAGTTTCGAGCCCCTTCCCTAGCCCCCACCCACTCTTATTGAGCCATTGTCTGCCCCACAGACCCACTGAGCCTTTTTTTTTTTCAGAAAACAAATTGAACTGTGTAATTTTCTCTCCCAACTTTTTTAATTACTCCTTTTGTGCTTCCAACAGATTGTATTCCCTTGGTGCTCATGCCTCTGCCTGGCTCTCCATCCCTGTTTCTGATCATACCTAGGCACCACCCTATCCCACCAAGCACAGCCCATTGTAGTCCCATAAGTAAGCCACTCTCAGTGCCTCAGGCCTGCGCCTACTCATGGCCTCTCCTGGTTCCTCCCACCCTCCCATGCTGGTTGCCTTTCAAGGTCACATTTGAGGAGTGGGTTCTCCTGGGACCCTTTCTTAATTCTCCTTATACTCTATCCAAGGGACACTGCTGGACAGCTGACACTCCCAAGTCACACTCAAGGACTATGCTCAACATTTCCCGTTTCCCGTGTGTGTGAATGGATCCCCGACACCGCTGGTACCCAGCATCAGAACGCATCTCACTTCCTAGGGTTCCTTGGTCCCACCATTCAGACAGCCACCAAGCCTGAATAATTTCAACTCTTAAGAATGCCCCAGGTTGGTCCTCTTCTTAAGTCCCCCAATATTTGAAATGGCCTCATAAGAGCTTTCCTGAATGTCGCCAGCTAGTTCTCTGTGATGTTTTGAGCTATCTGCCTTCCTTTCTAGACAGCACATGAGGGCAGGACTGGCTGGGGAACCACATGTCTCCAGTGCAGAGCACACCCAACTGGTACCAGCACCACGTTGATGCAATGAACTTTGCCCCTTGTTCAAAGAGTACATCTTTCAGTCCTCCAAAATATTAGATTCCCATTTACCTTCCCCATCTCTCCACCCCGAACCCAGTTACATGACCCTCATCCCTCAGATTCCTGGCCAAATGTCAACTCCTACAGGAGTCCCCAGGCCGGAATTCACACACCCAAAGCATTGTGTGATCCACCCAAGGAGTGTGGGCCCATGCTTTCCTGATTGTTGCTTCCCAGTGCTATGCCATCCATGTGAGTCGGGCACTCAGGCAGGCATCACACCAGCTCTGTGTTCCTCTCAGCCCCTTAGTGTCCTCAGCTCTGTAGGAGCTTCTGGGAATTAATTCGGGAGGCTGGGACAGGCAAACTGTGACATTTTCCCAGGAGTTCTCCACCTTTTAGGGGTGGGGGTGGGACTCTTCTATCTGTATGGTGACTGATTCTGAAGGGTCATAGTGACATGGAGAACAGGGGACTATAACACAGTCTAGGCGGGCACATGTATGAGGGTGCTGGGTTCTGCCTCTCTGCTGGCAGTGTCAGGATGCCACCAATAGCCCAGCTCAGCGGGCAGTGGGGTGGGGGGTGGAGATTGCTAGGCAAAGTATGGGACTGGGAGTCTTCAGTCTGCCTCCTATCCTCTGGGACATCAGAGGTCTCTGCATGCCAGACTGAGGAGGGTGAAGTAGAACCTGGGGTGGATAGGTTCCACAGGGCTCCGGGAATGCTCAGAGTGTCACAGCTCTTAAAAGAGGAGCAAAGGAGTTTGGGCTGCCTTCTCAGGGCAGTTAGCCATGGGTCCCATGATGGTTGCAGTGGCAGCATAGCCTCCCTGACACAAGCCTCTGCAGGCAGTGAGAGCCAGGCAGGCAGGAGGGTCTAAGGTCTAATGATGAAGCGTTTCAGGAGAGAGAGCCCCTCCCCGAGTGCTGCAGCTCAGTGAAGACAGTCACTCTCAGAAGATCTTTAGTGAAATAATTGAGCACTTTAATCCATGGAGACATGGACTCTATGAACCTTGGAGAGCAGGATGGGATTTTGGGGGGAGTAAATGTTTTCTATTGGCTGAATTAAGATGTTTGGTGATGCTCTCTTCGCATGGGGAAGGGCTCCAGGTGCTGCCTTATGTGCCTGACTGCCTGTGGTCCTCTCAGTTGGGTGTCTGGCTATGAGTTCTAGAGCAGGCAGAGAGGGCCGGAGTTGCTCCACTCCCACTGTCCACAAATCTCTGATATTCCCAGGGCTTGAGCTCGCCCCACCTTAACAGTTCTTATGCCTGTCTTGGTGGCATGGTCCACGTGCCCTACGTATGCAGTTTAGAGGTGGCTCAAAGTAGATCTGAGAACTTCCTCCTCCTGACACATGTGCTCACTCACCCTCTCCCTCTGTGGGTTGTTGCTATGTGGCATCACATGTTATACACGCGTGTGAATGACTGATTGTCTATCTTAGAATCTAAACTCACAGAAGGAAGGAAATGGACCTGTGAAAACCTCTGGGGGAATCTGGGTATTTAAGGGGAGTGAGCAAGGACTCCATATCTAGCCATCTATGGCACTCAGTCCCTTTGGTGTGGAAAGATGGGGGGGGGTGTATGCTGCCCTGGCAAGGGTCCTGTGATTTCCCTCTCTGGATGGATCCTTCCTGAAGGGACCCTGTCCCTCTGTGTTGTGCGCTTTGAGAACAAGTGCAGATGTAGTTCTCGATGTTTCCTCCTTTCCCAGAGTCCTGGCATTGGAGGAGATCTTGGAAACTGTGACTCAGTTTCTCTTTTGGAGTTGGAATTCTTTGCTGATTTCACAGTCAGCATCGGAGGGTCCCTTCCGTGGACACAATAGTTTTTACTTAGTTTGAGCTTCCTATACCAAAGATCAGCCCTGAGTTAATTCTTTCTTGTCTTGAGCCCATTATATCTCATGGTTGCTGTTTCCTGAGCCCTGTTCACAGAATACCAAGCCTGATGCTTCTCCCAGGGGTGAAATAACTTTTCAGAATTTTCTGGGCTCTTCCTGTGACCAGGCATGGGACCTCAATCCAATCCTTCTGAGTAGGGATCATCAGTGGGATTGGCAAGGACTGGCAGGGACTGGCAAGTCCCCATACAGATCTTCCCCCTTATTGTCTTTCCTCCCACGGCAGAGCCTTCCTCCTGTGTGCCTTCTGGGTCCCCCACAACTGTCACTCATATCTGACTTACCTAAACGCATATCACCCAGAGGACAGGAACATTTGATTGCTGGGGGAAAAGCCTTTTCTTTTTTTTCCTTTTTTTTTTTTAAGCTTTTCAAAAAGTGAGTCATGATTGGCCTAAAAATAGCCTGTGGAAATCAGAAGAAACAAACACATACAAAAACGATACAAAAATCCAGAGTGCCTAATTATAGGAGAAAAGGAAGTGCTCCGGCAGAACTAGGATGCCAGCAACGTTTTCCTATTTTCTTTGAATCAAACACACTGTGCAAAGGAGTGAAATAGAGTCTCACTGCTAATAAATTTTCCAACCCAGGGACTCAAAGTCCCTCTGCCATGCTATTTACAGCCTCCCTGGGCATCCCTGAGTCTTCGACACTTGGACGCACTCCCCTCTCTGCTTTTCCCTGGACAACCTCTGTACACCACCATAAAGCTCAGGGCACGGTGATCGATCAGGTAGCCTGTCACCGTTTCTCAGTCCAGACACTGAGCAAGCACCTTGGGTGAAGAAAACTCCGTAGAGGGCAGTGACAAAAGATTATTGAGTAGATGGTTCATGGGCCTGTAAGAGGAAAACAAAAACAAAAACAAAAACAAGAGCGTGATCCCTAAGAATTATTCTGGGTTCACCAAGTGCAAGTTCAACCGAAACAAACTCCCACTTCCAGCTGATGGATTTGTTTGCTTCTGGACAGACGGTGCACCAGGAACGTGGCGAATCTGGGTTATGGCAGGTGTTTTGGTAAAGACTCTGGCATTATCCTCTGGGGCAAGATGGAGACTTGTGGGGTAGACAGTAATGGGGTTAGATGGATTAGCAGGCAAAGTGCTGTGCGAGCCAGCCATGGGGGGAGCTGCCAAGGTGGGGTGTGAGGGGTGCAGTCTCGGGTAAAATTAATCAAAATGCAAGAGAGGGGAGGTGGCAGCTTCCTCTGAGCTTGGCATTGGCTGGACCACATCTGGAGCCTTGTGCTTCATTCCAGGAGCAACGGCTGAGTGAGGATTTTGACAAATGGTGTGGCAGTTGGGAGAGGGAAAGGGGATGGCCCAAGGTCACTATACCATGCCATGTGGGGAGTGGTAGAGATGGCCAGGGAACCTAAACCTGGGAGACAGAACAGGTAAGTGAAATCTGACAGCCGTTTTCAAATATTTAAAGGTCTCCTGTGGAAGACCGGATGGAAACACTGGCTGTGGTGTTAGAAATGCCCGACAGCTCCGCAGATTTTGGTGTGAGCCACAGTTACCAGTATAAAGAAGGGCAAGTTGGGAGTCCTGTGGGGCCAGCTGCCTTCTCCTCCCCGTGAGACTTTTCTCCCCTGGAAGAACTGACTGCAGGGATCTCCTCTTTTCTGGTCATTATGAATGAGCCCAGCCCCGTGCTGAACCTGGAGGAGGATTCAGGTGTATGATACAGGGGTCCCTAGCCTTGAGGCGCTCTTACCTGAGTCAGAGAGTTGGACCCATGAACAGATGTAGAGCTTTTACTGCCTAAGAGCAACAGCATGGGATGGCAAGGCCGGAGACTGCTCACTGATACCTCCCAAGGAGCTGTGTGACACAGGGTAAAGGATGGCTGGTCTCTGTGCTCCACAGACCCCTGTGCCACCAGGGGTACATTACTTAGTTTTGGATAAAGTCTCATGTAAATCAGGGTGGCCTCAAACTTGCTGTGTGGCTGAGAATGACCTCCATCATCCTGTCCCTGTTTCCTCAGACCTGGGGTTCCAGGTGCAAGCCACTCTATCTGCTCAGTGGTGCTAGCTATGGAACCTAGGGCCTCATGAGTGCTAGGCAAGTACTCTACCAGATAAGCATGGGAAACAGGAATCTCTACAGCACCACCCTTGACCTTTTACAGTGCCCTGGGGCAGGATGACAGAGTGGCTCTGATCCAGGGGTCACTGAAGGGCCCAGCGGAGGGAAGCAATTCCAAGGCCTTTCACAGACTGTGGCGATGAGCGAGGTGGAGACTGGCTAGTGAGTGGGTATCTTACTTGGTTAAAGCTGAAGGGCACATAGACCATACTAATCTACTTCTCGATGTTGGGAAGTCAAAGATCAAGGCACTGCCAGATTCTGTGTTTGATGAGAGTTTATGGTTCAGAGACAATGGCTTCTTGGCTGCGTCCTCACAGGCTAACCTGATGAGGGGTCCCTTTTGTGAAGGCACTGATCCTGTTTGCAAGGGCTCCATCCTCACGCCCTAAGAACCTGTCCAAGGCTCTGTGTTCTAATACCATCACCTGAGGGTGGGTTCCAATGTAGAAACAGGGGAGTGTAAACATCCTTCACAGAGCTAAAAGCTACATTTCCAAGCTGGAGAAGAAAGAATGGCCGCCAGCCCCAAGGCATAGGATCCAAAGCCCACTGAAGGGTTTCACCGGAGAGCCCAACCTCTTGAGTCTCAGCCTGAAGGTTGAAGAGGGAGAAATGCTAAAGATGACATAACACATAAAGCACAACAGCACAGGGAGACTCATCATGGGCGAGGCCAACCCGGGCTACAATAAGAGTCCGAGACCAGCCAAAGGTACAGAGTGAGACCCTGTCAAAACAGACGGACGGATGGATGGATGGATAGACAGATAGCAGAAAAACAACAAGATGAAAACGGCTTACTGTCATACTGCAGAGGGCTCTCCTCTTTGAGAGAAGGAGAATGGATGGTCACACTCTGGACTTTGATCTTTGACTGTAGCCACTGATCAAGCCCCTGGGGTGCCGGGAGAAGACCATTTCTTTTCACAGACTCCCTAGAGGAGGAAGCAGTTGAGCCTAGGGGAGTGGGGCCTGAACTGACCTGGCTCCTGCCCAGGTGAACTCTACAGCTGATGCTCTTTCCCCACGATTACATTACATTAAGGCTCACATCCTACTGCCTCCTTTTCTTTCTTCCCCTCTTCTGTCTCCCCTCATTTCTTTCCTCCTCCTCCTCCTCTTCCTCCTTTTCCTCCTCCTCCTCTTCTCTCTTTCTCTCTCCTCTCTCTCTCCCTCTTTCCTTCTCTTCCTACTCCTCCTCCTCCTCTCTCTTTCTCCTCTCTCTCTCCCTTTTTCCTTCTCTTCCTCCTCCTCCTCTTCTCTCTTTCTCTCTCCTCTCTCTCTCTCCCTCTTTCCTTCTCTTCCTCCCCTTCCTCCTCCAGACAGCGACATCAGCAAAATAATGAGGTTGCCCAACTGGCAGTGTGCATGCCATCAGGGTGTAGAATGAAGACGGATGACTGTAGCTAAGAGACAATTTGAAAAGGGATAAATACAGGCAACAAGTTATTCACTACGGCAATTTGTAAAGAGCGTTAAGAACCTGCAGATGGGTTGTTTCACATCATCTCCTTTTCCATTTGCAGCCTGACAGGCCCGGGTAAACGACAGTGATGGATGGCTTTGAGCAAGGCCCCTTAATCTACCGCTCTGCCATTGATTAGTTTGGCTCGCACTGCACCTCGGGGTGGTAGACGTGACCTGTCTCTCCCAGAATCTGTAGCTTAAGCTAGGCTTTTGGACCTGGGGAAGAGTGCTTGGGAATGAGCTAGGGGTGGGGCTGGGGAGCATCGGGGACTCCCCAGGCTTGACACTGGACATGCAGTGACTAACAGCCCAGCAGGAGGATTCTACAGGGAGGAGATTCAGTTTGTAGGTAGAGATCTGAGACTAGAGGGAAGGAGCAGGGGCTGAGAATCTAGAGTTAGCTCTAGCCCCAGCCTCCATGAGCTGCCCCACCCCTTCATCGTGACTGACCTGTGTAGGCGTTGTGGTCAAGAATTCGTCTGCAGAGTGTATTTGACTAAATGCCTTGCTCTAACCGCATTAGGAAGGAATGCTCTCCTCCAGGGGTCTGAGCAGGAGAATCCCACCTTTCCTAGGTAGCGGGTATGGGGGGGCGTGGGTGGGGGTGGGGGGATAGACAGACAACTTGGAGTGCTGACCTCAAGCTGAGTTAGGAGGTCCAGAGGCGTCAGAACAGAAAGGCCTGGTGAGGTGAGGCCCAGAGGTGGGGAGAGCATAGGCTGGCAGGCCGCTGCAGGGAGGATTGGAGGGTACATCAAGCGCATATTTGGGAGAAAATGCTTGATTCCTCTCAGAGCCTGAGAAGTGAGAGAGTGGAGACACAGAGAAAGCCATGTTCGAGAAAGCCTTTGAGTGGAAGATGAGGACTATGGTCTTGTCTCCACTCCTAGGGTGGCGTGGGGAGCCCAATGCTGTGCTCTGGGCTGCAGCCGTAACCTTGCTGGCTTTGGCGTCTTGGGTTTTAAAAAGGGAAACGAAAAAAGTCGCAGCAGATTGGGCTGGGAATGAGCTTTGCTCTTCACAGAGAACCTTACTGCGACTGTGATCCCGCTCCGTTCTTGTGAAAACGCCAGAGGTGGGGTGGGGGAAGATGTGCCCATTTTAAGGCCCAACACATAGAGCCTCAGAGTGGTCATGTGACTTGGCTGAGGCTGCATAGCCTGCGAGTAGCAAAGACACACAACTGAGAGATTGTCCTCAGAGGAAAGCGGGGCTAATGAAGTGCAGATTAAACAGATTTCCAACCAACCCTTGCCTACGTTCTAATCTTCAGAACAAAATGTACTCTTATAAAAACCAGGCAATCACTGCCTGCTGCTCCCTGAGTCTGAGAGCCCCTGAAATGCCCAGTCATGCCAGAAAGGGGATGAGAATACAGATCAGGACTGGTTTCCTTAGAAACGGGCTGCACACTGATTGAGACGACCATCCCGGGGTCAGGCATCCCTCCCAAGTGCTCCCTATCTGAAGCCTGCTGTTCCTCACCATCTCGTTCAGAGCCCACCACCTCCTGGAAGTCCTCTCAGATTGCCACAGTGAAGTGAGGACTGTCCCAGACACTCCCAGCTGTAACCATGAGTGGAGCACCTGCTCACACCTGCCAGATGTTCCTTCATCTGCTTATAAATGGGCCGACCTTGTGCCTGTGCCCCAGAGAGCCACAGTCGAGGTCTTTATGCTGCTCCGAGGCAATGACCCTGCCAGTCAATTCAAGATGACAGAGTTGAAAGCCCTTTGGGTAACTAAGCTACCACCCGCTCTTGGACACTCACTTTGCCCTTCCAGGGTTCGTGGTTCTGGAACTGTAGATTTCAGGGATGGAGGTCATGAAGAAAGATGCCCTCCCTGGTCATTGGTCCACAGCCTGGACTGTCTATCAGAAACCTGGAGATTGTAAACTGTGGAAACCCATACTGAATCAGAACAGGGGAAGTGGCCTCGGATTCAGGACCTTTTTTCTTCTTTTTATATCCTACATCTGATTCTGATGTTTAGCCAAAGCTGGGTTGGTTCGAGCAGCAGATCTCCCTGAGTTCTATGCATTAGGGCGCTGGGCCCTGACTGTTTGCTGGCTACACCTTGTTGGCTGGCTCAGTTTGGGGTCCTAAGAGAGCAGACTTCAAGATAAAGACACCGGTGAGCAAGGATGGGCAGGGGAGATCTCTAGCAGCCCCCCGAGGTGACTGACAGAGGCTGAGTAGTGAAGTGTCTGCCCTCCCTTCCTCTTAGGCCAGACCAGCTCCAGGCTGCCCTAGAAGATGGTACCTACATTGATGGAGGACACTTGCCATAAGGAAGGGTGGCTTTTTGCTCCCAGGGGCATTATGGAGAAAGACCAAAATGGGTACCAGAAGCTGTGAGTGTCCAGTTAGCTGGAGGCACAGCCCGATTTCTGGAGGGTTCTAGGATGCCCACCACACCAACTGCAGTAAGGGAAGACAGGAGATCCAAGCCCAGATTTACAGAAATAACTGTCTGCAGAGATTGGATGGGCCATGGTAACAGTATTAAGATACGCCGGGCTGGTGGCCCATCTCTGAAATCCCAGCACTTGGGAGAGAGGGGCCAGAAGACCACAAGTTTGAGACCAGCCTGGGCTGCATAACAAGACATGTCTTCCAAATGAAAGTTTTGTTCCAGTATTAAATTGGTTGCAATACAATAGGAAGTATGCACCCTTTTGTCTTAATCCACGTGTTTGAAACATAGTTTATTTTTATTCTTCAGATTAACATCTGGCCAGCTGCTAGGTCACACGTCTAAGAGCATCTGAAGGAGCTTCTTCCAGTGACCCTGTTTCCATCTGATGAGGGGACTGAGATGACCTCATTTGTTCTAGGACACCTCCGTGCACCCTGGCATGAGGCCAGGTAGACTGACCAACAAGACTGTCATCCAAGTTCCTTTGTTTTCTAAGAGTGAGGACATGCTTTCACTCTGGTCTTTCCTTGTGGGTTAGCCAGAGATGGCTGGGTCTCATTCTGAGATGGAGGGTGGGGGTGGGGTGACACTGTGTGTTCACCTTTGATTTAAGGGTTTTAAAAATGGCACAGGAGACTCAAGTGTGAGCGGTGGGTGCTCTCAGCCTCCGAGGTGCCGGGACACTACTATGTACACAAAGCCTGTGGAAGCGAAGCAGGGGAGGGATTAGAATAATCCCTTGGGAGAACCAGCTCAGAGGAAGCCATTGCAGAAGGTTGCCACGGGCAGGGTGAGAAGCTCTTTGGTCAGGGGAGCACTGTTGGGATCGCCATGGCCTGTCTGTGCACATATGTACGCCCAACCACCCTCATCTTCACTGTTTGCTGCTCTTTCACCAGAGTCCTCACCCAGACTGAGGAGTATGAAGGTGGGATCAGGTCATCTTGGTCACCCAACATCCCCACCACCCAGCCCAGCCCAGCACGAGTGCCATCAGTGCATTTCCTCTTTTATCCAACCAATTCTCGTCCATCTGGCTCTGTAACCCTTGTTTAGTCTTCAGGAAACATCCAAGGCTCCTCCTTGTGAAGTACACTGGAGGTCTCAAAGGCATCAAAACCAGGAACACTGTTCTCTTGGGGATTACAAAGTTAGCTTCGGGGTTGAGGTTCCAACACATAGAGGTGTTAAAAATTACCTCCCGACTGTGGGGTTCAGAGAGGTCCAGCCTATCTGAAAACCAGGTCTATGGAAGGTACTATGAGCTGGTCTAGTAATTGTCCTTGATAGAAGCCATGAGAGAGGACAAGAGCAGGGGTGGGGGAGGGAAGGTGCCAGATGGAGGGCCCCAGGTCAAGAACAATAAGTAAAAGGGTCAGTCAGGAGTGAGTCGGGTTCGGGGGACAGATTGAGCGATGCCAGGAGTGGAGAGGGCAGTGAATTCTCTGGCTGCTTGGAGCAAACTCCATACCTTTGATGTCTGTTGCTTGCCTAGTGTAGTGGCCCGCCTCATGGAGGTAACTGCAGTCACCCCCTGAGAATGCAGACACCAAGTAGGGTCTGTGCTGGTGGACACAGAATGACCCAGAAACTGACTCTGAGGACTTTACTTTGGGAATGAATGGGTCAGGTGAAAGCCAGCTATGGCAGACTAACATGGCCGCAGGCTGTGACCATTTGCGAATGATTCCTTAGGTCCTTCCTAGTTAGGACCAGATAAAAATGACCTCTGCCTGGAATAGAAGAGAGAACAGTGGGGCACCCAGGCTCTAACTCCCCTCCTCTATCAGACAAGTGGAACTTTTATAACAACAGCATGTCTCAAAGAGGGAGGAGGAGAGCCAGGGTCCAACACTGACAGACCTCACTTCTTTTTCAGCTTTCTGGCTTGGGTGTTCTTGTCAACCTCTTCCTTTTTTTACGCAGAGGGGTTTGTGAGTCTCTTTTGGATTGGATGTGCTATGTTCCCCGGTGGTCTTATGTGTTGCAGACTTGGTCCCCAGGTGGTAATCTGATCACTGAGAAATGATGAGATCATGAGGGCTCTGACGTCATCCTTAGACTAAACAACCCATCAATGAAGTCATCATCTAATGACTTCAGAAGGGGTCATTGGAGGCTCAGGAGAGGGTGGCCTGCCTGGGGAAGGCGGTTCATTAGGGGCACACATCTGAAAGTTTATCTGGTCCTAACCCCTTCCTGTTATTCCTCTACTTCTGGGAGCCATGTTCTGCCTCATCTCAGGCCAAAGCAATGGATTGGCTGAACTCAGGCCAAAGCAATGGATCAGCTGAACTCGAATCGTTCCCCTCAGGTTCGCCACACTGACTTCTCGGGGTCTGAGCTTTTCCCCAGGATGTAAGCCCAGATCCTGTTCAAGCGAGGGGTTTTGTACCTTTATCTCTTCCTCAGCCTTCTCAGGAGGACAGGTCACTCGGAAGACAGAACAGTCAGACCTTTTGCCTGAGCAACCTTCAAAAAGAGGCTCCCCCTGACAGCTTCTAGGCCAGGGGTTCTCAACCTTCCTAATGTTGCACCCCTTCATTGCTATTTCACAACTTTAATTTTGCTGCCCTTATGAATCATACTGTAGATATCTGGTAAGCTGTATATCTATTATGTGACCCCTGTGAAAAGGTCATTTGACCCACTAAAGGGGTCGCAACCCACAGGTTGAGAAGCACTGCTCTAGGGAGATTGCCTACTGTCCCTTGTAAATGAAAGAATTAGCTGGGTATGATCTCCAATCCCAGGCTCTTGTGTACAAGTGTGCCCAGGGCTCTTCTCTACCCTGTGTGGGTTTTCCAGGATGAGTAAAAGAGGTTTCCAGAATGCACAGCAACACAAGATTTTATGTAGATGGATGGATGGTGTCACCCAGAACCATTGCTTTTCACTATTACATGTATGTGGTGTGTGTGTGTGTGTGTGTGTGTGTGTGTGTGTGTGTGAGAGAGAGAGAGAGAGAGAGAGAGAGAGAGAGAGAGAGAGAGAGAGGCCACATGCATGCCCCAACACACCAGACATGTGAGCATGCCATGGTTTGCACATGGATGTCAAAGGACAACTTTCTGCTGTTGGGTCTCTCCTTCCACCGTGTGGGTTCCAGGGATCAAGCCCAGGTTGTCAGTCAAGTGCATGCTTCTGTTGCTCTCACTGGAGGCAGTCTGGCTGCTGTGGTATCAATCCCTCTAGAGCACCTCAGATGCTTAGCCTTAGAGAGGAGTGGAGAACCTTATCATAGAGGATGGACCCCTGCAGTGGGAAGGCAGGGGAGTGGAAGGGATTGTGGGACACACCACTCTGACTAGTTTTGGCAGTTTTGAAGGTCATTTTTCCCCTTTCCACCAAAGAATTTAATTAGGCTTCCGCGAAGCAGTTAGATTTAGGAGCAGAACATTTTTAGCTCCCCTGCAGGGAGGGCTCATGAATATTAAAGGCCAAGGATGGAGGCAAGAGACAGGAGCAGACCAGCTTATACCCTGCTTGATTCCCTGGGAACTTGGCACGTGGATACAGGCTGAGGGCATCTGGGGTCCCTGGGTAGGGGATCCATTGCAGCCCCAGCAGTCACATGTCACTGAGAGTCATTGTTTTTACTCAGTTGGTCACCATCTTGCAGTATGACTAGCGCAGAGGGGCCTGCTGGCCTGAGGGTACAGGCAACAGCAGAGGGGCTAGCCTGGGGTAGGCCACTGAAGACCCACTTCTGAATCTCCTCTCTTGTTCTTTGCTACCCTGAGAATGCCAAATGCCAAGGCAAGCAAAAGTAGGTTCCTATAGCATCCTCCCTTGCTTGTCCAGACAAAGGTTCTCTGGGTAGCTCTGGTTTGCCCTGGAACTCACTCAGTAAAACAGGCTGGTCTGGAACTCACAGAGATCTGCCTGCCTCTGCCTCTTAAGTGCTGGGATTACAGTTGTGTGCCATCACTGCCCACCCGGCTAGCCTCTCATCTAAATGGGATCTAACTCAATCACTTCAGAGAGCAAGGGCTGACGAGCCAAGATGATTTAGTAACATCACAAAGGTGATGACACAAAGACACAAAGGTGAACCTTAATGTGCCCTAGGAGAGACAGACGGGTATTCCAGGGTCCATTGATAGGGAAGTGCACAGGCCAGCACATGCCATGGACAGGGCTGGATTCTTGGGTCAGAGGAATGTTAGCAGGTGGGGAATGGCAGACAAGAACTGTTCAGGGCTGCTCAGCTGGCCATTGTGGAGCTAATTTTCTTGCCACCTCAGGACCACCGTTAGCCATTGAGAGCGAGCGGACTTCTCCTTCTGCGACAGTCCTACGGAGCACAAACCTGCCCACACATTGTCCTTCCCGTCATCCCTAGGAGCCTTACTCAACATCTTCAAGAAAGGGGTGAGGCAGGGGTGCTCTTCTGCTTCCATTTTGCAAGTGGGACAATGAGGCACTGTGGGTGTCTCAGGTCCATCTTTTGCTACAGTTGTAGAGTCAGTCAGTGGGAACACTGGGTCTGGAAGGTCTGCAGGCTCATGGTGCTACTTAAGTACAGCCAAGGCCCTAAGAAGAGGCTCTGGGGTGTGCCGGAAGGAATTTGAAGTATTGAGATCAGGCTGTGCCTTGCTTTAAGTTACGTATTAGATGATACAGTAGATTGCTATTCAATCAATTTTAGCATTGTAGACACACAAGATTGAGTGTGCTCATGAAATAAAGGCTAGCCAATCGCCCCCTGCGTCTTTATCAGCTCAATCTGCTATTAACGATGGTTTGGCCCCTAGGACTGCAGGGAGACCCTATAACCCCCACGAGCACCCAAATCCCTGAGTATAAATGCTCCTTATATAAAATGGTTTAGTGGGTCAGTGAGGTGGCTCAGTGGACAAGAAGACACTTGTGTCAGGCCTGGAGACTTGAGTTCGATCCCTGGAACCCACAGGATGGGAGGAAAGAACCAACTCTTTTGAGTTGTCCCCTCACTCCCACATGCGGGCCATGACACATCACATACACAGAAGCACAGACACAGAGCAAATACGTGTTAAAGAATATTAGCACGGTATAGTGTTTGCATAGAGCCTTTGGGCTTCTTCCCGAACATTTAAAAACCTCTCTAGGTTACTTGTAACAGTTAGGACAGTAGACGGTGGACTGGGGGTGTAGCTCAGTGGTGGAGTATTTTTCTAGCATGTGCGGGGTCTTGGGTCTGATCTCCAGTTTAAACAGGGTATCAGTAGTTTCTAGGCCATATTATTTAGACAGTAACTATGGAGGGCAAAGTCTGTGCATGTTCCACACAGACACAGTTTTCTCTCAAGTGTTCCCAGTCTTCGGTTGGTTTACTATATGGGTGTGGAAGTGATGAGGCTAGGAAACTGGCTGTACCAGAGGCTGGTCTCATTAAATGGCAGTTTTTCACAGTTTTGGAGGCTGAGAGGTCCAAGACCAAAGTGCTGGCTGACGAGGCTCTGGTTTACGTGTGGTCACCTTCTTACTGTGACCTTGTATGGAGAAGGAGAAAAACAAACCTGGCTGGTTTCTTCTTTAAAAATCACTAATTCCATGAGCCATCTGACCCATCAGAATCCACCCACCACTCTGATTAAGCTCTGCCTCCAAATACCTTCACTTTGGAAGTTAAGACTCGGGGTTGGGGATTTAGCTCAGTGGTAGAGCGCTTGCCTAGCAAGCGCAAGGCCCTGGGTTCAGTTCCCAGCTCTGGAAAAAAAAGAAAAAAGAAAAAGAAAAAGGAAGTTAAGACTCCAAGGTAAGAACTTGGAGGATGCAGTTTGGTCCAAACCCCCCTAACTATTGCCCAGTGCTTGTGCCTTGTGATAGTGCCCAGAGCAGAAGGTGAGTTCTGATCTCAGAAACAGGAAGTGGGTAACTCGATACACACATGTGCCAAGAGCTGGGGCTCTGCACTGCATTCTTTAGGTCACGCAGGTTTTAGGAACCTAGGACGCTGTGGAATGGGATTGCAGTGTTCTGTGGACTGAGGAAAGGGGACCCCTTCAAAGGGGGCTAACATCCAGGTGCCTGTTTACTGGTGCCCAATGCCCCCGGACAGTGTTGGTAAAAGGAGCAGGGAAGGGTCTGGGTAGCGGTGCATTGCAGAGCTGGGAGCTGGAGCCCTCTTCCCTGAAGGCTGATCTTTCTGTTGTTCTTTTGCCTACAGAAGCCTCCTAATTCCCTGAGCCAGAGCCCAGTGAAGTCAAGGCCAACCACAGGGCTCACAGCTGAGAACTGTGAAAGAGACTGCCACCTTTCTGAATGCTTCCGTCACTTCAGCTCCTCCATAGTGACTGGCCAGAAAGTATCTGTCCTGACACCAAAGGCACAGGTTCCATCCATTGAGTGATGTGTGCAGGAAGTCTTCAAACAGGTTGAAGAGCTTACTGCTGTGACAGGGGACTTTGGTGTGTGGTCTAACCAATCCCCTGTTGCTTTTGGGAAACATGAACTGCACTGAGGCTCTGGGTTGTACCACTTATGAGTGCCAGAGGGTTCCACCCCACCCAACCCCATCCCATCCCACCCCACCTCACTCCAACCCATCCCACCCCACTCCACCCCACCACATCCCACCCTATCTTATCCTATCCCATCCTATCCCACCCCACCCCACCACATCCCACCCCACCCAACCCCATCCCATCCCACCCCACACCACCCCACCACATCCCACCCTACCCCACCCCATCTTACCCTATCCCATCCCATCCTATCCTATCCCATCCCACCCCACCCTATCCCATTCTTGCCTTATTGCAGACTTGCTTTGTGACCATGTGCGGGACTCTTGCCCTCTCTGAGCCAGCTTTTCCTTAAGGACAGGATGATATCAGCTTCAAAGTGCCTGGATTTTTCCACCTAGACTTAGATTTGGGCTGTTGTTGCTGTTGTTGCTGTTGTTTGTTTGTTGTTTGTTTTTCTCAGCAGGGGCAAATCTCAAAGAAGCTTTACATTTTGAGTGCAAGCCCCAAGGAGCATCCTGGGAACAGCAGCTCTGTCCAAGTCCCTGCTTAAGTCTCACATCTGTCCTCTGGGTTTGGGACCGGTTCCTGAGACAGCCGGCGACATGTGGCCAGCCTATGCTGGGTGGACAAGAAACGTCCACATCTGGGTGGACAAGAAACGTCCACATCTCCACCTGCAGGTGCCAGTCAGACAGTAAAGTCCTCAGCCTGCTGCTGGGAAGCTTCCTAAAGCTGCTTCCACCCTCAGCCCTCCACCCTCTTCCCCTCCACCCTCCGCCTCACCATCTGCACTCCCTGGCCATCCATCCATCTTGCCTATCCAAGTGCCCGTAGCACATGCTCCCAACCTTGTCAACTTGAAATTAAAGACTTGTTCTGCGAGCCAGGTCCTCTCCAGAGACGCTGCACTTTGATTATCTCCTTGGAAGGAGCGGAGCGGCTGGTTTGGTTAGCGGTGTTTCGGGTAGAGGTGTTGGGAGGCAGAGGGTGTGGAGCAGGAAGAGGCCAAGGGCTGCAGAAAGCTTTGCCTATCAGGAGAGGAGCGCCTGGCTGAGCAGAGAAAGCTCCGTGCCAGGTTTCTTTTCCTTTTTTTTTTTTTTTCAGGAGAAAACTGACCTCTGGTTTGGATGGTTATGTGCCTGCTTGGAGAGGCTCTTGCTAGCTGGTTGGAATGGACTGCCTCCGTGGGCCCAGAGGAAGTGGAGGCCGAGTTGATGGCTTAGTCCATAAAGTGCTTGCCATGCAAACAAGAGGAACTAATTTGATCCCCAGAGTCCATATTTTAAGAAAAGCTGAATGCGGTTGTGCATGTTGTAATCCCAGCATTAAGAAGGCAGAGAAGTATATCCTGGGGCTCGCTGGGTCGGCTAGCCTAATCTAATCTGTGAGCCATACCTCAGTAAGAGACTGTGTTTTGAAAATACAAGATAGACAGCATCCGAAGAACCATAGCCGACATTGTCCTTGATCCGATAAACTCACAAATCTGTGCGCCCAGACACACACCTGCACGCAGAAACACATATACACACGTGAAAGGGCAGGGGAGAGACCAGATCTAGACCCTTGCCAGGTCTTTTCATCTCTGTTCCATTTTGCTTCAGTCAAGGGTCACCTCCTCTCTCAAACCTGTTGATTACAGTCCTTAAAGGCAGGTATAATACAAAGGGGACATGACCAAGGCACTGAGCAGACGTGTGAGTGCTTGCGGGTGAGAGAGAGAGAGAGAGAGAGAGAGAGAGAGAGAGAGAGAGAGAGAGAGAGAGAGAGAGAGAGTTGTGTACCTGTGGGTGCTTTCGTCTGGGGAAGGAATAAGATCTGACTGCTGGACTGAACCCTCCCCTGACGTCGCTGTTCAGTGCTGGCTCCTAAGGTTTTCAGGAACATCCAGGAAGGGATAGAGTTTAAACTCTCAGGAGCACCCTGGCACCCACTCCCACTTTATACAGTCCACTTAGAAACCCGTCATGGCATCCCTCAACTCCACCAGGGCTCTGTGGTTTTGGTGTAGATGTAGGATTCAATTTCCTTCTTCTAATTCAACTCCAAACCAGGTTTGAAAAGATAGCTCAGTTAGAGAAGTATTTGCCACCCAAGCATGAGGGCCTACATTGGAACCAGTGAGGAGGCAGAGACAAAAGGATCCCTGGGGATTGCTGACCAAACAGCATGGCCTAATTGACAAGTTCCTGTCGGATTTAAAAAAAAAAAAAAAGACAGCATTTGAAGAGCACTGCCCAAGCTTCACTTACAGCTTCCACATGCACACACACTTTACTCCTGACCAATACCGTAAGTTCCCAGTGTTAGACCTGACTGAAACACAGGAAGATAGCAAGCAGTGTTTGGAAAGGGTCAGTCAGCCTCTGCAGAGAGGCGGGGAAATAAGCACATCCGGAAACAGGAGAGATAAAAATATTTGGATCGAGTTGATATAAACCTCTTTTTAAAACACCCTACCCACCAGCTCTTAAAGGTATAATTAACATACAAAAAGCGACGCGTTAGAAGTGCTCCTGCTGATGAGTTTTGACATATAGACTTATAAGCGTATAGAGACACAGGCACACGCACCTGTGAGACCATCACCTCAGTCAAACGGTGACAAGCCGAAGGCCTCGGGAAGGTTCCTCCTCCCCCAGCCTGAGCAACCTGTGATCACTGGGATAGGTTGGTGTCTGGGGTTTTTAATGTAACTGAATCATGCAGCATAGACTCTTCGAAGACAGAGAGGGTTCTCATGGCAGGAATGTAGGAGTCTTGTGTTGAGTGTTCGAAGAGCAGGTACCTAAGTCTTCTGTGCCCCACCCCCAGTGCTGTGCTGTGGCCACACCCCCGCGTATCTCTGCTTTGTTCAGTCCCCTTCCCCATTTTGTCTCATTTTAACGCAGAGCAGTCCAGCTATCTTTTCTTGTCTTTTCTTTCCTTTTTTCTTTCCATTTTTTTCTTTTGTTTTGTTTCCTTGACTTCTTCCGAATCCATATCCTTAGAGAGTTATCAAGGTAATTTCTCAAACAAAAGGCGGCTTCTGCTCTGAGATAATTCCAGTGCCAGCTGTTAGGATACATTTTTCTGTCCTCTGAGGTGTGTGTGTGTGTGTGTGTGTGTGTGTGTGTGTGTGCTGTGTAAGTGTGTATCTACGCACACAGTGGCTGAGATCGTGTAAGATTACATAGTGTATGTGTTCATCTGGGAGTGTAGTTGTGAGTAGGGGAAAGGGAGGACTAGGACTGTTTTATACTTTACAGATGTCTACTTATATTAGAAATTGGATGTCATTAGAAGCTAGCTAGCTGCCACCATACACTGTCACATTTTGTCCCCACAGTGAACATGTGGCATTGGGATAACAATTCACTTTAACAAATGGGAAAGCATGTTTTTAGGCTAGCGAAGTCAGCCACAATACACTAATGCAGCCATACTGTGGAGGCTGGGTTGAACCTGGAAACTTTTGGGCACCAAGCTTGGTACTATAAATGAGAGGTGGGTTAACTCCTTGATGCCAGTGGTCTGGGAGTAGTTGCCTGAAGAGCTGCATTGAGGCATCTGTGCTTTCTGAGAAAGAGTATCTGGATTGATTATTGATGTCTGTCATGTGCACAGGTTGGTGGAGGCGATGTGTTCATGTCCTCCTTGGCTTATACCATGCTCGCAGTCCTCTCTGAAGTGCAAACTGAAATTATCAGTCTTCAGGAACAGACCTGGGTCTCGAAGAAGCACCCCATGGTGCTCCTAGTTAGTTGGTCACATATAATGATGTCTTATCTCCAGTGGGGTTTCATCCCCACCCAGGGTCCCTAACCCCGAAGGACTGGATGAAAGTCTCAGTCTCTCTCTCTCTCTCTCTCTCTCTCTCTCTCTCTCTCTCTCTCTCTCTCTCTCTCTCTCTCTCTCTCTCTCTCTCTCTCTCTCTCTCTCTCTCTCTCTCTCTCTCTCTCTCTCTCTCTCTCTCTCTCTCTCTCTCTCTCTCTCTCCTGCTTCCTTTGCAGCCTCACTGTTCCTGAAACTGCCATCTTGTTTCTCTTTTCCAGAGCCAGTACCCACCTGGTCCACCTTCATCAGCTCATTAAAGCCACCTCTGCTCTTGCCTCCCAGTGGCCTGCTCTCTCTACTGCAGCAGGTGACATCATTCTGAAATGTCCATGGATCTTGCCAGTCTCTCCTCACAAGTCCCTAGTGGCTTCCCTTCCTGCTAGATCTAAAGTTTTGCTCCTTTCTGTTTTAGAGAGTTTCCAAGCTGAGTCCCCCCTCCCTCTCAGCATGACTGGTCCTCTCAGGCTTCTTCCTGCAGGAGGAGAGGGACACCCTCTCCTGCAGGGTGAACACACCCAGTTCAGATCTCCTGAAGATTCATCCTGCTTAAATGCTAGGTCTTAAGTAGAACCTCGACTCTGCACCCCATAGCTGCCCCAGACCCTGAATTCCTTCACAGGACTTAGCATGAAGTTACAATATGTCAGGTGAAAGCCCCAGATGGGAGTCCCTCTGAGTCCATCTGTGAATTCAGGATGATGCAGGCACAGAGAGAATACCACATATCTATAGCAGGAACACGTTCAAAGGACTCTATTACTGGTGTGTACTTTAGAACAAACCTCCTCAAACTGTTTATGAAACCAGAGGGAAATGCAACCAATCAGTAGAAACGACAGAGTGTCTGGGTGACCTTGGGCTAGCTATTTAGTCTCCTTGTTTGCAAAATCAGACCCAGTGTTTGACCTACCTACATCACAAGACAGAGAAAAGAGCTTTGTCCCCAGGCTGGATCCTCACTGGGCAAGTCCTCTGGAGTGTGACTGGGTGTGGAAGGCAAGGGTCACTTTCTGATGGTCATTCCTTTGTTCTTGATCCCAAGACTGCTGTCTGTGCCTCCCAACGCCCACCCCGAGCTGCCTCTGCCCCACCCTGTCCTGGCTGGAACCGAGGATTGGCATGGGATCTTCTAAGCCCCAGGGAGTATGTGTCTGATGTCCTGTCTCATCTCTAGCTACACTGAGCATTCCTTCCTATTGCCTGAGTATGAAGAAGGGCATTCTGGGGGGATTTGGCAGGGTCTGGGGGGTATCTTAAGGTAGCAGGGGCTGGTCCATTATATTGCTGGTGGGAGAGAGGAGTGCTAGGAGGAAGCTCTTCTTTTCTTGTGTGGCATCACTTCTTCTAGTTGCAGCCAGAGGCTTCTTTGTCTCTGTGTCCCAAAGCAGCTGGGTGGAGACATAGTCCCTCTCCTCCCAAGGTCACCTCTCTGACCCTCTTTCCTGTGTGAGAGAAAGAAGTGGATTTTATATCAGGGTTAGGCCCACAGCACTACATTAGGCAGGCAGGAAGCCAAGGGCCTAGGAGCAGCTTTCTTTTCAAATGACCTCATCCTGGAGCCATAGTGTCTCCGTCAAACAGTGGCTGCTGCACTCGGCCTAGGGAGGCCGACCAACTTAGGAAGCATTATCGCAGAGCCTCCCTTCCAACTGATGGCGGTGATGGCCATGGCTTGCTGACCTTGGTGTGTCTGCCAGAACTCACGTTGGTGCATATAGCTTAAGACTTGGTGGTTCCATAGGCTTCTACTTGGATGTGTGACTCAAAGCAGTCCTTGTCCCCATGGGATTTGGTCTCTAATCTGTCTGATCATCAAATGGGGGAGGCTAGAAGCAGAGGTCCCAGGATTCTGTCTGGCTTAGGAAACCAAAGTTTGCCTGTTTTCTATGTGTGGCTTTCTTAGCTGCATCTCTAGCATGTGGGATCCTTAGCTCCTTCTGTTCTCTGCTTCTCAATGGAGGCCAAGTCAAGGTCAGCCCAACAGCAACCCCCTCCCCCCATCACAGTGGCTGTACTTAGTCCCAAAGCCACTCTTGCTATACCTAGTCAAGCTGCTCTGTGCAGTGGACCAGGATTCTCTATCCCATTGTCCCCTCCAGGTCCCCACTGTGAGGACAAACTGTGTGTCAGTGATGCACAGTGATTGCAGATAGTGGTGGAAACAGTCCAGACGGAGGGACAGGCCTTCCCTAGACGCCTTGGAAAACAAGACCAGCAGTGGCCATTGGCCTAGGCTCCATGTGTTTGCAGAGACACGGTGTGGGCAGAGGGGTTATAATGAGAAATGTCAAAGAACAAGCTTCCCTCCCTGCAGCCCCACTGTTCCTCTAGAGGGTAAAGGGCTAGCAAGACGAGCTTGATATTGGGACAGCCATGTGGACAAATCTGAGCAAGGATAAAGAATGCATTGGTCGGTGCAACTGCAAAACAGAGAAACAGGAGAGTCCACAAGGAGGCAGGTGTTGAACAGGGTGCCAGGAAGAACACACAGGGCGAGGGTGCTGAGGCTTGTGTGTGTGTGTGTGTGTGTGTGTGTGTGTGTGTGTGTGTTGTTGTGAAAAGTGGCATTTGGGAGACTGGGCCAAGTGTAGAAGAGAAACAGTGAGCTTTCTTCTTACTGTGAGAAGAACGGGGTACAGTCTCTAGGCTGACACCCCATAGCTCTTTGTTCTGAAAGGACCCAGAGTGTGTGTGTGTTGGGGGGGTTGTGTCTTCTCCTTGGAAGCTGATGTGGAGTCTTCAACACCCAAACCTCCCCTGTCATAAGACAGAAACCCATGGCTGAAAGACTGAAGAAAAGAGCGTGATTGTGTTGGTGAGCTTTTGCCAACCTGACACCAACTACAGTTGCTTGGGAGGAGGGAAACTCAGTTTAGAAAATGCTCCTCATCAGATTGGCCTGGACGCATGTCTGTATGGGATTTTCCTGATTGTTGATTGGTTTGGGAGGGCCCAGGTCACTGTGTGTGGAGCCATCCCTGGTCCCAGGAGGTTTAAGAAAGATGAAAAGCTGAACTTAAGTCTGACAGCAAACCAGTGAGCATCTTTGCTCCATGGTTCCTGCCTCTACCACTGTTTGAGTTCCCGCCCTTACGTCCCTCAGAGATCAACCGATGGGCTCCTTCCCAAGTGGCTGTTGGTTGTGGAGTTTATCACAGCAATGGCAAGAAAACCAGGACAGTGCTCAACCAACCAGGAGACAAGGGGACTGCCAGATAGCTTCTTTCTAAGGGATCCTTGGAAATAGAAACCAGATTTACCAGTCTACAAGAGTCTCCCTTTGGCCCCCATCAGAGAACGAAGGAGTCAAAATGGGAAGGTTTGCCTTCTCTGGCAGGCGGAAACCATGTAAACTTAATGGTATGCAGAGTGCAGACAGGGCCAGTCTGTTGTGTGCCTTTGAGTCTTCTGTTGTCACAGTGGGTGCCATAGTGGACCAAGACATCCCGTAGGGTTCCAGCTAGAGCAGGGATCAGTGGATGAGTTCTCCAGGAAGAGCCACTGGGCTCTGGAGGGCATGTCCTGAGAGGGAAGCTTGGTGTTGGCAGAGGGAGACATCCATATACATTGGCTGTAGATCTAGAGAAGGCATCCATCCACCCGACAGCACCGACAGCTCATCTGTATCCATCGGCCCCCTTCCACATGGGATTTATCTTCATTAGAGACTTAGTGAGACTTTTCCCAGATGAGGTCCTACCAAGGGACAATGTCACCTTCACTCTCTCTCACCCCATCACTGCAGCAATTGGCAGGTGTCTGGCTGAGACCCTAGGGACATTTGAGTCCTTGCCCCTCATGAAGAGAAAAGATATTGGCAAAGGCATTCCCAGGCAAAGGGTATCTGGCTTCAGTGTTTAGCCTGAGACTTTCCTGTACTGGACAAGGAAACCCCAGGAGAATCCAGGAATCAACCATTCCTCACCCTGGGCTCTGCATGGGAGGCTTTGGAAACATTAGTGCCACTTATGTGTTGATGGCTTGGTCCCCAGACTGGGACCCAATTGAGAGGTGGTAAAGCCTAAAGTAGGGGCTCATGAGAGTAAGTTAGGTCATTGGGTTGTGGTTTTGGAGAAGACATTATGATACCAGCCTCCTTGTGCCTACAGGATGAGCACTCTTTCCAGTCTTACTGGAAAATTTCTTCCTAACCTTCCCAAGCATTTTGTCATTCCTGAGGTGGAACCCCACTCCGGGTTCTAATAATATAGAGACCTGGGATTGAATTCTACTCCTTTAGCATTAGCATCATTGTCTGCTATAGGGGGATACATGACCACAATGCTTTGCCCTCAGTTGTGAGAGCAACTATCCCCTTCCGTGAAATCCCCACCCCATCCCAGTACCTAGAGGAGCTCTCAGCTCTTTTTGTCATTTGTTGTCCACCTTCTGGTGCCATGGGCCAGGAGAAAGAGATTCCCTAGCTCCTGTACTCACCCATAGAAGTCCCAGGGACTAGGTGCAGGGGCAGTGTATAGTCTCCTTCTCTTAGGTGGTAAATGTGCCCTAAAGTACTCCAGGGAGCCCAGACTCCTTCCCTCTGTCTTTGAGAGGTAGAGAACTCCTGTCGGTTACAGGTCCACCTCCATTCAGGCAATACCAAGGCCTCCAGGGAAGAGCAAAGGAACCTCCCAGGAAGGTTCCACTGGGCACAGGCCCAGTGAGGTTGCAGAAGCTGTGGGTGGGGAACAAAAGAAGCGTCAGGAAAACAAAAGGAGACTGGAAATAGTGGAGGCAGACCTCAGGCCCTAGGGTCTTGTGCCAGGCAGAGGAGCTGGGGACTCTGGATTTTGACTTTAAAGACTGAGAGGTCAAGTTGTTCCTTAGTAATCCATCTAATGGTTTCTGCTACAAGCTCTTGGGACCTACAAAGGACTCAGAACTTGTCACTCTTGCCTCTGGCTTCAGAGTCCAGCCCCAAATGATGCCAGTCTCTGTATGAGCTGTTAGTTTCTGGAGGTGCCCTGAAGCAGAGTCCCCCGTGGGCTCCTGGGCCTGGCTGAAGTCTCATCTCTGTCCCCTTGGCCCACATCTATGACTCAGCACATTAATGACTGCCAGAACCAACTCCAGAAGAATCTTTGTGGTGACTCAGAGATGCTGTTCAATTATGTCCTTCATTTTTCTTAGTCCCTACTCTGTGAACAAGACCCAACATGTTCCCAGCAGAGCCAGAGAAGTAAGCAAGGGCCATTTGGCCGGAAGAATGAAGGGAACTCAATGAAGAGAGGAGTTAAGTCAGCTTCCAGCTAGGGTAGCCTTGGTGTGAATGGACTGCCAGAAGAGATAAGAACTGGGCTTTGATGAATGCATAGGAGTTCTCCAGGTGAAAGGCAGACTGAGAGACGGGAAAGGAGGACAAAGATGTCAGGAAGAACGTTATGAGCCTGAGATGTATGTGTGAACAGCCTTGGAGCGTGAAGTTCATGATATGGAGGAATGAGGGTAGGGACAATGTAGGGTGAAGCACGACCATTAAGGGCCCCATGCACCCACTGAATACCACTTCCTGGGTGTGGGGATTAAGAGGGCTTGTGGGGCGTGGCACAGACTCTGCTTCAGTAAGGGTAAGCCTGGCTCTCTCTCCTCTACCCTTCTTCCTCCTAGCAGCTTTTGCCCATTAACAATCACCAGCCCAACTCACCCCATCTGAGCAGGGCTGCTGGACCTCACTGTGGAGTTAATACACAACCCCTGTCTTGGTGCAGCGACTGCCCAGGAGGGAGACAGCGCAACAAGAGAGGAAATTACAGATAAGAGCGGAGAAATGGCCACAGCAAGATGAAGGGAAGGCAGGAGCTGGCGGAAAACAAACCAAGGTGTCAAGACAGAATCAATAACCATCTCGGCAGAGAGAAGAAGATGGGATTCATTACAGAGAGTAAAACAGACATTACCCACCTGCCCACGCGGCTCGCTGCACAAGTGGAAGAACTTCCAGTTCCACTCGGCAAGTGCTGACGGTGGAAATACTTGACAACCGCAACTTGGGGCGACAGAGGGTGCGGAGGGCGGCGGGAGACAGAGATGGGGACCCGTGAAGTCCAGGAAGAAGGGTGAAGCTCTGAGAAGCACCAAGGTCAGAAGGACAGACAGACCAACAGACACGAGCTAAGGTCTTATTTATTTCACTCTGGGATTCTCATGCTTGCCCGTGTGGAGGAACACTGACTTCTTATTCCCGGAGAGCTGGGGCACATAAGGCTGTTGGGAATGAGAGCAAAGGAAGAATGATGCTGGCTTAATGTCCAACAGAGGACTTGGGTCTTCATAGATGGGGCTGAGAGCTGAGCAGTCTCCAACCAGCCACCACTATCTGAACACGGAGAAAGAAGAATCAGAAACCATCAGCCAAGGGGTAGATGTAGCCCAGGCTGGCACCCAATGGCCTCCCTCCATAGCCATCCCCAGGCATGGCAGAACCTTCCTCTCTTACTCGGGTGGGGAAACAGACTCAGTCCTCTGAACAGTGGAGGTGGAGGCTCTGCCAAGTCCAAGGAGGGGTTGAACCATGATGGCATCCTCTATAACTGCAGTGGCAGTTATCCTGTGTGATGGAGGGGCACAGGCAGCTTAGAACCAGAGGGTTTTGGCCTCAGGAACAGGGTTCTATCTGTTGGCAGGGGCTCAAGACCAGCATGTTTGCAGGGAAGCTGCTCTTGGTCCAATATAGAGAGTATGAGAGAGCCGAGAGAGGGGGGCTTCCAGACTTCCCTGGTGCACTCATGTTTGGGAAATGATGAGACTCCACAGTAGGGGAGAGCCATGTGTCTCCCATCATGCACCTAGTGTCTTGGTCCTGCTTAGAGAGAAGGTGGCAGGCTCAGAGAGCTGATGAAACTGGGCTCAGTTCACACAGCCTAGAAGGATATGAGCCAGGGCATGAACCCAGGCAGCCTGGCCTGGCACAATAGTCTCCTCATCATGTTGTCTTTAACTAAGGAAGACCCCTGGGCTCCTCAGATATCCCATTCTCAGATGGCTACAGACAGCTCTACGGTGCTACTGAACCCTTCTGCAGAGTCTGCAGATCTGTGCTCCCTGCACACTAGCTCTCCTACTCCCACCTCAGGCTCCAGGTCTCCCCTCTCCTGAGCATCTCCCCATCCTCAGGAAGGAGGTTGCTGGGGGCTGGGGTGGTAGAAGAAGGACCAGAGGAAGCGACTCCATGGTTGCTGAAGTCACAACTCTTTCAGGCTCTCTGTCACCTGCATTTGTCTCAGTCCCTCCTCCTGGACCACATGGACCCAGCATCCAGCCTCAGCCTCATGTGTCTCCCCTCATCCTGGTTCCTCTTGCTTCCTGGCCAGTCTGTGTTTTTTCTTGGCACCCTCACTTCAGTTTTGCAGTGTCTGTGCTGTTTCTTCTGGGAACCAAGGGCTCTCGATATGATCCACCAGCATGGAGCCAATGTCCACAGAGCCACTTAGTGCCCTTGGAGTGACATCCTCACAAATCAGCATCTTCGACCTTTGGAAGGAAGAGAGGAATGATGGGCTGGGGAAGGAACTTAGTCAAAGCGAGATAACAGGGGGAAAATGTGGTTGAAACAACGATCCGTCAAATATCACTGTTTTTGCCCCATTATCAAGATGTGGTGCCACAGCTTTATTTCTTTATGCCCACTGCGCCCCAACCCCAGTAGGTGCTCAGACTCAGCCTCACCCTAAGCTGTCCTCCCAGACAGCATCAGATCCAAACAAGCTCCTCTCCATCCTCCTTCTAGGAAGCCTAGATCTTAGGAGTGTTTGGGGATGGCACGAGCCTGGCTGGCCTGCATGCTCTTACCTGGATCACTCCCTCCAGGACACTGGGGCACGCCCCTCTTCTTCCCCAAATGCTGTGAGAAGCCCTTCGCCAACTTGTCTCACCAGCCAGTCCCTCTCCCTCAGTACTCCTCCCCCACCCCTACCCCCACTGAATCATTTTACCACAGCTTCCTCCCTTCCTGTAAAGGGAGAGGCCTTTCTCTTCCATACTTAGTGTGCCCTGGAACGTACTGTAGGGCCAAGTGTATTGTCAGCACTCGGTATATATTTGTTAAACTAAACGGGTCCTCTTTTTGTCTTGGATCATAAATTTTTATGAACTGCAGGGTGGTTTTGCAAGCTTTATATGGTTTTAAACACTTATTTTTTTAGACATTTTTATGCCCTTTCCCCTCCTTCCTAATTCCCTTTTTCCTTTCCTCCCTCTCTCCCTTCCTCCTTCCCTTCCTTTCTTATTCCCTTTTTTTTTCTTTTTTGAAGATCTCATAATTCAGCCCAGACTAGCCTCAGACTTTCAATCCTCCTGCCTCAGCCTCCCGAGTGCTGGGATCATAGACACGTGCCACTACCACACGGTTTTTATGTCTTTAAATTTCTAGTTCACCTTCAACCTCACTTTCCTAACCTTTGTTAGTTACGGTAATCTAAATGGTAACAAAGATTGGGACACTTTCAAATATCTAGTACTCGGGATTAGAGGACACCCAGAGTCACAAAGCAGTTGAGATGATTTCTTTTCTGTAACTAAATCTGGAGGTACAGGCAGAGATATTTATCTCTTACTATTTGGCAAATTGTTTTTTTTTTCTGGAAACATGAATGTGAACATTAACGGCTGACAGGTGAGCACATAGCTTCGGAATCAATGGTTTGAAGGAACAGCGAAGTTATCAGGTTTCTTAACTGATGATCTCTCCAAGGCTGCAAATTCATTTATAATGAAGATTTCAATAAATATTCATTACCATGGATATCTGAAGCCCCAGGAAGTTGGAGACTATATAATAATTTGAAAAATGTGACCAGGTTTCTGTTTCTGTTAGCATTCTTGATTTACAGCTCGAGGGACTGAAGTTCCGAAACTTCGTCTGGGAAGGCATACAATGCACACACGTACTCAGAGAGGAATCCAGAAGGGTGGATGTCAGGGCGCTCTCAGTGGCTGGGAGCTGGGAGGTTTCTCGTCTTTTGCTTGTCTACTCTCTGTAATGTTTATTTAAACAGTAAAATTACAAGTTAAAAAAAATAAAACGAACCTTTGGAAAGACTATAAAGGTATGAAAAACATTCAAAATGGCGTCCTTCTCCCTCCTTTAAAGACATTCATAATTTATTTTAACATGTTTTTACTTGGCTTTTCCAGCAATATTTTCTATAATTCTTTTGCTTTGAAAATTAGCTTAAAGCTAATCAGATGAAAGATTTTGATCACCAGCTATGGTCGTGCTTCTTTGAAAAAAACAAAAACAAAAACAAAAAGCTGTTCATTGTTCTAACTAACTGGTCATCTCTGAACAAAACCAGTGGGGAGTTGGGGTAGGGGATGGAGGACACACACACACACACACACACACACACACACACACACACACACACACACACGGTCAGAGAGGATGTGGGGGTAGAGAAAAAGCAGACAGGGAGCTGAGGGGATGATGGATTCAGAGGGAAGAGGGACAAGGTATGAGAGGGCAGGGTCAATGGCGGCTGAAACACTTCCAATCAAAGAGTGAATGCCTGAGGGTCCTGAATGGCTCTTCACCAGCAGGAGACACAGTGGTAGAGGAGCCCCCAGCAGCTTCCCTCTGGTTAGGCAGAGATGTGCAGGGAGGGCTGGGATGGACTGTGGGGGCATTGGTGTAGAGTTTGGATGTGTAGACAGGGCTAGGGATGGGGATGGGGGCCTGGACTCTGTCTTGTCCCAAAACTACATCAGCATCCCAGGTAACACAGCTGCTGTAAAAGTAGATTATCATAAATAGACAAACTAGACCTAAGGAAAAAACATAAAAATGCTCTCACTGACCCAAGGGTCCACCTAAGATTGAGGGCTGTCAGTTGCCAGCATCAAGGAACACATGTTAGCACATTGATGTGGCAACTGTGGAGCTTATGCAGGACTTAAAGCTGCACAGCCTGAGTCAGAAATCCTGGCAATGGCCTCAGAAGCCAGTTGACTTGTGCAAACTGTCAGTGACTAGTGGCAAGCCTGGCCTTTGTTCCCTGTGGGCCCCCGACTTCCACTCCCCTTTCCTTGTCACAGGGCTCATAGGGCACAGCCTGCTGCTCTAATCCCCCACTTCTGGTGTGTGTGTGTGTGTGTGTGTGTGTGTGTGTGTGTGCGCGCGCGCATGTGTGTGTTTTTGTCTGTGTGTGTTTGTCTGTGTGTATGTGTGTTTGTGTGCGTGTGTGTCTGTGTGTTTGTCTTCTGTGTTTGTGTGTCTGTGTCTGTGTATGTTTGTCTATGTGGGTTTGTCTGTGTGTGTATTTGTGTGTTTGTGTGTCTGTGTGTCTGTGTGTGTATGCCTGTGTGTGTGTTTTTGTCTGTGTGTGTTTGTCTGTGTGTGTATGTGTGTTTGTCTGTGTGTGTGTCTGTGTGTTTGTCTTCTGTGTCTGTGTGTTTATTTTCTGTGTTTGTGTGTCTGTGTCTGTGTGTGTTTGTCTGTGTGTGTGTTGTGTGTGTGTGCTTGTCTGAGTGTGTTTGTCTGTGTGTGTGTTTGTCTGTGGGTGTGTGTTTGTGTGTGTCTGTGTGTGTTTGTGTGTTTGTCTGTCTGTGTGTGTTTGTGTGTGTTTGTGTGTGTTTGTCTGTGTGTGTTTGTCTGTCTGTGTGTGTTTGTGTGTGTTTGTCTGTGTGTGTGTGTGTGTATGTGTTTGTCTGTGTGTGTCACAGAGGCCTGCACTTGCTTGGCTCTGTCCCCTGCAGCCTGGAGAAGTCAGAAGGCAGACTGTTGTTAGTAATGCTGAGCTACAGAGTAGCCCATGGATCACTCAGTTCCTATTGCCCACCTGCTGCTCCTGACTCAGTACCCTATGTTGGGCACAAGGGAGCAGGATCTGGCAATGGGGCCTCTGTTCAGCTGGGCCCCAAAGGCTGCCTAGCTTCAGTGATGTGAGCCCCCATGTGTGGGCTGCTGCTGACCTTTTAAAGTCCAGTCCAATAGGAAAAGCAGAAATTTGACAGACACATAGACAACTCAAGCTGTGGCCGGGAATGAAGTGTGATAGGGTAGAGAAAGAAGGAGAGGGGGAGGGGAGGGGCAGAGGCTGTGTGTGAGCTTCAGAACTGGGTATGGGAGGTGGTAGACTTCTGGAGCATTGAGAGAAAGGACCAGAGAGAGGGCTCCTCCCCTCCCTTTCCCTCCCTTTCTTCCTTTCCCCTTTCCTCCCCTCCTCTCTTTTCCCCTTCCTTCCCCTCCTCTCCCTTTCTCTCTCTTCCCCTTCCCTCCTTTCCCCTTCCCTCCTCTCCTTTCTTCTCTCCTTTCTTCTGTCTTGGGTGTGTGTGCGCATGTGTACGTGCATGAGAGGTGCACATGCACTTGCTAGTCCATGTGCATGCATATGTGTGCACTTGTGTGCCTATAAACTCCAGGTCCCAACTATGCCAGTCATCAGTGTGGGTAAGAACTAGATCCTCTTCTTCAAACCCTGGCTGTCTTCCTGCAGTGTGGCCTACATGTACCCTTTGACCTCCCAGCTCCTCACCTCGGGTTCCTTCTTCATAAGATAGCTACAGTGCTCACACGACAGGGTTACCGGGATTCAGGGAAAGCAATATATATATATGTAAAGAGCAGGTTCAGTAAATGTCAGTCAGGACTGCCTCATGTGTCCCACGTGGTCTGTCAGAATGCACCTCAGTCATGCTCAGACAAGACTACACTTTACAGAAAACCGGCTTGAGGTACCCAGTCCTGCACCTTGCCAGGCTCTACGTCCATCTTTGCCAGGAGTGAACCAACCATTTACAAACCCTCAGGAGCAGAGAGGACAACAGAAATTCTCAATGTCCCAATACGTGACATGGGAGTAAGGCTCACTCCCTACCTTCCCACCCTGCCCCGAGTTGGCATAGGTGGCAGCCTGTGACAGATGGCAGTGGTTTGAGTGACGACTTCAATTTTAACTCTTTTCGATAATGCCGGTCTGGAAAGCCACATACTTTAAAACTCGCCCTGGATCATAGATCAGCCGGAAGAGGGCCAGTCCCGCTCAGTTAATAAGCTCTGGAAACATCATCCATCACAGGGGACCCCTCCTTAGGGCTCCCAGTGTCGACTCCTGGCAGAGATGAATGGACGGGCCACTACTCTGAGCAGAGCCTTTCAGGCTGTTTGCACCACACCTCCTTGAGCCTGAACTTGGACCTTGCCAAGCTGAACACTCCTAGGGTGGAGGAAAAGGCAGGTGGGTGGGCCAGAACCATGAAGTAAGTGTCACTTGGAGGAAGGAGGCTGGCTTCTCTCTTGGACATGCCTAAAAGGCTACTCCTTTCTGTCTTCTTGGGGCATTGAGGTGGAGGAAGCCTAGGCAAGC
This sequence comes from Rattus norvegicus, assembly GCF_021556685.1. NCBI lineage: Eukaryota > Metazoa > Chordata > Mammalia > Rodentia > Muridae > Rattus > Rattus norvegicus. Next base: position 51,664,024 of record NC_141541.1, on the reverse strand, counting down.
TGGCACTCTGCTTCAGGAGACTTGGAGGCATATGCTTGACAAATCAGGCACAGCGATGCCGAATGCCTGGTAGGAGGGAGCTACCAACTGCTGAGAGCCAGCTTTGGAGTAGTCTGTCCCATAGAACCCTCCCCTGGAGGCTGTCTGGTCAGCAACGATATCCCCTTGGATGGAAAGAACTATCCAGAGGTCCATGGGTTTATTCTTCCTGCCGTCTCCCATACCCAATCCTGCTGCCAGCCACTCCAGAACCCCACCCACACATCCAGCCTCCCAGACTGTCACTCACTGTCCTTCCTCAGCCCTGCCTACGCATCCTGCCAGAGGCCTGTTTGAAGCACAGACACCACCCTGATTATATTCTTTGGGGGCACAAATCCATTTCCAGTGGCTCCCTATGACACAGGAAATGAAGCCCAAGGTTCCTGGCCTGGTGTTCAAACCCAAATGACCTGGCAGGTTGTTGACTCTCTAGACTAATTCAGGTCGTCTGTTTTTTTTGCCCTGCTCTGTGCCATCTGTGTGCTTCTTTGGTTTTTGCTCACAATCCTACAAACCTCTCCTCTCTTCTCTATCTATTCAAAACCCTCTTCGCTCTGTGGGTCCCAGTTGAACCATTCTTTCTTCCATGAAGCCCTCTTTGACCACTCCAATACAGTCCCTATTTCTAGGGCTCTGGTCACAGGTACTGTAGCTGAATCATCCCCAGACACTTGCAACCCATCTTGCACGTTGCTAGTATTGTGTTGCCAGGTTCGTGCAGGACTCAGGAGCTTTCTTCTTCCCTCCTTCCCTTTGGATGCATGGTTTGCATCACATTTCCTACTCTGGATCTATTTCCAAATGTCCAGGTGTATCTCAGGCACTGAAGCTACTCCCCTGGGACCTGTTGACTCTTGGGAAGGTAACAGAATTAAATAAGATCCAGAGGCAAGGACCATACTGCCCTTGTGTTCTCAGATACTTACATCAAGTCCAGCCCAAACTGGACAAGAGATGCTGGCTGAGCTGGTTTGCTTTTAACTTCATCCTTTTCTCTTCAATGTCCTATGCTGCTTTCTATCATGTGTTACGAATGATACTCTCACACGCTCACCCTGCAGCCTGCTCACAATGCTGTCTCCCAGCAACATCTCACAGGGTACCTGCTGTAAATGCCAAACACTCGGGTGATCACGGATGAAGTCTTCAGTGATCTTAGAGGCCTGTCAACCAAGGGAAATCCACAGGAGGACTACAGGGTGGGACACATCTCCTGGGCAGGGTTCAACAGCCCCTCAAGACACAGGTATACCACAAGCTTTCTGCGCATTCTTACACTGATGGGTGTGTGGGTAGCATGTACATCCTGGGTCTTGGGAATGATGCTGAAATGGACTTAATGAGAGAAGGAAGTCCTGTCCGATGTGACGATGTGGATGAACTTTGAGAACACTACGTTGATTGAAATAAAGCAGTCACTGAAGGATAAACATGGTATGGTCTCACTTGGTGAGCCATCTATAGTAGTCAAACTCACAGGAGCCAGAAATGGACAGAATGGTAGGTTCTCAGGGCTCAGAGAGGAGGGAATGAGAAGTTGCTGTTCAGTGGATTTAAAAAGATTTTTTCAGATAAGGTTCAAGTTCTCGAGACCCACTTATACAGCATTGTGCTTCATTACACATTGGCAGTGCACTGGGTACCAAAATAATGTTAGGTAAGGTTTTCTGTTACAATAAAAACATCGTAGCATGTATAACGGAATTAAAACACACCTGTCTGTTTTTAAAAACCTGGACCCTCAGCCCCACCCTACCTTGTACCTTCCTTGCCCCTGGACCATCTGCAGGCTGGCGGCCCTGTGTTCTGCTAAGAGCTCTGAGCTTCAGCTCTCTTGTCTTTGCACCTGTGCAATGTTTGCAAAATGACTATACCCCTTCCCCTGAGTTTCCTTATCTTTGAAGTGGAGTACATGGAGCTAGCAGCCCTGGCTGCATCACAGAGCTTCTATGAGATTCTGATGAGCTCACTCTTGAAGAAAGTGCTTCATAAACACAGGTTGTCATTATGATTCTGGTGGAGTTTCTGGCCAGATGGAGACTGGGGTCAGAAGCAGTAGAACCTCGCTCATTCACTTGCCTTAAATTAGTAGCAATTGAGATAGTTCTACAAAGTAACTGGGAACGTGGGCTGCCTGGGGGGCTGTATTTAGGAACAGATTCAGCTGAAGTACTCAAAATAGCAGTGGCTTCTATAGATGGGAGTTTACATTGCTCTCATACGAACATCTGGAAGCAGCAGGGAATGTTGAGGAGAGAAGTGATGGCCCACACACTCCTTAGGGATTCATAGTTCTGCCAATCGACTCCTCTGGACTCTCCATGCTACCCTTCTGTCCTCAGTGTTCAAGATGTGTGCCGTCATCAGGAAACATCATTTGGCTACTTTTGCTTCTAAGACAGGAAACAGTAATATTACTGATCCATTTCTGAAATCTCTGACCTAAAATTTGGGGCGTTCTTGTTCCACATGGCTTCCAGAAGAAAGGGGCAAATGAGAAAGGGCCAAGCTTATACCAGCCAGGAAGCCTGCTACACATATCTGTTTGCATGCCATTGGTCAGAACTTGGTTCCATGGGCACACCTAGCTGCAAGGGATGCGGGTAAATTAGGTGCTCATACATGCTTATGACTGTTCTATTGCTTTGGAAAGAGAGGAGAATAAGTACTAAGGGAAAAAACCAGCATCTGCCATGGAAGTGGGGAGCTGGGGAAGGAGGAGAAGTTGGCCAAGATCCCCATGTCTCTTTGTTAGATCTCCAAGCCTTTTATTCCTGTATTTCTTTGAGCCAAAGACTTGCAGAGAAGGTGACAGTTGAGATACATAGCACTTGGAACTTCTCCTCAGCTCCTCCATTCCCACAGGCTAATCAGCCACCTGGATGCTCCACATTTGAGAATGGAGACTTCAGAAATGAGCAACTGCACTCGTTTCTTACTTCAGGGGCAAAAGTAGCCATGTTGTGTTTCCTACTAAAGTGGAAAACAGTTACAGGTGATAAATATTTCTTGCACACCTAACTCTAGCTGTCTGTCTGTCGTCTGTCTGGACACAGACTGTCTCATGAGGCCACCTTCACTGACTTCGGAGTCATGTGGCAAGTGCCTGGAATTAACGGTGCCAGCCACTTGCCCTGTACCATCATCTGTGTTTTATAAAAGAGGAAACAGAGGCACAGAGACACTAAAACTCCCTTGCCTGATTCACACATCTGGTTGGTAACTCTGCCAGCTGCAAACTTGGCATTGTTCCTTCATAACTCCTATTCTTTTTTTTTAATCTTTTTTTTCCTTCTATTGGATAATTTTTTTATTTTTTTCTTTATTAACTTGAGTATTTCTTATTTACATTTCGATTGTTATTCCCTTTCCCTGTTTCCGGGCCAACATGCCCCTAACCCCTCGCACTCCCCTTCTATATGGGTGTTCCCCTCCCCATCCTCCCTCCATTACCGCCCTACCCCCAACAGTCACGTTCACTGGGGGTTCAGTTTTAGCAGGACCAAGGGCTTCCCCTTCCACTGGCATAGCTCGTATTCTTATATCTGTACTAGATGCTCCTTTTGTGTCTGAATGTCTCTCCTTAAGCATGGCTCCTTTACACACATCCCACATCACCCCCCCTCCCGCCCCTGTCGTGACTCTCTAAGGCTCCAGATACCAGTTTTCTGGACTAGAAGGTCTTTCTAGAGCTCTGCATTCGTCAACATTCTCTTTAAACTTCCTCCAGAAGGGCTCCCTTCACTGATCCACTTGGACTGGCCAGTGTCAAACTCTCCTCTGTGTCCTTCAACACTGTCCCTTTGTCTAGCTGCTGCGGGTTGGATCCAGGTGTCTTCCTAGACAATTGAGCATGCACCAGTCATATGAGAGCATGAAGTGCCAACATCGTGCTGATTACTCAGAATCCTACTTCCAGCTTGGGGCTGAGACCCAGGCCCATTTATCCAGTTGCCTTTATGCTGCCTCTTCCTGGATATTCACTGCCGTTACATTCTTGGCCTTTCCCCTTCTCCTTTGAAACAGGATCTCACTTAGCCCAAGCTGACCTTGACATGTTACTTTGCCTTCATTTCTCAAGCACAGGAACTTGGCATTCCTGAACTGTCTCACTCTAAACCTACTTGACCATACCTTCTGTTTCTAGGTCAGAGGTTTTCTCAGCTCCTTGGGTTTTGAGCCAGACCCTCAACTCACCAGCCCCAAGTGCATCCACCTCTGGACAGTGGTTCTCAAGCAATCCTTTCACAGGGGTCCCCCAAGACCGTTCTGCAGATCAGATGTTTACAGCACAATTTCTAACAGTAGCAAAATTACAGTTATACAATGATACCAAGATAAATTTATGGTTGGGGGTCATTACAACATGAGGAACTGTATTAAAGGGTCACACACAGCTCTAGGAAGGTTGAGAACCACTGGCTGAGCTAGAGTTTGGGTGGCATTGATAAAGGGCCAGCCAGGGAACAGGCCTGGACCACAAAGTTTGGTTATGGCCCATTAGAAGTGAGAACGAACCCCACCAAAGGGTACCTGGAAATTTTAGGAAGGAGTGTAGGAAGCCGTGTAGGGAAGACAGGTCTGGACACTGTAGCTAAAAGCCTTCCAGTACCCTTTTACCCAGGCTCAGTATACTCTGGAGGAGGAGAAGGTGGGATGGTGGCTTAGGAGAAAGGACTATTTGAGTCCATGCTAGGGAAATTGGAAAAGTCTGGCTTGAATAAAACCTGGAACATAGTGGGAAGCAAAGGCTAAAACCAGAGGATGAGGTCCAAAGTGCCCAAAGCAAGTGTGATGGCTGTATCTGGAACACGCCTGTGGGCTCGTGTTTTCAGCTCTTTTCCAGATGTTCTTTCTGGGAGGAGGGCCTAGCTGGTGAGTTAGTCAGGAGTAGTGGGCCTTGACAGAGTCAAGCCCAGCTCCTGGCTCTGCGCATCACTCTCTGTTGCTTCTCTGTGATGTAAAGAGTCTCTACCACAGGCTCTGCCCGCTACGAACTCCGCCATGCCTCTCCTGCTGTGCCGGACTGAGAGCCTCTGAAATTGTGGGTCAAAGTGAATCTTTGCCTCCATGTGGGGAGCTAAGGAAGCCATGAATGAATGGGGTAAGGAACCAGTGAGGTCCAGAGTGAATGTGAGTTATTGACAAGGACCAACACCTCAGACCCGTGAGAACTGGCAAAGCAGTCTTCTGCCAGGTGAGCAGACGTTGGCAGTGCACATGAAAACTAGCAACTGTAGTTTCCCCCTGGATTACTGCTTCCCTCAGAGATCCCCCTGCCAAGACCTAGCAAACTACTCCTTCCTGTGCCTTACCTAACCAGCTGGCTAGTGTGAACACAGGCCACTCAGTATCACCTTCTCTGTACCTGGATCTGTGTGTCTGTCCTTTGTTTCCTGGTCACCGCTGTCAGGTTTCCAGAAGTTGCTTCTGTCTGACTCTTTATCACAACAATGGAGGAGTAACCAACGCTACCACCTGTCGCTTCTGTTTGTGCAACAGTTCCCAGCTTTCCTTTCTTTCCTTCCAGAAGCCTTGCCTGCTTCTCTGAGGAGGTTAAGTCTCTCTGTCACAGCCACCAGGTGCACAGCTCACCTTTCTAGTACTTATAATTTACATTTCACGTTTGGAAGCTGTTATTTGCACAATTGACTCCTAGATGAATGCTTACCTTCTTGTTTAGGCTAAAAAAGCCACACAAGGGCAGGGGCCACTCCTGCCCTTTCTTAGCTGTGGGGAAGGAATGAACAAGTGTCAGGAATCCCAGGAGTAAAGGGAGAATAGCACAGAGTGGTTGAGGGAAGGAACGAGTGCCCAGGACTTTTGTTTAACAGTGGGTTCTTGTAACATACACGTATGTGCACATGCATCTGCATACATCTGGACACACACGGTGGGAGGAGCCTGGGGAGATGGTCCAATCAGTAAACAGCTTCCCTTGCAAGTACCAGGACCTTATTTTGATCCCCAGAACCCTCTTAAACAATCCGGTTCCGGTGGCACATGCTTGTGGTCCCAGACTGGGGAGACAGAGATGGGTAGATTCTAGGGATTTACCGCAGGTCAGCCAGCCTGGTCTAACCCACAAGCTCCGGGCCAATGAGAGACCTTCTGTCAATAAAGGAGGCGGCCAGATCCTGGGAAACGGCACCTTAAGTTGTCCTCTGGTCTCCATACACGTGCAGACACAGGCGCCCTACACACACCCGGACATACATCCAGGACTGGGTTCTGTGTGTCTGTCGAGGTGCTGTGTTTGTGTGAAGACCGGGGAGGTTTCACAGGGACTCTTGGCACTTGTGACTATTCGCACCTGATTCCTAGCCCTCAGTCCCCTCCACAGCGCCCTTCATCCCTGTCTCTGTCCTATACTGTCTGCTTATGCCTCTTCGGCGTGTTTGTGATTCCACGTCCTGAGACTTCATTAATGTTCTTCCCCCTTTCCCTTATGTCCTTACCTGTGGGAAAATGTTTGCTTATCTCCTTAAACTAAATTCAGATGTTAGTTTCTCTGGTGGATTTTCATGATGCCCCCCACACTTTCCCTCCTCCTCTTGTTCTATACAATGTAGGAAGGTAGTCCTTACGCTAGCTGGTCTGTGAGGGATCCAGGCTCCAGTCCTCACTGGTCCACTAGGGACTGCCATGGTACACAGCAAGTACCTATTAAATGGGTGAGTTCTTTAGTGACTGTTGTTTTTACTGTTGGTCACTGCAGGAAGAGGAAGTGTCTATTTGGTTCACCGTTTCAGAGTCTCACATCACAGCCTATTACTGTGGAACGTCTATCTTAAGAGTCTGATCTGTGTGGGGTGTAGGGCACGGCATAGTACTGGCCTAGAGAAGTGGAGACTATTTCATCTTATAACTGGGAATCTGAAAGAGAGAGAGAGAGAGAGAGAGAGAGAGAGAGAGAGAGAGAGCAGAGACCCGTATCCCATAATCCCTCTGAAGAGCACATCCTCACCACCTCAAGTCTCCCATTAGGCCCCACCCCTAAAAATCTCCAGCAATGCTAAGGAGTACCATGCTGGGACCCTGGAGGGAAACTTTTCAGATCAGACCACAGCATCGGGAGCCCCAGGTTTGTGAAGAAGCTTGAATCCTGTCCAGCCTGTCCCCTCCCCCACGCGTACTCAGAGCTGTCACACCATGGGTCCTGGTTTTCTCCTGGAAATTGTGGTCACTGCCGAAAGAGTACAGTAGCTAACGGTGTCAGGTGTTTGGACCCCTAGGGAAAGCAGTAATAAGGCTCTGAGGGCTTCTGACAATGTCTGAAATAGCCCTGAGGAAATTGTACTGTCATCTGCGCCAAGGCTACACAGCTGAACTAAAGCACCGTCTTTCTCTGCTTTTAAGCTAGGATCGTGTCAACTCAGCAGCGTGCCGGCAGTGGTTAGCTCATGCTTAGTTGGGAGCTAAGATTGGCTGTGGATGAAATCATAGGAGTCCCCAGGGGTTGCAGAAGGAAAAACAATAAAAGGGGTCCTGGGAAGTTAAGAGATTGCAACTCCATCCCCCAGTGGGAAAGAGCTCTGGGTTTGAATTTAGAGGATGAGAGAGGCAGCATGGTTGTAGTGCAGCAAGCCACCAGAGGCCCCTCCTGGAAGGGGACAACTACTGTATCTTCCCCAAGGATCGCACGTAGCAAAGGTCTCTTGGAGCTGGGGAGGTGGCTCAGCCGGTAGAAGCATTTGCTGCACAAGTCTAAGGATGTGAGTTCAAATCACCAGCACCCATGTTAGAAGTTAAGTGTGGCCCAGTGAGTACAACTGTTACCCAAGTATCATGAGAGGCAGAGTCAGGAGGATAGCTGGGGCCTGCCAACTTAGTTCCAGGTTCTTTGTCTCAAGAAAATAAGGTAGAGAGTAGTAAGTCAAGACAGCAGATGTCCTCCTGTGTGTGCACAGACGCATACCATCACATCACACACATATATACCCCCATGTGCACACACAAGTGCACATGTGCACAGACACACATACATACACACTCCCCACGAATGCATGAACACACACACACACACACACACACACACACACACACACACACACAATGTTTCCGAAAGGGCAAAATGTCAAGTTAGAAGTAGATATCTACCTAGTCTGGGAAGTAACCAGGGACAGTCAGAAGTGGATGTTCAGGGAAGTGGAGACTGCCCCCTGTGGTTAGAGTCTGGAAAAAAAGGAGTAGTGAGTTTGGAGTGCTGGGCATAGAGGTAAAAGCAGGTAGGCACCCCATGGCCAAAGGCTGAGCAATATAAACTGGGCTTCCCAAACTTACAAGACAGAGGTAGGAGAATCAGGAGTTCCAGGATAGGCTACATAATGACAAAAGCAAACCAAGGGGGTGGGAGTGGGGGTGGGGGGAAGAAATCCAAAATCACGGCTGATACTCACCGAGAAGGAAGAGACTACAAGACATGGATCTCAATGTCATGACCCCCACCTGGTCTCTTCCAGGGAGTGTCGCCTTCAGCCTGAGTTCTGAAGGATGCCTTTGGGACAACTTCCTTCCTGTGGAGTTCCCTGGAATCTGAGGTGAGACCAAGTTCTTACTAGGACAATGCTCACAGCGAGTAGATTGGGCCATCCTGGTGACGAATGGGGAGGCTGAACTGCATGGAAGGCCCCAAATGAATGGGGAACGAGAAATAGCACAGGGTGGAAGCTCAGTGCCACCATTCCTGCCACCGACTGTCCTCTATCCTCACTTCTGTTGAAACACTTCTTCTTGGTGTCAGTCAGCTTTTTGTTGCTGTGGCAAAGATCCAAGGCATCTTTAAAGGAGGACAACTTTGTTTTGGCTCAGTCTCAGATTTCTGTCTCTGGTCACTTGGAGTTGTCACCCTGGACTTAGGATGGCACAAATGGTCATGGTGGGAGCACAGGACTCACCTCATGGTGGTCAAAATGAAACAGGCAAAGGCTGGATGGAGCTGGATCCCAACATCCCTGTTGAGAGCACATGCCCAGTGACTTCCCTCCAGGAGACTCAGCCTTCCTGTGAGTCCCTGCTGAGCTCAGCCACTGCCATCAAATGGGAATTGGTTCCTGCTTATATCGTTTGGTGTCCTTGGCTGGTGAATTGTCCTTCTTTGCCTATCTTCTTCGCCAGCCTGGTAAGATAACTCCCCAGCACAACTGTCTCTAACCCTGTGACTGAACCTGGTGGCCACCACAGGCAGGGGATGTGCCCTGTATCCAGGAAGCATCAAGTGCACACAAGCACACAATCCATGGCCAAAGCTCATGTCCAATTTGATCCTGGTGTGCTATCTGTGCCAGCCAGTGTCCCCCTGTGTTCCTTCATGTCCTCTCAGTGTCACCAGTGATAAAGGTGACAGAGGTCAGGGCAGCTTGTTGTAGGGCAGGGAGAGTTTCCAGAACATTCAAAGCATAGGAGTGGAGAGACACAGCATAGATGCCACCTCGGAAATGAGAGTCACATCATTGAAATTTCCAGAAAAGGAAATAGTGTCTGTCTTAGATAGGGTTTTACTACCGTGAACAGACACCATGACCAAGGCAACTCTCATAAGGACATTTAATTGGCTCACAGGTTCAGAGATTCATTCCAGTATCAAGGCAGGAGCATGGCAGCATCCAGGCAGGCATGGTGCAGGCATGAGAGTTCTACATCTTCATCTGAAGGCTACTAGCAGAATGATGGCTTCCAGGCAGCTAGGGTGAGTGTCTTAGACCCCACACCCACAGTGCCATGCCTACTCCAAAGAGGCCACACCTACTCAAACAGGGTCACACCTTCTAATAGTACCACTTCTTGGACCGAGCCTATAATACAAACCATCACAGTGTCAGAATGCCCTGAGTTTGTTTCTTGAAAACAAGAAGTCCTTTAGGCATCCTTCCCACTTGCCTGTCCCATTTCCAAATAGCACTCCCTCTCCCCTACCTTAGTTGTTCCCCGGTCTCCACCTGAACTCAAGTAGGCCAAGTGTAAACCTAGCTTGTCCTGCATTAAACAGGTGGCTGCCAGAGTGACCTCTATGGGTGAGCCCAACCACAGGACCACAGGACTGTCTGCCCCTCAAAGGGACAGGTGACCGTGTCCTGCCTATATTTAGCAATCTAGCGAGTGTCTGGTGGCTGCTTTTGTCTCCTAGGGCTCTTCTTAGTGCTTGCACTGGAAGTTTCTTGCCTCTTCTGGGGTTTTACCTGTAAATAAAACAAGATAAAAGGCAGCTTTCTGCTTTTCAGACGCTGACAGGCGCAGCCTGGTAAATTATCTTCACACTTTTTAAATAGAAGCAGAAAGGTTTGGGTGGATTGCCTTGCCTAATACAGAGGCACTTTTCCGTCCTGTGAGCGGTCGTAGATGGGATAATGAGTGTGTTTTTATCTGTCTCTAAACACGCTGCAAAAAGCCTGGAGTTAGACTAACTTTCCTTCACAGTATTTCAGAATTTCGAGGAAAAGGTTGGTGTGGAAACAGCTTGGGTGTCAGGGATTAAAGGCTGGAGCCGGCTCCCTTGAAACAGACATGAAACTACTTCTGGGACTTGGGAGGTTACCCTTCTGTGTGCAGAGTCCTGGTTGTATATTATCATCTGTGTAGAGGCGCTTGTGGGTGCGTGTACATGTGTATGTACATGTGTGTGGAAGTCAGAAGTCACCCTCGGGTGTTGTTCTCCAGGAGACATCCACCCCGCTATTCATCTTGGCTTTTTTTTTTCTCCATCTTTATTAACTTGAGTATTTATTTACATTTCAATTGTTATTCCCTATCCCGGTTTCCAGGCCAACATCCCACTAACCCCTACCCCTCCCCTTCTATATGGGTGTGCCCCTCCCCATCCTCCCCCCATTACCGCCCTACGCCCAACAATCACGTTCACTGGGGGTTCAGTCTTGGCAGGACCAAGGGCTTCCCCTTCCACTGATGCCCTTACAAGGCCATTCATTGCTACCTATGAGGTCAGAGCCCAGGGTCAGTCCATGTACAGTCTTTGGGTAGTGGCTTAGTCCCTGGAAGCTCTGGTTGGTTGGTATTGTTGTTCATATGGGGTCTCAAGCCACTTCAAGGTCTTTCAATCCTTTCTCTAATTCCTTCAACAGGGTTCTCGTCCTCAGTTCAGTGGTTCGCTGCTGGCATTCACCTCTGTATTTGCCGTGGCTTTTTGTTTTTTTGAGATGAGATCTCTCACTGGTGAGGGCTTGCCAAGTAGTCTGGTCGGCTGGGAGGTCCCAGCCGTCCACTTGTTTCTGCCTCTCTATTGCAGGAACTACAACTGTGCTACTGTTGCCAGCTCTTAAACATTGTAATCCGGACCCTATGAAGGCCTCCAATTGGCTATGTAGCTGAGGCTGGCCTTGAACTCAGGATCCTCCTGTTTCCATCTCCCAAATGTTGGGATTATGGGTATGCAACATCACCCTTTGACTTATCTAGAACCTTCTATGTTGCAGGTCTGGGCCATGACAACTTACAGTTATTTTGTAGATTAAAGAGAAGGCACAAGCTTGACACTGTTTCCCCTTGCTCATCGTCTTCCTCAAGGGCATCGACAGGCACCAAGAGATGGAGAATGCCTCTCCTGGAACCTTCTAAAGTGCCTGTGACCATTGAGGACTACTTCTGTCCCTATTACAGAGGGAGAGGACTAGTGGGAGACCCTCTCAGAGAGTTTGATGGAAGCTAGGAACTCTGGCCAGGAGAGGCAGGGCAGAGAGAAGCAGGGGACCTTAGATGGTAAGGAGGGAGCTGGTTCCATTCATGAACAATGTAGACCTTCAGAGAAAGCAAACAGTGCCAGTGACTCCACAGCAGGCATCCTCTGCAGAGAGCCTAGAGAGGTCCTCAGTCATGATTAGCTTTGCTCATATCAAGGTCACTCCTCATGTGCCTGTGTCACTGGTCTCCCAGGAATACTTTCCCTGGGCTTTGTGCCCCATCTTTATCCTATGGGACCTTAGAGGAGGCCCAAACAAAAACTGATGAATTGGGGAGGAGGCAGGAAGAAGAGGAGGAGGAGCAGGAGGAGGAGGAGGAGGGGGAGCAGGAGCAGGAGCAGGAAGAGGAGGAACAGGAGGAGGAGGAGCAGGAGGAAGAGAAGCAGGAAGAGGAGGAAGAGGAGGAGGAGGAGGAAGAGCAGGAGGAGGAGGTGAAGGAAGAAAAAGAAGACAAGTGGCAGTGCCTGTCACCAGGGTCTTCAAGGATACAGCCTAGCAGGCCTGGAGTGTTCCATGGGACAAGAATCAGAGGCGTTGACAGTGGATGAGCTCAAGGGTGTTTGTTAGTTTAGGAATGAACTCTAGGGCCTTGTGTCTTCTCTATGCTCTGGGTATGTCCCCAGTTCTATTTTATAAAGGAAAGAGTAACTCCCACAGCAGCAAGACCACAGTTGCTTTCTGCCACACAGCCCCACTGGCTGATTATGTATGTGTGTTACCTGTGTGCTCCCAGCAATGAGGGAGACAGCCATGACAACTCCTGAGGGGGTGGCCTTCCTGCCACAGTCCCCCATGTGTGTCCTAAGTCAGTTCAGTGTGACAGCGAAGGGGCCTTCTGATTTCTCTGTAATCAAGACACAGCACATTTTTACCCTCATTAGAAGATAAGTCAGATGTGAGAGAGCTGAGAGAGACAGAGGGCACAGCTATTAGACTGTTCCCTTTTTACTGGTCTTCGCCTGGGGTCTCCTCCCAGCATGATGTGGTCTGGATCAGGCAGAGGGAAGGACCCTGGGAGGATTAGTCTTTGAGTTGGGACTTTTTTCTTTCATTATTTATTTTACTTTGAGTCTTCATTAAAATTTTTATTTTCTGTGCTCACAATTCCAGGCATGCGGTTGCCTTCCCATTTGCATTTTGAAGACCCCCAACTCCTTCAAAAGCCAAAACAAATTATCTGTCATTTAATCGCAGCTTATTCCTCAAATAGGGTACCAAAACTGAGAACTCACAGTATTTACCCCCCCCCCCCCCCCGTGAGTTTAACTCCTTCCGGGCCACTCCTTTCTGTAGTATTCTGTGATGAAGAGGCTTGGGATGGAGGGTTAAGGGGAGAAGGACAAGGGGGCGGGTGTGGGAGGTGGCCTCACAGCTCACAGCAGGCTGCCTAATCACAGAAAGAAAAGTGTGTTTGCTGAAATGACCGAGGACAGTGAAGTTGGCCAAGAAAGGTAGAGGGGATTTGCTTAGAAGTCAGAGTTGGATGATAGTAAAAAAGTCTTGAGAAGGCTATAATTGGTAAATAGCATCCAATTTTACTGGTTTCCGCCTCTGAGAAGGCAGAGCCCCACTGTCTCTCCCACTCCCATCCTGAGGCTGCTGCCCCTGGCCCACTGTGGACCACCGGCACATTAACTCTGCCTCAGGACTCTTTAGCCTACTGTTCTCATTCTGGTAAGCACACGATGACCCTCAACTACGTTCCGTCCACCAGCACAGGGACTCCTGTGGAGGCCACAATTCACGGACTCTTGAGCATGTCCACTGAGCACCTTGCTTTCAAGTCAGAATAACTAACCCACAAGAGGTAAATGCTTGGGAGAAATGGGTTATTGGAGATTCTTGGAAACGGTCTGAGCCTCTGAGAGGTCAATGTAGCTTGTATGCCCTGCCATAACCATTGTCTTGATGATTGTGGGGATGGGGACACAGGCCTCTCTGTACATAGACCATTGCACAGGTCTTTGTAAACTATCATGGTGACAATCTGACCCTTGTTCTGTGGAGGCTCAAGGCTCATGGACTCATGGCTGTACCTAGTAGTCTCTGCAAGTCACTGTCTGAGAAACGTGTGGGGCTGGGTGTGTTACTCTTGGAGTAAAGTGCCTGCCTTGCCCAAGACGCTGGGAGAGATGGGGGAGGGAGGGAGAAACTGAAAGTGTTCAAATTTTTATTCCAAGGTTCAAAATTTTCATTCTGCTCTTAGAAGCTCGGGTGTCCCTAAAAGACAAGCCTTTCAAATGCATGGATGGTTGTGAAGACGCCTGGCTATAAATAACACGCAGGCTGGGCAGGGTTATGACTACTGAACTCTGGGAAGCAGGAGGGATTCTGTGTTCTGACTTCTTAGAACTGGGCAGGGTGAGCAAGGAAGATGTCTTGGTTTGTCTGGGCTACTGCAGCAGAACAATGGAGCCTACACAATTAGAAACCACCAAGATTCATACATCTGGACTCTGCAGGCTGGGAAGTCCATGCCCCAGGTGCCAATAGATTGCTTCTCGGGGAAGGTCTGCTTCCGGGCACATGCCACTCTCTTCTCACTACATCAGCACAGAGAAGGCATGAAGGGTCTCTTGGGGTCATGACTCTGGTTCATGAAGCCACTCCTCTCATGACGTTGATCACCTAAAGAAGGCTCCACCTCTAAATATCATAGCCCTGGTATCATTATTTCATGATAGGAGTTATGAGCATTTGGCCCTTGGAAGGAGGCTTTCTGCCTGTCTGTCCATGTTTCCATTCATGCATATCTAATGTGTCCCCATACTGTATAGAGTGCAGAGATCTTAGGTATAGGTGGTACAGTGTGGCAGGGGACAGTAGAGATGCAACAACAACAAAAACAACAAGCCCCAGGACGGAGAAGTTGGCTCTATGGCTGATGGTCTTTTCCATGGAGACAGTGGAAGTGTAAGGGAGCAATGTGTGTGTGAGAAGATGCAGCCAGGAGGCCTTGGGCTGGTCTTAAAGGCCAATGAAGGTGACTGAATCTTTTTTTCTTCTTGGATATCTTTAGAAACAAGGCAGGGAAGATCCAGGTGTCTCGGGCCCCAGGCAGGCAGGGGCTGCAGAGCAGAACCTCAGAGCAATCTTCAGCCACGGCAGGTGGCTCCTGGAGGGTGATGCCTGCCTGTTTGCACACACTACTGGGCTTGTGGTTTTGAAGCCTCCTAGGGAGCTGGGAGGGAAAGAGGGGCAGAGAAGACATGGGGAATTTGTATTTAGTATTCCTGGGCTTCTTGCTTTCCTCAGTCCCAAGCAGAGAAAGAGAGAGGCATCAGACTTCTGGTGAGGTGCTCCGTGGATGGGATCTGATAAGTGGAGCAGAGAATGCAGGAGAGCATTTAGCCAGGACATTGCTTCTCAGTTTCCCACCACAATCTCATCTCCAGAGACTGGGCATGATGGCCCTGCTGGCCAGCAGACACGGAACAGGTAGAGGTTTGCCTCTCCCTTCCTCCCTCCCTCCCTTCCTCCCTTCAGGGATGGAGGTGTGGGGGTAGAGAAGGCAAGTCTGAGTAGTTAGCTTTGCCTACAGATTGTGTAAAGAGAGGCCCAGCCCCAAAGAGGCAAGGGGTGAGACATCCCGAAACGTGTGATTCAGAGGACAGCTCCTAGCTGCCTTCTGATGAAACAGGCAGGGGAGGCACTAATCTAACCTTGGCAGGATGCACCCCTGGGGACAGAGGCAGCCTGTGTTGTTTGCTAACAGGTGTGAGATGGGACCAGAAAGACAGGGACTTAAGGGGATGAAGCTGGGTTTATCCCACAGCTAGTGAGAAACACCCGTGGGAGGATGGAAACACTGAGTAGATGAAGAGGGGTTGCAGGGACAGGGAGGGTAAGGGATAGGGGAAGGGGTGGATAGGGATGGCAACTGGACAGGACTGCTCTGCTCTCCAGGTTCTGCAGGGAGCCTTCAGGCTTCTGGAGAAGAGCAGACATCCCTAAACCTGCAGGTGTGGGATTCAAAGGTGAACCCGGGCTGAGGCTAGCCCTTCCATCTTGTTTCACACAGGGGCAAATGTTTGCCTCTATTGGAGTCAGGCTGGCTTTGAGGGATTCTCCTGTCTCGTCTGCCCATCTCACAGCAGGAATGCTGAAATTGCAGGTGTACACTATAGCACCTTGGTTTATGTGGGTCCCAGGGGCTCAACCTCAGGTTCTCATAAATCTATGGCAAGTGCTTTACTCACTGAGCCACCTACCTCCCCAGCTGTCTTAGACAGGGTTTTACTGCTATGAACAGACACCGTGACCAAGGCAACTCCTATAAGAAAAACATTTAATTGGGGTTGGTTTATAGGTTCAGAGGTTCAGTCCAGTATCATCAAGGCGGAACAGGGCAGCATCTAGGCAAGCATGGTGCAGGAGAAGCTGAGAGTTCTACATCTTCATCTGAAGGCTGCTAGGAGAAGACTGGCTCCCAGACAGCTAGGATGAGGGTCTTAAAGCCCACGCCCACAGTGATAAACCTACTTTAACAAGGCCATACCTCCTAATAGTGCCATACACTGGACCAAGCATATACAAACTATCATACTAAGCCTAGGAACTATTTTACTTGTTTGGTTTGTTTGTTTGTTGTTGCTTTTTTTCTTCTTTTCAAGATAGGGTTTCTCTGTGTAGCCTTAGCTTTCTTGGAACTTAACTCTGTAGGCTAGGCTGGCCCCAAACTAAGAGATCTGCCTGCCTCTGCCTCTGCCTCTGCCTCTGCCTCTGCCTCTGCCTCTGCCTCTGCCTCTGCCTCTGCCTCTGCCTCTGCCTCTGCCTCTGCCTCTGCCTCTGCCTCTGCCTCTGCCTCTGCCTCTGCCTCTGCCTCTGCCTCTGCCTCTGCCTCTGCCTCTGCCTCTGCCTCTGCTGGGATTAAAGGCATGCGCCACTTATGATGTACTCCCCCATCCCCAATACCACCACCCCCACCCATCCCCTGCCGCCTGCAGCATGCAGGAGATCTGGCCCTGCCCCCTTGCTGGCTATAGCATTGGACGAGCTAGTTGGAGCAGTCCTGGAGAGCTGGTCCTAGTGGTGTGGATGTGGGAGAGCTGGGGGCTGACCAACTCAACTTCCCCACGGGACAAGACCCAGGGTTTTGAGCTGGCCTACCCCAACATCTACCCATCTATGAACTACTGGAGTGCATAAAAGAGCTGGTGCTGCAGATCCAGAGCTGCAGGATCTCTGTGACATGGGGCAACAGGATAGCTGAGAGGAGTCCTGGTGAGGATCCAGTATTGATGGTGTACCAGAAGTCAGAGACCACACCAACGACTCATCTGAGCAAGTGTAAACAAAAGTGTGGGGGTCAAATGGGTATACTATGTGGCACACTGTGACACACGACAGCTTCCATGGTGAGATGGTTTTGTTGTTTTGTTTTTATTTTTTCCTTTGGGGGCCTGCAAAAGCAGAGGGCAGATACAAAGGGAGGGGGAGATGAATGAGATTGAGGTGCATGATGGGGAATTCACAAAGGACCAATACAAAGTTAGAAAATAAAAAATAAGAAGGGTTGTGCCACCACCAGCCAGTCAAGTCCTAGGAATTTTAGTGTCCATTTACTTAGAGGGACTGGGCAAGACAAGTGTTCTGTTAGTCAGCTGTCTTGATGGATAGGAATACCGAGGCTTAGGGGATGTTCATTTGACAAAAGTCTCACAGCTAGCAGAGGCACAACTCGGACTCTGTTAGTCCTTGGGGGTTCCTGGAAGTCCACAGCATGACCTAGGTTTCCAGGGAAGCCCTGGCCAGAGGCTAGAATCTGTTTTTTCTGCGATGAGAGAGTCAAAGGTGGGTGAACCATACTGTACATCCCCCAAGCTCTCAGCCTAAGCACCATGGGCAAGCTGGAGGTTTGAATCTGCCTTTAACCTCACGGAAGATGCATAGGCATGCTTGAAAGATCCCTGTAGCATAAGTAAATTCTAATGCCCTCCCCATGCCCCTTGGTAGGTTGTTTCCTATTGGTTCCCCGGGAATGGTGCAGGTCCTTCCAGACAGCTGCACATGCATTTTACATATAAACACAAATAGAAATGTGGGATGCTTTTAAAAAAAAAAACATAAATGGCAAAATATGGTATGTACGATATGTGTGGCTCGCTCTGCACTTAAAAATAGGAGTTGAAGTTATTTCAAGTGATTTCCCCTGCAGCTAACTCATTTTAACTGCTAAATAATATTCTATTGCATATGCATATTGTATATTTGCATATGCATTTATATATTTGCATACACATTTTATATTCTTTCCCTGTCTTGGACATTTGGACTGCTTATGTTTCACTACTAGAAATAAAATAACAAAGAGCATCCCTGTCTGTGTTTTCCTACAAGTAGAGAGAATGACTTAGAATGTAATTCTTCGCTTGATCTTAGCCAAGAGGCTGAAAAGCGATTACAGTGTAACTCCTGATAGAAGGGTAAAGACACATCTAGTTTGAGTGAATGTTCTTAGGCAACTTACAGTTCTTTGTTTGTTTGCTTAGCAGTACTGGGGGGGTTGAACCCAGAGTCTCACACGTTGTAGGCTACATCCCTTCACCCAACAGTTTACACTCTTAACAATGGATCTCACCTCTCACTCCCACATACTCCTTTAAATAGTGGACACTATCAATACTACAATTTTAAACTGGATTAAAATGCTTTATTTTAATTTGACCTTTCCCTACTTCTAAGGAAGCACTGTCTATGCTATCTGGAATGCCTCTTGTGTGAGTTATTTGTTCACGGTATTCGCACATTTTGGAGTGATGTTCTATGGTTTCTTTATTAGTATTTGTATCTGAGACAAGGTTTTATTATGTTGCTCCTGGCTGGGCTCAAGCTCACTCTGTAGACCATCACAGAGATCCTCCTGCCTCTGCCTCGCCAGCTGTATTAATTAAAGACATGAGCCAACATACCTGGCTAGCTCCTTACTGTTTGTACATGTCTATTAATGCATAATTCATTTATCTTTCCCAGTCTGTAAATGACACTTTCACTTTGCATATAGGTTTCATTTCTTCAGACAGAAACAGTCTTTATATAGTCAATGTATCCATTTCATCCTCTTGCAGGTTTTGGTCTTGGTTGCTCCTTAGTGTTACTTTGTGTACTTCTGAACCTGCTACATGAACAGTTCTCTCTTTTGTGTGAGTGCCCAATTGAGTCAAGTGCTGGTTCCTGGGCAGCCACAGACCATCCAATACCATGCGCTCTGGTTCTGTGATGTGTCTGCAGAGTCCTTGCCTCGGATCTCTAATTGGAAGTGCCAGGATGTACCTGTGTGCACACTCCTGTATACAGACATGGTCTAGTCTTAGGCCAGCATCTTGCTGTCTAATTGATTGGCTGTGGCTTGTACCACTGTATATGCTCTACTCTGGTTGGGTAAATCATTCTTCCTCACACTCCTCCTTCAAGAATCTCCTTACTATTCTTGCTTTTTCTCTTCCAGATGGATTTGAAGTGATGCTTATCCAGTTCCATCAGATTCTCTTGGGATTTTGACAGGGGTTGCTTTGAATTTGGGGACAAGAGATATCTTTATAATGTGAACAGTCTCCATCCGGGAACATTGAACATTAGATGTCTTGCCAGTTGCTTAATTTTTTTTTTAATGATACTCAGTGGGATTTCATGGGTTTTGTAAGAGTCTCTTTCATATGTTACTTGGTTTATCCTCGAAACCTGACAGCATTTATCGTTGTTCTTTCTGGTTTTTAACTGGAGCTGTGGCAGAAGCTGTGGTTGCTGACTGCTGGCTGACATATCTCTCCTGTTCTGCAACCCTAACATCCACTGTATCTTTCTTCTGAATGTCCTAGGAAGATGATCACATCATCTGGAAATAACATCCTTCTTTAAAGTCCCCTTTTCTTCCCTTGAATCAGCCCCAAGGCCCTTTTCACCTGCTGTTTCTACCCTTGAAGCTACCCTGTATTCTTTCCGGATATTCCAAAGACCTTCTGGGAAACACGCACAGTTGGCCGTCTGCATTCAAGGATTCTGAGAAATGTGTATATGCATCCTGCAATTCAACCAAGCACAGATAAAAAATACCCTGAGAAACCAAGAGCATCTGTCTTTAACACTTAGACTTTGATTCTTAGCATGATTTCTTAAGGCTCAGGGTCTATGCAATACAGAGAACAAATATTTACATAGCATCTAGCTTGTCTCAGATACATAAGTGATTGGGGGGGATGATTTAAAGTATTCAGGAAGAACTGCATATGTCATATGCAAACAATGTTACCCCCTTTGATAGCAAAGATGTAAACGTGCTAGGACTTGGGGCTGAGTGGGGGTCTAGGACCCAGTCTCCTATGACGGCGGGAATATAACTAAGGATGCTTCATTTTGAGGCTAGAGGGGTGTGGTTCAGTGGTTAAGAATACTTGCTGGGATGGCTCACAACCCACTGTAACCCCAACTCCAGGGGATCTGATGCCCTCTTCTGACAGACACCTGCACACACATGGCACACACACGTATAATTAATTAATGATGAATGGCTCATCAACTAAGGGCACTATTACATTTGCCAAGGACCCAGGTTCCTGCACCTTACATGGTAGCTCACAGCTGCCTGTAATTCTAGTTCTAGGAACACACATTTGGAAATAAATATAATTTTATAAAATTTATTTTCTTTCCTGCTATGTGTGTGTGTGTGTGTGTGTGTGTGTGTGTGTGTGTGTGACGTAGCTTTTGTCAAACTTTGTTTTTGGGGGAGTGCATATGGTAAGAGATAACCACACAAGATCTTCCTGGAGTATCCAGCAAGCTGTAGGGTCTATTTTGTAACATTGAATCAGTCTGTCTGGACGAGATGAACCAAGATTCATCATGAGATACATTTCTTTCAGCACGCTGCCCAGCTTGATTTCCACGTCAGTTATTTTAGATTCCGGCAGCTGTGCTCAGCAATTGGACGAGAGTGGGGCCTTGCCTGTCCGTTTCTTTTTCACCCACCCTGTCTGGTGCTTCTGTCTCCTCAACCACTGCTTTCCAATCATCTTTTCTCCTGACGCTTGACCCGGTGCCCTGTAGGGCTCGTGCCTCAATGTCTTGTCATTCATCTTTGCATCAGCTCCCAGGGATCCTTCCCCAGACTTGTGGCTTCAATACTTTCTTTATGCAGAGGTGACCAGCCACCTCATTGTGGGACAGTCCTGGTTCCCAGGTGCCACATGATATGACTAACCATCCCTTGCTGATCGTATCAGAAAGCAAACCCCCAGGACCCCCTCAAAGCTGTCCTGCCCAGTTCTCTACCCAGCAGCACCCTCCTCCAGCATCTGTTGTAACTTTTTTGTCTTTTGTATCTCACATCCCTCTTCTCTGTCTTCATCCAGTCTTTGACTAAGCCTCCTTGCTCTATTGCAGTCACAGTTAACAGGACTCAGTGCCCTTCCTGCTCTTTTATTTACTGATCCAGGAGAGGCTCGAACTTCTTGCATGGTGCTCCGACTCTTTTCCAGCCATATTGTCTTCCACATCTCTTTTTTAAAGATGTCCCATGTGCTGCAGCCTCTGGGCCTTTGCATAGGCCATTTGCTTTCCTTGGAGTTACCATCTCTGCCTTCCAGGCCTCTCTTCAGAAGGAGTTCTTTTTTTATGCTCAGGTCTTGCCCCGCTGTAGGTAACTGTAACCCTGGCTCCTGGCACTCCTCTGGGTTTGCTGTCCCCTTCCTCATAGCTCTTTTCTTCATGTGGCAACTGTGTATCTGTTTGTTTCCAGTCTCCCTTCGTTAAAATACAACCTCTATGAAATTAATGAGCAGCCGTGAGGTTGTTCTGTAAACAGGGTGAATCAAGGATGTTTTTCTCCCCCTTGCCCTTGTAGGTTGGGTTAAATACCAAAGAATCGTGTGTGTACACATGCATGCGGACACATACTGTAATTTTTAATCTTTCAAAAGGTATTTGCAATGGAAATACGACAGGGCATTTTTTTTTCTTTCTCACTGATCCAGAAACTGAATCTCAGAGGGCCCGAGGGATTTCTCAAGGTCAGGGCCAGTCAATGGTGAGCTGTGCTAGAATCTGTCCCCCATGTAGGCCTTGGGGGATGAGTATGTCAGGACTAGGGAGCTGTCAGGGATGGGAAGCTAGAACCAGATCAGCTAAAAAGACCTCGTGACTATCTTTAGTCACTCCCTCCCCCGCCCCACCTCACCTCCTCAGAGCTGAGACATCAACTGGAAACATTAGCGAGAACATGTGTGAGGGGCCGGGCTCCGCCATCAGCGCTGACCTTGGCACCAGGAAGAGGACTTGCTTCTGGTCAGGGCAAGCTGGCATCTGCCTCTCCCTCTTCAGGTTACTCTCCACGTGCTGTTGCTCTAGCCCAGCCCCCAGGCCCTCCAGCCTTTTGAGGTGTCCAGCCGGCTTCCTTGCTCTGTGATTCCTAGTTGGGTCAGGCTGGTGGATGACCAGCAGGACATTGGAGGACAGGAAAATGGGAGCCGAGGAACTCATTTGCTGATCTTTCCCTACAGAGACCCCTCAAGCTGGCTGTATCCCTTGATCAAGGACCACAGATCTACAGGACAGTGGTCTCCAGACTGCTGGTGTCTCCCAGTGGCAAGATTCACACTTTATCTGGTTCTTCCAAGCCCAGGGGAGTAGAGAGCCACCAGCTGCCATCCCCGAGGATAGTGGATTATCTCTCTTAAGCCTCACCTTAACTCTGAATAATTCCAAAAATTTTCCATCTTATGTGTGTCATTGACCCTGTGGGGTCCCTGGCTGCCGCTGTGGCTCTTCGGATTTAGCCTTGGCGAGGTCTCCCTGGCACTTGGCACAGTGCTGGCTCAAAGTGGAAGTTCCACTAGATTCCCTCTTCAACACAGGGACATTGAGGAGAATGGAGGAACAGGGCAGAGAAGCAGGAAGAGAAGCCTCAATGGCAATAGCCCTCTGCACAAAGCAAGGCCGTGACTTGTGCGTGAGCAGGACCTGTCCTCCTCGCATTTCTCACAGAGCCTCCATCTTGCGGTGTGGTCCATTAGACAACCTGGGAGCGCGACTCCTGAGTAGTGCAGCTGGCCTCTGAGACTTCTAATGTCCCGACTGCCCTGCTCTGACCTGTTCCTCCTCCTGTGTCTCTTCACACCTTGGCTCCCTGAGGGTGGGACACTCCTTGTCCTGCCCCCTCTCAGCCCGCCAGCTTCTGCGAGAGGACTGGGTGGGTGGAGGCGCACAGGCTGTCACATTGCATCGTGTCAGCCTCCAGCTGGGACTCCAGCAGGGCCAAGTGACCTTGTGGGAGCCCAGGAACAGAGGAATAGGCTGGCTACACGGCCCTTTCCCCATGAGGGAGGAGGGAGCCGAGCCTCTCTAGGTCACCACCCCAACTCTACTTGCTGCTGTGGCAGTGCCCATCCCCCATCAGGGGCCTTGCAGCATCTGGAGAGACAATAGAACTCAGAGCGCCCTTTCTGATTCAAAAGACCATGAAGACTTCAGCACACAGAGTGGGGGTCTGCTTTGGGGAAATGAAGGCAGCAGACTTCCCTGTGAGGTGGGTGACAAGCCATGCTTTGCTATTGGGAAAATGTGGTTTCACTTAAGCTTTATGACCCCTACCCCTAAGGCAGGAACATTAAACTGTTTCCTACAGGGGGAGAAGCAGGGCCATGGAAGCTTGAAGCAACTACCCAGGTTAGGTCCCTGTGTGCTGGCTGGAAGGAGACTCCAGGACCTGTGGGATCCACATGATAACTGGTTGGAGACTTCTGGTCGTGTTTTCTATTCTTTTTGCCTCCTTCCATTGTTAGGTGTCCAGCCCAGGACCTCCCATGAGCCAAGCCAGCATTCTACCACTGGACTCTCATCATGATGCGTCTTAAGTGATGAGTCCTTCGCCTGGCTTCTCCTCCCTCCACGTAAGTATCAATTTTAGTTGCATCAAGGTGAGCTTCCTGGAAGAGGAGGAAGATGGGTAACATACAGGGCTCTCTTGAAGTCTAGGACTTGTCTAAGGGAGGCGGGACACTATCCCGAAGGCGCCTTTCCCCAGCTCTTTTACCCCCACCCTTGCGCAGGGCATCCATTTTTTTTCTTTTCTCCAAACTTCAGTAGCAGAACTGAGATTTCAGTTAGACTTGGGGAAGACCTCTCCTCTTTGTCCTTTGAGAGGGATCTCAGAGTGTTTTTTCCAGAGAGAACCCAGTGTGGGTTAGGCTGCTGTTTCTTGCCCTGGGCCACTCTGGTGGGTTCCTTTTACCCTCCGACCCCTATCTGTTTACAAGTGCCCCCATAACAGAGTGGCCATCTAGTGGAGCATGCCACAGAGTTGTGGGGACGGGGTTGAAGTCATGCTTTGCAGAGATGGTGATGTACTCTTGAAAACCTTCCATCTGTCATCTCTGGCTTTTCCTGTTATAACAGCACTGTGATCCCTGCCAACTGCTGTGGAGTCTGTGTGTGGTTTAATTAGCCTGTAACGCTAGCCTCCCCCACTAAGCAAGATAGTAATAAACAGCTTCCGGGTCACAGCAGGGGCTGTAAGAGGCCTGAGGCCAGTGAGGTCTTTGAGGGTAAATGAAGGACTTGGGACCCGTGGAGAGGACTCTTGCTCAGCTTCCTGCTTGGATCACCATAGGAGGCCAATCAGTTGGCCTGTGGAGGCCAGAATGGACTGACACAAATGGAGGCTATGTAGAACGACCCCATCTCAGAACAAACAAAGCCCCAAATCGCTCCTATTGCACTGGGACTGATGCTCAGTCAGTAGAGCATTGCATGAGGCCCTTCAGCATTGCTTCAGTCTCCAGCATGAAGTAAACCAGAGGGTCTGGGATCTGCAGGCAATCTTAGAACTCAGGAGGCTGAGTCAGGAAGCCCAGAAGTTCAAGCATCTTTAACAGCATAGCAAGTTTGAGGCCAGCTTAAAAGCAGACCCTGACGAAAACCAAAAAGTCTCTCTCATTTACCTGTGTCCTCCACATACAAGGAGCTCTCGGAAACAATGTCTTGCTGGGTACCACTCTGCATCAGCATCTTCTTCTATGAAGTGGGCTCCGGTGCTCATAGTTTTCCCTCTCATTGGATCTTTGAGAGTGCTAGGACCCTAATATCATCCTGGTGATCTGTTGATACCTGGAGCCAGTGTCCTTCACCCAACTCTCCCTAGGAGAGAGACGTGACTAGCAGCAGTCAGCTCAGAGCATCCAGCCAGGACCAGGAGATGAACAAGAGAAGTGGGAGGATAAGGGAGTGCTGGTACCTTCTTCTTAACTCAGGAGACACGGTGGGGAGTGATTTGAGGAGGGGGCTGCATTGCCCTGTAAGGCGCACAGACTGGAGACCACACTAGCTGGGCAGCTCCATACGCTGGTGCTGTCCTGCTGGCAGGTGAGCCCTGGTACCTACAGTAGTGCCTGGCATCTAGGAGGGGTTCAAGTAACATTGGGTGGATCTTGACTCTTGGGACCCTGTTCACTATACACTAAGGTCTTCTAAGAAGGAAGAGGAACACTACCCATGCAGGGAGCTGAAGTTCACCTTGACTTCTGTGGTTCTGCATCCATTTCAGTTGTAACTGAGATCCCTGGCTCCCCGCCCTTCTTCCTTCATCAACCCCACTCCCTTCATGTGTGTGATGGATGCTCTGCCAGGGAGGGAGGGTTCGATCTGAATCTCCAACCTCCTCTGGATACGCCACTGCCAAAATACAATACACAATTATGGGGATGCGCTACATCAGTGATCATGGAGAGAGAGGAGCAGCATCTGGACAGCCGAGCCGGTGGCCAGCATGTAACTAGGGTTGCTATCAGCTCCTGGATGAATGCAGACAGCCAGCACCAGAGAGGGGACAGCTCAGCATCCCACCCATTCCTAGCCACAGCTGGCCATTGGCCTCTTCCCCACCTCCCTTCAAGAATCAAGGGTCTCAGCTCCCTTCACTCCTTTCTGGTGCATCCACCCCCATCCTGTTCCTTGTGCTTGTCTTCCTGATAATCTGTCTAGAGCCAGGGACTCAGTCTCCTCAGAATGATGAGCGTTTGCACTTGACATAACTTAAAATGGTCTTTGCAACAAAAATGTCGCTCTGAAGGCAGGGTGGGTACAGAGGCCACTTAGAGTGTGAGTTTTTTCGTTCTTTTTTTAATAGTTATTTTTTTATTTACCTGTTTGTACATGTGAATATTTGTCACACATGCGGAGATGGGCTCAGAGGCAAGAAATGGGCTCTGGGTCTCCTGGAGCTGGAGTTAGAGGTGGTTGCAGGCCATCCTGTATGAGTGCTGGTGACTGACATCAGGGCCTCTGGAAGAGTGGGAGCACCTGAGTCACTCCTCCAGCCCCTGAGTGTGGAGTTTGCTTTATCACCTCATGATTCTCTGCCCGTGGATGGGTCTTTTCCTAGCTAAACAGCCCTGACAAGTTGTTCATATGCAGAATTCCTCACCCAGACCACAGCATAGGCAACAGGGCATAGATCAAACTGGGGGCAAGGTACAGGGCCAAATCTCCCCATCACTGGAACAAACCAAGGACTAATGACCCTCGGATAGGAGGGGCAAGGCTGTTTACAGGCTAGTCAACTTCCTTACTTGTGATAGGCCTAGGTCTCGCTCTGAGTTTGCTTGTCCCGGTGTGTTCAGCTCAAGAGACCAGGAAGCACGCCGGAGCAGAGAAGCAGACACTGAGCCCAGGACCCCGTGGAGGCTGCTGTGATCTGTGTTGAGTCCCCTTATCTAAGTGTCTACCTACGCCCCCTTTTCCTTTTTCTCTTTTCAGAATCCTCTCCCTTTCCGACCACACTGAGCTACTTCAGAATGTCTCTCAAAGGAATTTCAAGGAGCCAGTTGGGTCTCTGTGGAGTACATCGTACTATCTCATTACGAGCTCGCCTGGTGACAGGGTTCCGTTAGCTGACTCCCTTTATTAGCAGCCAAAGACAAACTTATGAAATACCTTTAAACCTGGATTTCCTTAACAATCTATCATTGGGGAACTGACAGCTTTCGCTCGCTTCCCTGTGCCAGAAAGAATTAAGATTGTTCCTAATTTAATCGCTCTTCCGCATCTGAGGCGGATATTTGTGTTTCAGAGCAAACTCGCGCTCAAGGCTCTGGGGACAGAGGCTTCGGGTTTTCGAAGAGCTCTTCCTATAGTGCCCCATGTGCTTCCCTGCAGACAGGGCTGGCCATGACTGCCAGGAGTCTAGACAGAGGCCCGGACGCTGCCACTGATGGGGGGTCACAGCCCAGCAGCCCCGCTGAGGCGGACGTTATAGGGGTTTCTCTGCTCGTATCCTCCTGAGGAAAAGAGTTCAGTCAAGAATTGTGAGTTGGAGCAGCAGTTCATTTAGCGACTCCCAGCAAAGCAAACACTCTTAAGAGAGATTGGGACATGCTGCCCCAAGGCGGGGAGCAGCCAGGTGGGTTCTGCATAGTGGATTTTAAAGTTTATGAGCGTCCATGTGATGTATACATATTTGCGAGGCGAAGTGACCCTTTGACCCCCCAGACCATGGTGAACTGAATCGAGAGTCCTTTTTTTTCTTTTCTCCTTTGATCCTCTAGAAAATGGCACAAAAATGTATGTATGTGTGGAAGGAGTTATGAAACTACAATGCAAATATGCTATAGTCTTCTTAAGTCTTCTGAGCATGCGGATCCTTTGCTTGAATGTGGGAGAATGCTGTGGTCCCTGATAGAGTAGGAACAACCTAAATGGCACTTCCGGGATGTTTAAAGCCTCAACGGGACAGTTAGGGCACGCGGCTACCAAGACAAAGTGCAGCTTTCTGTGGTCCCTTTTAACTCCTTGCCTACTGGGTAGCACCGAGAAGGCACATGTATGGAGGACTGTCTTTGGGGTGCCTGTGAAAGGATCTTAGGGGTGATGGCATTTGGCTCTTTGTTCCTCTAGATTTCTACAGGTTAGAATCTCCAGGTTGGCTCTTGATGGAGTCGGCTGGCTGTGCCTGGTGAGTGACAGCCGGATGCTGCTGGTGCGGAGCTGGACTATCCCAGGCTGAGTCCGCTGGCTAGATGCTGTACTATCCCTAGCCTGCCCAAGTCCATTTTCTCCAAGCCAACAGTTCATGTCTGACGGAGAAGGAGGTTACAGAAGACCAGCCCGATGTCTGGAGCGTGGCTGGCTTTGTAGTGTCACTCCTGCTCATTAGCTTTCAAAGCCACTCTCCACCCCAGACCACATCCTTAATGTCATCTTGCAGCCCAAGAGTACTTCCCCTGTGACACTTTCCCAAGAGTCAGTTACTTGGGCATGTTTGTAGCCAGGCTGTCCACGCATGGCTTTGCCCTGGACAATGGAGGCTGGTGAGACCCTACAATCAGGCCCTGAGCATAGCTAGGCCTCCTGACCATGTCCTGAACCTCCTTCTTACTAGAAAGCTCGGCTGAGAGTGCCTGCCTGGCAGTGGCTGCCTGGGGGCCCCTTCACCCTGGAAACACTTGATCCACTCTTAGAGACTGCTCTGGGACATGACCTCTTGGAGCCACCAGGCCACAGCCGACCCTGTGGAGACTTACAAGGCGAGCCCCGCCAAGCACATCACAACCCCTCAGGTCATCCGCACTGAGCTCGGGTGGCTGACAGAGAAGTCAGAGGAGCTGTGTTGGAAAATCCTATTATCTGGCCGACCCCCATTGATAGCCCATGCATGAAACCAATTTACAACAAGCAAGTCAAAAGCCTCTGAGGACCGCCTGCTCTCCCAGGAACCCAGCAATCACCCTGCCCACGGGCCTCTGCAGTCCAATACCGTTGGGTTCGCATCTGTGGAGCGGCTCCACTAGCGCTCTGGAGCTGTCACTCAGTGCCCTGGGCTGACCGTCCTGTGCGTCGGTGAATGCGGGGAGAATTTATTACAGCGGAGGAGAGAAACACTCAGAATCCAGCATGATTATTTTCAGATCTCTGTTTTGCTGATGGCTCGAGCCAGCGCAGAAGAGATGCCTTGGAGTGTTGGAGTTTTCTGAAGGTCACGGTGTCTGCCTGTCTTCTGTCACTGTGTGAAGGCAATGACAGGGAGGCTTGGACCACACTTGGACTTGGGGGCAAGGTCTTTAACCTTTCCAAGCTTTGGCTTCCGTCTCCATGGAAGGGAAATGCTTCTGGGGAGCTGGCGTGAGGATTGGATGGGATGGCGCCTGCCAAGCGCTTAGCACGTAGTAGGCAATCGCTAAGTGTTTATTCTTGTTCCTTTTAACCCCAGCACTGTTTCTAAGGGCCCAGGAAAGGATATTCTATTGGATTTCTTTGTAGAATGTTCTGGTGTGTTTTATCTGTACAATAGCAAGGAAATCCTTTCATCTATCCGTACTGTTCCTTGCTGGGAAAGCACTCATTAATTCCCTTGGTCTCAAAAAGCCACACTGAGGGAGTACTGACTGGGTGTCAGGCACCAAGTATTTTGTATACAGCACAGGATTTAAGCCTCGCCACGACCCTGATGCTGAGGTCAGCTACCCTAGTGTTACAGATGAAGGGACCGAGGGACAGAAATGACGCAGCCGCATAGTTGGTAAGTAGAAACAGGATGAGAAGATGTGAAAAACGATAACCCAGGAATCCTGGGAAGATGCTTCTTCCAAATCCAGAACGCCGACTCCTGTGCTTTTTCTGCGGCCGTGGTGGGGACTCTGCTACACTTCGCCCTTTGGAGAAGTGGCTCCACTCTCCCTTCATTCTCTCATCTCCCAGGTGAGATCTAAGCAGAAACTGGGCCAGCCCACTGGGGCCTTAGCATCTTCTTGTGCATCCTGGTGGGCCCTGAGAAAGCCTCCAGTTGGGAACAGGGCAAGGCCCAGGCCTGTCTCACCTCCTGCCCCAACCCCAGCCCCCAAACTGAGGCTCTGTCCATCAGGCAGCCTTGACTAAACAGTCAAGACCATTGCCAAGGTTCTCAGACTCCTTCTTAGTGGAGGGTGACGATCCAGGCAGCTACAATGGCATTTTTGTAACCTTCAGTGACAGGGCTGGTCTCTTCCAGGGGTGATGAGAGTGGCTTCTAGGAGTAAGTGAGACAGATTCTAGGGGCCATCCAGAGGAACACAGCAGAGGCACGGAGAGGCTCAAGGCCAAAGCCGACAGCTGCAAGCACCAGGAGGACCTCATTGCCTCATCTGTGACATGGGGTGTGGAGAGGGTTCACACAAAATGCACAATCTGAAATAAGACGTTTCTCCCGACTCAACCGCACTGAAGACTGGATGCTGCCATTGCTTCGCTGTGTGGCTAAAGATGCCACAAGTCCCTCAAAATCACCGCAGCACCCACCCCTCCCGAGTCTGACTACCCTTTTCTTCCCAGTTTGGTTCACGGAACCATGGGAAGCAAAAGGACAGCAGAAGGGGAGGGGGGGCTGGCAACTTAGGGCAGATCAGAGTGTAGATACTAACCTGGCCTTAGGGCTAGGAAGTTTGCTGGCCCTAGGTAAGTGGACAAATCCGGGGCTCATTGGAAACCCTGCACCCAGCTGATTAGGTACCTGAATCACTGCCGGTCTCCCAGGGGTCACTGGACCCCTCACAGCATCCTCTGGACACTACCTAGCACATTCTCCTCATCCTCAGAAGTACTCAGTAGAATGTCAGCAGTCTTCTCTCACTCTCCTTGCCCTACCTGTCCGAAGAAGAGCAGGAGCGGAACACCTCTGACAACACAGGAAGGAGCCCAGATCCGCTCACTCAAGGGACCACTGGTCTTGCTTTAGAATCCTGAGAACCAGCACCAGGTCTGAAAAAACATTCCTTTCCACAGAGGACGAGATCACAGCACCAGTGAGAAACAGATGCTCTTGAAGGGGTCCCACATCTGTTTCTAGAGTAGGACTTGACCATGTGTGGTGTCTAAAGCCCAGGTGAGCTCCATGGAGTGTCAGCGCTGAGGAGACATTGGTCCAGGAGAGCATTGGTGCACCTGTGGGCAGCCTGCGTAGGCTGAGGGAGAGCATCTTTGTGACCAGATGGGGTCTCATAAGCTCCTTGCCAGGTGCTCTGCCTCTTTGATGCCTACCTTTGGCATGACCCTTTTACCCTCATAGCAGACCAGCACGGCGTGTTCTGCTGACAACGTGTTTTCACCATGGCAGGTATCAGGCCTGTCAGAAGAAGAGGTAAAGGCCTGGTAAGCTTCCAGGGGACTCAGAGAGTCATCCAAGCCAGCCAACATGTGATGTGCCTTGAAAGGAATCTCCCAGCCAGACGGACAAGAAGCTACCTGTATGTGTGGACAGTGCTGAAGACAGACAAAGGCCTCTGTTAGAGGGCATCTGGAGATCTTCCCACCTCTGGGACTTGACTTTGAGACAGAAGAATAGCAGAGAACACAGAAGCTTCCAGACTGGAGTTTGGAGACGGAGTTTAAAACCCATAGTTCAGTGAGAGATACACTGCTGAAGCCCTGTGGAGCTCACGTGGGCTTTCGACACCACACATGGTCAAGCCCTGCTCCAGATTTTCCCATTGGCTTATTCTCAGCCTGGAAGCTGAGGTCATTGTTGCTATTACATTTATTTTATATCATTATTATTCCCAAACTGGTCTCAAACTCACTCTTAATCCTCCTATCCTAGTGTCCCAAGTGTGAGGACTATCTGTGTGCTCCGCCATGCCTGACTCTCTGAGACGTTTCAAAACGTCCTGGGTGACATGCGGGCAAAGCCACGGCTGAAAACCACCAGAATGGGTACACAGATGTGATGGCCCCAGATCTGCATTCTGGCTTTATAACCAGTCAGATCATCTGCCTCACTTCTAACGTTGTCTTTAGCTTCCTCAAATAGTTTAACAAGCCTTAATTCGAAAGTAAATATCATAAGATTGTTTCAGAGGACACGGAGAAACTAAGCAAAGAAGGAAAGGTGTTTCGAAAAAGTAATTGTACAATAATTGAGTATAGAATTAATTACACCGAAGGACAGTCGGTGTCTGTGGAGCGCCGATGTCACGGTGGGTGAAAGGGCACTTGATCAATGATCTAAAGCAAATTACCACTCTATATTCGTGTAGCGCTGGGAAGCCACAGGTTTTCTGCTTTGAGCAATTACAGATTGATAGTACATTACCAAAACAGAACAGACAGGTCCCTTGTACCCTTCACCCAGAGTAATGGAAACATTTCATATAATTATATACAATATCAAAACTAGGACGTTAACGTTGGCACGACAGTCCTCCACAGCCCTTCCGGAAATCAGACACTTCGTTAACATCAGTCCCTTGGTTTCTCCTTCACTCAAAGTAACTTGCAGTGAGCCGCCAGCGCTGTGTTTATTCCACAGTGGGCCACAGCCCCTCTGTGTCAGAGTCAGCCAGAAGATGCATTCAAAGTATTATGCCTTTTATGTTGTTTCCCAGGCATGGTGACTCAGACCTGTAACCCCGACACTGGGGAGGCTGAGGCAGGAGGATCTAGAATTCCAGGCCAGCATAGGTTATAGTGAGTTCAAGGCCACCTTAGGCTATAGAGAAAAACTGTGACTTAAACAAACTAAACTAAACAACAAACAAACAGCAGCCGGCTATGGGGCCCATGCCTGCAAGCCCAGCACCCAGGAAGCAGAGGAAGGAGGATTGCAAGTTCAAGGCCAACCTGGTCTATATAGTGTGAGACTGTTCCTCAAAACCAAACCAACAGCTCTCCCTCTCCAACAAAAATTCCAGAACACTTGTCCTAGACAGGCCTCAGGAGGCTGAGCTTGGGAACTGAAGAGTCAGCATCCTAGACAAATTTTCCAGATCATTCCTGTATTTGCAGAAGTCAGAGAGCCACTAGATATTCCTTTTGTAGGCTCTGCGCTCAGCATGTGACGTGCAACGTCAGGGAGACTGGTGACTGTTCTCCTAGAGTGGAGAAAATGACACTGACCGTGAAGACAGGGAGTGGGATCCAGTCACAAACAAATGCTGTAAGATCCCACGGGAGCGTGTAATCTGGGTGAATGGGAGGAGTTTGGGAGTCTTGGATTATTTCAGTTGAGCTTCGACTTTAGAGTAAGCCTTTGATAGTAGGACAAGGGAAGGCATCTCAGCCATTGCTTTAGCACACTGCCTCCCCTCTTACAACAAGAATTTCTGAAATTTTACTAATGGTGGGAAGTGTAGCTTACCTATGTGTCCTCAATGCCTGTAAACCAAAGGTGTTCAATAAATGTTTAATGGATGAACTCATGAGAAACATGTCAGTTGGCTGGCTAAATGAAGCAGGACTGGAAGGGTGGTGGGTGAGGGATTAACTAGGTAAATTCATACCTATGTATAGAGTACCCAAGGTTGACAACAGGCCTGGGAGCGGCTGGGTTTCTGGAGTACCGGCAGTTCTTGCCTGAGGCTCCCACAGACAGTCGGCTAGGCCTAGCACAGGAAAATGCAGGAGGGCTGTGTATACAATGCTCTCTTCCTGTACAGCTAAGCCCCAGACACGTCAAGGTCCCACAGAGCCAGCTGACTTTGAGTTTGAGCTAAGTGGCCTTCACCTTGGAGGGAAAAAAAATTCCAAAGACATTTTCCCTGTAAGTACTCTCTTGCCCTCTTAATCAGTATATTAATTTTAAATGCCAGAGACAGAATCTTAAACTCTCCTTCTTGGAGGATTGTGGCCAGATTCCTGCTCACAGGGGGGAGCTGAGTTTGGCCATGCCGCAGAAGAGGGAATGGGCTAGACTCACAAAGCCCACCTCACTGCTTGATGGGTGAGGATGCAGCAGAGGCTCTTGGCTTGCCCTCAGTTCTGTCCACTCTCTTCACAGAAGACCACTCCTGAGACCCAGCCCTGGAGGAGAAGATCTCAGAAGAAGGGTCTCCAACTTGACTTTTTCTTGGAAGTTGCCTTTGGTGCACAGGAACAGCTAGGAAGGAACCTCTCCTTAGAGAAGGCCCTTCAGGGGTCTTCCAGCCGCCTGTAACAGTCCTTAGGGAAACTTTTTCAAAATGTAGATGCTTAGCCCTCATCTGCAGTCCTGCTGAGGTTAGGGAACTCCAGAATGTTCTTATTGGTACTATTTCTCAAGTAGTATGACACTCAGCTACAAGGAAAACATGTCCCTAAGATCTTAAACAGTCTCAGCTCAGGAGCTGGTGAAGATTCAAAGGCAGAAACGCTAGGACTGGAGACTGATCACTCTAGCCTAAGACTCTATTTACTCATCAATAAAATGGGGATGTAATCTGTATTTCAAAGGGCTTTGTAGGAGTTAAGCAGAGTTCTGAGTTCAGCGCCTAGAACCTAAAAGTTCACTAATGTGAGCTAAGGTCAGGCCAAGCACATAAGTGTTGATCTGAGAGGCTGTTCGCCCTGGAAGAAGTCAAATATATGCAAAGAAATTTTCGTCATGGACCCATGAGACTGGCAGCCTATATTAATATATAACATGCAATATTCTAGATGGCTCATTTATGAGTTCTAGTCTATTTAAGTGTACACAATGGCCTTCAGGTCAAGTCTCTTTCACTTGACCCTAAGCTGCCCACTTGACATTTTTAATTAAATGTTTGTTTTTATTAATGGTCTCCCATGCTTGGCCTTCTATGGTTGGCCTTATCCCCTTCTGGTTGTGTGTGTGAGGACCTTTGATAGACTATAAGAAGCTGAGTTATCTCCAGCAGGAGACTGGCTCCCAGCTCCTACATTTTCTTCATCCTTGATTCTCCCCATTGTTGGGTAGTGGGCACTTGCCCAAGAGACTCATTCAAATGCTTCCACACCCCTGAGAAGCCCGATGTGTCAGACACCCTGTGACTCATTTTTTTCCCCTTGAAGAAATCTGAACACAGAGAACCTGAAGCAGCAGGGAGTAGAGAGAGTACCAATTTGTTCTAGAACATGTAGACATTCAGACTCAACCGTGGCGGAAAGACGGCGTGAGCAGATGACAGCTACGTCTGTGTGACAGCTTGTGGGGCGATTCACGTTTGGGTGAACGTGAGTTTTAAGTTCTGGAGTTGTGATTTGGGGTCCAAGGACATTCTGAGTTGCCAAAGCTGATCACCACAACTCCAGCAGAGTTCTCGAAATCTGTGGTTCTATCGTCACCTTTGGGCAACAACCCGCTCCAGGAAAACACCTTCAAGGTGGAAACGATGTGTCTGCTAGCTAAATACACCTTGCCCTTCCTTTTAATAACTTTAGGCATTAACAAAGAATGTTCTCAGATCAAACCTGATCGATGGCAAGCACACCAGGCCTATAACTGCACTTCAGTACGAATAAAATTAATGAACGGTACAGCGCGAGGTTAAAAATCTATACTTTAAAATGCACTCTGCTGCTGTTGTTCATCAAAACTGCCCTCAGCCTATGCCTTCAATCACACGACTGAAAATCTGGGGTGTCTAGGCTAATGTGCTTCCAGCGAGCAGATGGCTCTGCGCTAGCTAAGCTTGGCGGCGGGGTGGGGGCAGCCGTCATGAGGCGAGGCTGAAATGAGACCCCACCCGAAACCTGGTAGACAGTGGTCCCCAGGCCATGAGGACAGACTGTTAAGTCCTGACTGCAAAAGAGCAGCTGGAATGCGCCAGTCCGGAGCGGTGACAGCTCATTCCCTTATTTAGCAAAGGCCATCTCGTCTTGCTAGCTGAGTGGTTCTCATCCTTCCTAATGCGTCCCCCGCTTTAATACAATGCCTCATGTGGTGGTGACCTCTCACCGTAACATGACTTTTGTTTCTACTTCTTAACTGTAATTCTGTTACTGCTATGAATCATAGTGTAAACATCTGATATCCAAAGATAGTCTTAGGCGACCCGGTGAAAGGGTTGTTCTACCCCTAAAGAGGCTGTGACCCACAGTGACTAACTGGTCATAATGGTCCTCCCCCTCCCCCCGCCCCGAGCTTAGTTAGGGTTTTACTGCTGTAAACAGACACTATGACCAAGGCAACTCTTATAAGGACAACATCTCATTGGGGCTGCCTTACAGGTTCAGAGGTTCAGTCCATTATCATCAAGGTGAGAACATGGCAGCATCCAGGCAGGCATGGTGCAGGAGGAGCTGAGAGTTCTACATCTACACCTTAAGGCTGCAGGGGAAGACTGGCTCCCATGTGGTTAGAAAGGTCTCACTGCCCATCTATCCTTACAGCGACACACTTCCTCCAACAAGGCCACACCTCCTAATAGTGCTACTCCCGAGGCCAAGCATAGGCAAACCGCCACACCCCCTCAGCATGAGTCCCATCTTGTGATGGTTCTGGATCCTTTCTACCCCTCAAAGCCCTTCAGTCCTGCACTGCAGTCTCTGTTGTTCTCTCAGAGCCTCTCCTCAGCAGTTGCCCTTCCCGCTACGTTCACTCCCCTCCCCTCTGCTGTTTTCTTCTGGTCTGCAGCTCCGGCTTGTTGCCTGGATATTCACCATCTAAAGATTTTTCTACGGTTCTATCAAAGGTGGATGGATGGGTGGGTGGGTAGGTGGGTGGGTGGGAAGGCCAGAGAGATGAGCTTATATTCCAAAGTTTAATTTATGGGCTAAGCATGGCTCAAAGAAGCTGAACCTGGAATGGCGCGTACTCAGGTTTTTGTGGGTGATGTGTGTCAAGGAAGGCATTCCCCAAACTGTGCCTTTTATGTGGCTTCGAGGAGATATACTCCCAAAGACAGGAAAGAGGGAAGCAGGGCCCAGGGGTCTGGGTGGAGTCCAAGAGATTATAACAGGGATAGAACTGGTTTCCCTAGTACCCATTTTATATTGTATTATTGTTAAATATATTACCGTCTATAATTGAGTAGAGGGTTTCATGCTTCTCCAGGCCGTAAACTTACTTGCTTTAACTCTTTGCTCTAGAATCTTGGGAATACGCACGTCACACACCACAGCACCATGTTTGCCACGGGCCAGCATTGTGGAGTTGAGGCACGGAGACACCAATTATCATGATTAGTTTCCACCTGTAATCTAGTCCAGCTCCATGAGGCAGGGGAGAAAACTGAGGCTTAAATGGCTTTTTCTGAGAGCACCGGAGACCGGGCTTTAAAACCTCCTTCCCCAGTCCTTCTGCTGGCTCCTCTCATTGCGTCGATGCCTCTCCCTTTAAGGCAGACTTGTAGCTCCGCCACCTGCAGAAGCAACTTGGGACTGGGAGGCAGCCCAGGATAACCCATTTCGGAAAGTGTGGAGAAAGTCCCCATTCCATTCTCCGTGTCTCCACAGCACAAGGGATGACACAGGACCATCCTGTCACCAAGTGATGAGCTCAAAGGGGGGTGGCCTCTGTTGTTCTCAACTGGATAATAAACTGGTTTTGGCTGCTCTCTCCGAGAGGACAGTGGTCTGTGCTGGGGTTTGAAGGTGGGTGGTTGCGTGAGTTCAGTGTCCTCAGAAGGAATGGGTGTGTGGAAGATGTACCAGGCCTGGGCAGCCGGGACCAGATCGTAGTCCCTGCCAAGCTTCCTGATCCTGCAGGAGCAGAGGGGAGCTCGTGGGTGGGAACCGTTTCTCCTAGACAGTAATGATTCTCAGCCACAGCAGACACAATGAATGAGGTAGGTGGGTCCCGCAACCCCAACCAATCTCCAGAGAACAACACCCAAGAGATCAAACAGTAAGGAACCTCTCAGGGTCAGGTCTCAGGTCCCCTTTCCTAAACCCGGGATAGCAGTTCTCAGTAACCTTGGTTAAAGTTCTGGCCACACCCATGAGATCTCTCAGATGACAACAGCTCCTTTGATGGGTCTCCTGCTCCCACAGCTTGCCACCCATATATCTCTGTGCAGCATTTGGACTACTCTGGAACTCACCCTCCTCCTGTCCCTGCCCTTCAGCCACCTTACTGTGTCTTTCTGATCTCTGGAGTCAGTGCTGGCTATGATATGCCTGAAACAGCCTTCCTGCTCAGCTTGGCTTGCCCTGCCCCAGTCTTGGTGACCTGGCCTCTTTGATTCACCTCCCTTCCGAGTCATGGCCTCGCCACTGAACTCTGAACTCTCTGGGATCTCTTTCTCTGGTGCCCTGTGAGAGGTGATGGGTAAAGACTGCTTGACTAAATAAACGGCCAGTGGTTGCTACCACATACAATTTGACCTGGCAAGCATAAGGAGAGCCTGCCAACGGTAACAATAATGGCTGCCACATATTGCCTGCAAACTGGATGCCAGGCACGGTGATAGGCAGCTGACATATATCAGCTTAGTTAATCCTCAGCCGGGGCCCCGTATGATCTGTCATTCTGTTTCACAGGTCAGGAAACAGAGGTATGGTTTTCTGAAGGTATGTGGGTGGGGGCGGGAGGAGAAGCTGATTGGAGATGTGAGCAGAGACATATCTGAAAGAAACTATCTGTGCTTAATCAGCAACTTACGCCAGCTAGAGGTGAGTGGCAGACAGGTGCCTGATGGCCCTGGGTGTCCTATGCCGTCCCTTACCTGCCCCCCCAGCACAATCATCTTCAACCCTCCCAGGCAAGGTCTGGACCCCAGCAGGCTCTGAGACAGATAACAAGCAACCTCATAGGCACTTAGTACTGCTTGAGGTACCCAGTGCGCAGTCCTCCCTCTTCTGTGTTCCCGCTGTCCCGCTTCATCCCACCTGACGGTGGGAGAAGGAGACCTGAAGACAAGGAAGCAATGTGTCAGCAAGCCTCCTCCTCTCAACGCTAAGCAAGGCTGGCCTGGCGCTGTCAGTGGGAGCCCTGACATTGATGGATGAGCTTTTCGAAGTTGGGCTGTGTTGGCAGGCGGAGCCAGCTCTGTGGGGAGTGAGGGTGCCAACACGAACCCACAGTTCTGTCCACAGGGTTGCGTCACCAGGGCTTGGATCCTGTTTGAGCCGGTCCTTAGAGAAGCAAAGCAGGAAGGGGGGTTCCGTTATCTTGCCCTATGTGGCCAAAGCCAGCCTCTGTGGCCAACACTGCCTCTACCATGGGCATCACTGATTCAGTTTCTTTTCTCTCTCCTGTCTCCTGGAGGCTTCTTGACCATCCGTGCTGAGTCAGTTCTAATGATACGTGCCAATGAAGGCTGCAGTGTGTCCCAGAGGACCTGACATGGCAGGTAACCTCTCATTCAGACTCCCCTCCTTTCCTAGCTGTGTGGTGTTGTCTGGACTTGGTCTTCATGATGATGTCCAAAGTCTAGGGACATAAGGCTTGGCAGAAGGTAAGAGGGCACCATCCAGTCGAAGACCTTTCACCCTGTCCACACAGGATGCACACGCCTTGCCCTTAGGGTTAGAGGAGAACGGTTGTCAAATGACCTTTCGTTGGTGTTTCATTAAGGGGCTGAGTTGGGGACGATATAATGAATTCTCACATGCAGCACACCCCTTCAGCCCTGCCTCTCCATTCTGGCCCAGTGTCAACCGGAGTCTTTGGGCTAAACTCATCCAGTAGGGGTGCTTTCAGGACTGCTGAAGACAGGCGAGAGGGGCCGTTTATTCCCTAATTCCCTGTTTGCCCATAGTTTGAATGGCATAATTCACGTATTCAGGTTACATCCTGTCCAAGAGATGGGGATTTCCCCAGGTTCTAGAAGCATCTCCTTCCCCTTGCCTTCTCTGCTCAAGATGGTAGCTTTCATATTATTCTCATGTCATTAGGTGATCTTTTCTATTCTCCCCAGTCACCTTCTTGGGCATGCCATCTGTGTCTACCAGGACCCTTCCCTGTAGTCACGGTGCCAAGCATAGCACCAAGGGAAAAGTACCAAGGGAACAAGATAGGCTCTGCGCCCCCAGCAGCCTTAAGCTCCCAGCCAGGGAAGAGAAGGTGAGGTTCAGAGGTGAGATTCCATCCCCGTACCACCTGAGGCCAGTGAAGGAAGTTTTAAGAAAGTCCCTCAGAGCCAGGTGTAGCGGCACACGTCTTAAATCTCAACACTTGAAAGGCAGAGAGAGCTAGGTGGATCTCTGAATTTGAGGTCAGCCTGATCTACATGATGAGTTCTAGGAAACCCATGGCTATGTAGAAAGACTGTCTTAAAAAAATAATAAAATGAAATAAGAAAGGAAAAGGAAGCCTCTTACAGAAAGACAGTGTTGTGACTACATGGTGGCTCAGAGCAGTCTTTAATTACAGTTCTGTAACACTAAAGATTGACCTCTGGTGGTCTCTATATGCAATGGCATACGGTACATGCTGTCGCATGTATGTTCAGGTGTATGTGTATGGGGGAGGGGGAGAGGGAGACCGAGAGCGCATCGGGAGAGACCAGAGCTAACTGTGGTCCAGGGGAGCCCCAACGTATCCCGAACACTGGATGGACTATTAGGTTGACTGTCATTGAATTGCCACCCAAGATTCCATCATTGTCCTGAGAATCAGCCTATGCAGACCACGTGGATCGCTCTAGAGTTGAGTCTTGAGAGCCAGTAGGGAGCCAATGTCCTATCAGGAAACTCTGTGATGGGGAGGGTCCCCAGGTAACTTCTCTAAGAGCACACAAAATCCTTCTGCAAGCTGTGTTTGAGCATCTCCCCGGAAATTTGATAGCCACAGAGAACTATCAGTTTAAACTCGGCTAAAGATCTTTCTCCTTTCAGCCCCCCCGAGCAGCAAGAAAAAGAGGCAGAGTAGAGGGAAAGGTAGAGCAGGCTAGCCCCTTCCTGCTGCAGGGGCTCTGGTTCTGGCTCCGAGTCAGGCTGGGGGCTGAGAGACTCTTCCCATTAGGCAAGAGGCATGACTTCTGTTCTAGGTTGAGCTTGCTTTCTTTTGTAAATGACACATGGTAATTGTTCATATTTATGGGTGGTGTGATAGTTTGGTACATGTGTACCACTTGTAACGATCAGATCCTGGTAATTGGCAGATCCATCACTTCAGGCATTTATTGTTTCTCTGCAATGAGAACATTTTCAATACCCTCTACTAGATATTTGGAAATATTCAATTAGTAGCCAACTACAGCCATCTGACTGTGACACATGATGCCAGGAGTTACCCGGTTGCACCTGTGAACCCCCCCCCCCCTCTTTCGCTCCCTCTTTCCCGTCTGGAAACCATTTCAGGGACTATGAGATGAATTCTTTAAGTTTCACATATAAGTGAAGGCATGCTGCATTTGTCTGGAACCGGACTTTTAATAACCGGAAGGCCAAACCCCGACAGCACTGGGCTGATTGAAAGGTCTTCATTCTGTAAGTGGAGGTGAGGAGGCCACCGTGGAGAGCAGGTGTGAATAGTGGGTGCAATAAGGAGAGGGAAGGCTGTTTCCTCATTTTCACCCTGACTGAGCCAGCGAGTTAATGCACTGGCTTTGGATCCAGTGAAGTCTTCAGATAAAGTAAAAATATAAAAGCAAAATAACATACTGCATAAAAACAAGCGGAACAGGTCACAGTGACACCAACGGAGAAATAAAATGCTGGATGGCAACTGACGGGTCACAGCCTGTCCCCTAAGCCATGTGGGTAGGTCCCCCAGCCTTTCTTGAGCAGGGGCTGTGCTCAGCACTCCTGGAAGATGTTTGTCTCAGACAGATATAGATAGGAAGGAGGTGCGGCTCTTGCTTGTGGCCTGTCATATCTTCTCATTATGATTCCTTCGGTGGTCAGCTCCTTAGAGCAGAATGCACAGAGGGCCAACTCTTAGACATTCCCCAAGGATTTACTAATAGAGCGTGCTCCGCATTGGCCACTGGGAGACCCAACATGTCCCAAGTCACATAGTTTCTAGACCCTATTGGACTCAGTGATAGGCAAGCAGTAAAAAAGCAATTTGAGATCGGGGAAAATGGTTCTGGGAGTAAAGTGCTGGGAGTGTAAGCATTAGGGTGGCAGTTCAATCCCTGGGACCCATGTGCGAGTCAGTCATGATGGTGAGTGCCTGTAACCCCAGATCTGGGAAGCAGAGACAAGCAGATTCCAAGGGAGAAATGGTGAGCTCTAGGCTCAGTGGAAAGCCCACTTCAAAAGCTAAGTTGAAAAAGAAACCGAGGAAGAGCTTGGGTGGCAACCTTGGGCCACCGTACATACCCACACGGGCATGCATACCCACAAGGTAGTATCTTTTTTTTTTTAAGATTTATTTATTTTATTTATATGAGTACACTGTAGCTGTCTTCAGACACACCAGAAGAGGGCGTCAGATCTCATTACAGATGTTTGTGAGCCACCATGTGGTTGCTGGGAATTGAACTCAGGACCTCTGGAAGAGCAGTCAGTGCTCTTAACCACTGAGCCATCTCTCCAGCCCCCACAAGGTAGTATCTTATGTGAGGCATGGCATCTACTGAATCCTTGCTCGGCCTGGATTGGCTTCACTGGACCTCTTTGAGATTTGTTTTCTAAACAACTGCAAAAGTCCTGCTCTGTGCTAAGTACGGAAGGAGAGAGCACTGAGTTAAGACTCCATGTTCTGCTTTGATCGGCATGAGGGTTTTGACCTGCTGCATTCCCAACCTGGGCCAGTTCACCTCTCCCCAGACAGCCTGGTGCTCCTCGTGTCCACATCTCATGCTTAGCTTTGAAGAACTTGATATATATGAGCACTAAAGTTGAACCAACAAGCCACCAGGAGCAGCAACACGTTTTAGAAGCAGCAAAACCAGAAGGCAGGGCCAATGGAGACCTATGCACAGTAGTAGGTTGGTCCAGGGCTTCTGAAGCCAGGGCATCCTTATACTGGAAAGTGCTCGAGTAAAGAAGGCTAACTCTCCAGGCCAAAGGAGTGGCTGGAAGCAATCCCAGGGTCCTGCTTGGAAACAGTTGGTACATGGAGCCTGGCCCTGATGATGGGGTCTGTGCAAAGCGATAGACCATGGACCCTCCTACTAGCAAATGCCACAAAGCTTAGAATTCATTCTTCGGAGAACTAGTG
Organism: Rattus norvegicus; assembly: GCF_021556685.1. Classification (NCBI taxonomy): domain Eukaryota; kingdom Metazoa; phylum Chordata; class Mammalia; order Rodentia; family Muridae; genus Rattus; species Rattus norvegicus. The sequence goes on along the minus strand of NC_141541.1, from coordinate 51,621,562 downwards.
AAAGGTTTTCCCTGGAGAAATGCTGTCAGTAAATTGCGTTTGGGCAAGGCAAACTCAGAGGATGGGTAGAACATGGGTTGCCAGAGAGCACAGGAAGTGGGCAGACCACCGGGACAACCTCAACGGGCCTTAATGTGGCATTAGAATACAGAGGTAAAGCACAGAAATTCCTGGAGAAGCCATTGAACAGGGCAGACAGACAGGCTGGGGGCAGGAGCACAGAGTGAGGCTAGCCCAGACAGATGGACTGGGAGCAGAAGCACAGAGGGAAAGGCATAAGGCTAGCCCTCAGGACTCCAGCTTGAGAGGAGTGGTTAGTGGATAGGTGAGGAGCCCAGTGTAGTTGGTTCAGATTTGAATATGCTTCTGCCCAGGATCTGATTCCCGAATAGATACGCAGGCCAGTGTGCTTCTGTACCCAGAGCTACCCAGGTTAACACTCTTACAAACGGGATGAGGACCATTCTTCCAAATTGAAACTCACCAAGTCTCCTACTCAGCTCCACCAGCAGGCCTAGAAGCTGCAACAGAGTTTCACCAAAACCTCATTTTCCTCTTGGAAAACAGCGTTTGCAAGCAGAGCAGTTCTTAATCGAGTAGATATTTAGATCTGTGTGTCACTCGTAAGGTGCGTAGCTCCCCATGGTGACATTTTAATGGCCAGGGGCATGGGGAGGAAGGTAAATATTCTTTACCTTTGTTGCAGCCCGGGAATTCTCCTCATTTGTCAGATATGATTAGCTGTTACCCTTCTGGTCCCATTGTTATTCAGGTCCCTGCTTGTCACGGTCACACCCCTTCGGATGCTCATGTCTTGCTTTCTCTCCAGCTCTCTCTCCCTCTGGTGGCACCCTGACTGGCTAGTAATTTATGTATGACAATATGAGACTAATTCGGTTATTATGTCAAAGGGAAATTGAATCTGGGGTTTTAGTGCCGCATCTGGGAGAAATCTTCCAATGAATCTAGAGTGGAGAAAAAAAGCCTCAGACTTCGATTCATCCGCTTGTCACCCTGTCGGCAAGATTAAGTCATTATAGAGGGCTAAGCTGGGCCAGAAATGGGACTGTAGAGGAAAGAGATAAAGGGAATGAGAAAGGGATGGGAGCAGGAATAGAGGGAAGAGGACCAGGGCAAGGCTGGGCCGGTGATGGGGAGCCTGGGAGGATGAAGGGCTCTATGTTGCTCTGCTCCTGGGACTCTCATGTCTATCCACAAGGCGGTCTGAGCAGTGTGACAGCTCAGCTAGGGGACAGATGGACAGGGAGGAAGTTCAGTGGGAGGACATTTATGCAAACAGTAGCATGTCTCTGCTCCCGGGTGTCTTAAACACTGTGTGAGTTAAATCTGGCTTCCCTGTCCAACGTGGGATTGGAGGATTCTGTTGGCTGCCAAGTGAAGCAGTGATATCTTTTCTGGGTAACCGGGCTTGGTCAAGGGGCTCTCTGGCTTCACACAACAGTTGTGCTTAAGGGTCACAAAGTCCAGGAAAGTCCTGGTGCAGGAGGAAGCACCCATGTCTAAGAACTATTGTTGGCAGACACTGACTCTCTGGCCAAAGGTGAGAGGACAGCACGGAATCTCTGGGGCTGAAGTTGGTTGGGCATGGAGTAGGATAGGACTTGACTCTCCGGGTCTCTGGAAGTATTTTATCAGACTGTTCTCTTCCTAAGACAACCCGAATCTGTTTAATATGCCCAGATGTTAATCAGACTTATCAACAGTGTTTGTGTTCCATCCTCCCACTCTGTGAAATGGGCTTCCTCCCCCCCAACCCCCTTTCCCATCCACGGTCTTCCATTTGTGACACACAGAGTCTCCAAGTCCCTTTCTTATCGGTGGGACCTTCCTTCCCCGCAGGAAAGGCACAGGGGGTTGGCAAGGGGGTTGCTGCCCTTCCACCAAGAATGGGAGCTGCCCCTGTTAGCTTCTTTTTGGTCATTTTGGTGCCTGGCTTTTGAGTGTTTTTCTGAACCCCAGTTTTTGCTTCTCATAAACTAGGACCACCCACTCACATGGGGAAACTGAATCGCACGGTTACCATAACTACAAGTTTCCCTTCAAGCCTCAGGGGCATCATTCTTCCCTCTAAGAAACCACTAGCCAAGATCCTTTCAGGCCTGGGAGAAGATGCTGAGGGTCATTTTGGCCATGCCCCTGCATCCGGGCAATATTCCAAGGATAGGAACAGAATAGGAACAAATTGTGGCCCTCTCCACCAATTTTCCTCTTTCAACTTCCCTGGTTTATCCACAAAAACACAACTTCTTTTCTTCAAGAAAAAGGAGGACGTCCAAATGGGAACGAAAAGAGTTCAAAATAACCCTCGGTTCTTAAATCACGTCAATTTGATTGTTTCTTCCAACACCCACACATCAGTTTTGACCAGACATCCACCTACCAGTACTTATGCAAAAGATACTGGCAGCTGATGATGACCCAAGCAGTGTCTCAGCTCTCTGAGCGAGTGGCTTTGTTACCCACCCCTCTCTGTTCCCTGTGTCCCTGGGGCGGAGTCCTGTTTGATGAGGGTCCTAATACCCTCAGGAGGGTTCTCAGCTGCTGCTGCTGCTCTGTGCCTTCACCCACACTTAGCAAACAAGACACATCTGCCCCACACCCAACCACGGCAGTTCATACTGTGGTTTTGCTCATCTTTGAATTGCGTCATCTCAAGGGTGGTTATTAATAGACGCTCAGACTCCTGGGTTGGTGATGACCTAGGGGATCTGGGAGAAGCCAAAGAACAGGGAGCCTCCCCAAGGGGAAGAAGAGGGGTCTGTGTGAATTCTAGGTCCACTGTGCTTTACTAATGGTGGGGAAGGAAAGTCATAACAGTCATGGGAGAGGAATCTGCTCTGCAGGGGACTAGCAGAGTGGACACGCTCAGGCCACTAAAGAAGAACTAACAACCTGGAGGGCTGGGAGGTAAGGAACTGCCTCACAGAACTCTGGTACGCTGTGGGTTCCCAACTAGCCAAGGGAAAACAGGCCCCAGGAACTCTACTGATTAGTCACAACGTTTGTTCCCAGGCATCGTGGGGTCCTCACATGGGGTCATTATCAGGGGTCCTTTCATTCATCCTCCTGCCTCTGAGCACAACCACAGATAAAGTATTCTGAAGAGCCAGTTTCCAGGGACGAGCTCTCTTTCTTCTAGTTTTCTGCACAAGGACAGGCACAGTTCCCTACAGTCCAATGCTACAGTGCTGGCAGCCCCTACCCAGCCCCTGCTCTGGAAATCCTCCCTAGAGTGTCACCCTGCAGAAGAGCCAGGTCAGGGTGGTCTGAACAGGCAGGATGGTAACGTTAACGAAGGACTTCATGATGGCTCCTTCTCCTCACTTGGACTGCTCACTGGCTCGGCTCCCAGGATGTCCCATAGGAAGACTAACCAGCTCTCAGCCACTTGTCAGCGTAGGGCCCCTGAGCCCTTAGAGCTCCTTGAAAGGGTCATTCAGGCTGCTTACTCCAAGATGAAGAGGCCACTTATGGGTCTTATAGAACAACCACTGGCTTGGGGGACAAGTCCAGTATCTCTTGTCACCTGTCCCTGCAGTAGGTCAAGAGTCTCCACTTTACATACCTACTCTTAGTGGTAGCTTTGCAGGAGGCCAGGGAAACTGATCTCACCAGGCAGAAAGAGAAGAAAGTGAATATATATCTACATATATATATGCATATATATATATATTGCATTTAGAACCCAAGTCTACTGAACTGTACTTGTTGCCTTCTAGAGCCTGGGATAGTGCTGTTGGGGCAAGGCAGGGCCTGGAGGTAAAATGAAAGCTGAAGGCGGGGGTGGGGGGTGGGGGGGAGATGTGGGGGAGAGGCAAGGTGCCAGACAATCTATTTCAGAGCAGGACTGATGCCCAGGAAGAAGAGACACCCAAATAAACTGAGACTCAAATCAGGGATGAATTTCATTAGGATTTGCTGGTGGCTTATTCTCTCTAGGTTTGTCTGGCTGGAGAATTTATTTTCTTATCATTGCTATCGAGACAGGGGTTCACTGTGCTGCCCAGGCTCAACTCTGGTCTTAAACTGCTAGGCTCAAGTGATCCCTCCCCAGTGTAGGGAGCACAGACGCACACTACTGCAACCGACTACCATGTTTTCGAATTTTTAATTATATTGGCATGCTCACATTCTTAGAATCAGTCAAATCATGCACTTCTTCCCCCTTCTCCATTCCAGGACCCTCTTTAAAGGGAATAACACTAGCTGACTTATCATGTAGATAGACACGTGGGCAGACATATACAGAGAGATGCAGTCCATATTCCTGTGGCTAGCATTGGGTTCACAATAGTCCTTGGTGTGCTTCCAATTCTGTTATGAAGAGATCCGCGTGTTCATTTAAATGTTAGGTGGCCCTTCATCCACAAAGGGCACCACAGCTTATGCAAACTTGGCTATTTATCTCATTGTTTGTTTTATTTATCGTGTTGCAGAAAGCATCTTTCCCCCACAATTCTGGCAGATTTTACAACGAGTTTATGAGTAAGTGGGGGAGACAGGAGTCTCTCTGCACTCGGTCTTGGCACGTAGAGAAACTG